>NC_067406.1:23517421-23830100 GCF_009764475.1 Pristis pectinata
TAATAATTTGTATCTTTGAGATGGTGGTAAACTACTGAATTGCATACAGCTTGAATTCTTCCCCAGGGCTGTTGCAGAGTTTCAGGAGTTTAACCCACAGGTAACGCATCCAAGATAGTGTGCAACTTAAGAGGCAAGTTTGCAGCTAGTTATCCCATGCATCATATGCTCTTGTTCTTCAAGACAGTAGAAGTTCATATTTACTAATTGTTATTGATGATGCCTCGACTAGTTGCTCCAGTACATCTTGTAGATGGCATACTCAACTCACTGTGGAAAAAGAATTTTGCTGCAGTGGGTGGGTTGGTAATCAAACAGGCGGTTTCAATCTTCACGTTGGAAAGCTGTCAAGTATTCCACAATATTCCTGATTTTGCAAGACCTTAGGAAACCAAAGGCATGTCACCTCCTGTTGAACGTTCAGTCTCAAAAACTTATTGCATGAGCAGGCTGATGTCACTCCAATTTAGTTTCTGGTGCCTCTGCACCCACTGCCTCCCACCACCCCTACCATTCCAAACACCAGCTTGCTGAGAGTGGAGGGATTTTGTAAGTAAATTGATCATCAGAACGGAGGTGGTGAAACTCATTCTTGTCGGAGATGATCATTAGTTAGCAGTTGTATGGCCATTCATTAGCCCATTCCTGAATGTAGTCCATGCCTTGCTTCATGGAGGGATAAACTTGCACTTTATAAATTTTTAAAAAATTTTATTTACAGCCTGGTAACAGGCCCTTCTGGCCCAACGAGTCCGCACCGCCCATTTTAAACCCAAATTAACCTACCCGCACGTCTTTGCAATGTGGGAGGAAACTGGAGCACCCGGAGGAAACCCATGCAGACACGGGAGAACGTACAAACTCCTTACAGACAGCGACAGGAATTGAACCCCGATTGCTGGCACTGTAATAGCGTTGCGCTAATCGTCACGCTACCGTAACATCCAAGCACAAAATTGCCAAAGGAGCAGTTCACTAGACTTGACTAATACAACCCTAACATTCCGTCCAGAGCCCTAACCTTCACTCTCTGTACTGCCAATATACACCACCAACGAACTTGCCAATACTACCCCAACAACAGCTCTGGAATCCACGACCTCTACCACTGAGAAGAGCAAAGGATTCGAGCGCAGGGGAACACTACCATCTGCATGTTCTCCTCCTGTGTCAAACATCCTTCTGATTCAGAACTGTATCATTGTTCCTTCATTTACACATGGTCTAAATTCAGGAACTCCTTATGCAATAACAATACAGAACCACTTCTGGTGAAGATAGTGCAGCAATTCAAGGTGGCTCCCCAACATTTCCTCATGGGTAATTCAGGATTTTAATAAATTATGGCCTTCTACCAATTCCCATAAATGAATAATGAAAAAATAAATCCAATATTCCCACTTCTTTCCTTTGTACCAATTTTGATTTTAACCAGTACACTTTTCCTCTTGATAGCCATCAATATCAATTTTACCATGTTCTTTGAAGACACACATGGTCAAATGATAACTCTCATCTCACTTCTGGAATTCTGCTCTTTCATCCAAATTTGGACCAAAGCTGTAATCAGGTCTGGAACTGGAAATGAAAGCCTGAGACTAGTGCTGTACTAGCGATCGGTGCTGGGACCCTTACTGTTTGTTATGCACATTAACAATTTGGATTTGAATGCAAGGAGACTATGATCAGCAAGGTCGCAAATGGTACAAGAATCAGTGGTGTTGGGTATAGTGAACAGGATAGTTGTAGGATGATACTGATCATTTGGCAAAATGGACAGAGCATTGGCAGATGGAATTTAATCCTGGTAAGTGTGAGGTCATGCATTTTGCAAGAATTAAAAATAGGCCAAATACAATGAATGGTAGGGACTCAGAAAGACGTACAAGTCCAAGGTCCATGAAAGTGGCACAGATAAATAACAGGTGAAGATGTCAAATGGGATGCTTGCTTTCATTAGCCAGCATCTACAACAAGAAGATTATGGTAGAACTTTATAAAATATTGGTAGGCCACAGCTGGAGTACAGTGTACATTTCTGGTCATCACACTATAGGAAGGATGTTATTGCACTGCAGGGTGCAGAGGAGATTCATCAGGACATTGCTTGGGATACAGAGTTTCAATTATGAGGAAAGATAAGACTGGGTTTATTTTCCTTAGATAAGAGGAAGGCAAGGGCATACAAAATTACAAGAAGCAAAGATAGGATAGATAGTAGGATACTTTCTCCCCCAGAACAGAGATACCAAAAACTCAAGGACAAAATTAGAGCAAGGAGAAGTGTTAGAGGGGATCGGCAGAAAAACTTTTGCCAGCCAGCGTGTAGCTGGAATCCAGGGAGCACTACATGAGACAGGTACTCTCACAACACAAGTATTCAGATAAACACTTGAACCTCCAAGGCACAGTATACTGTGGACAAAGTATTGGGATTTGTAATGAATGCTACCTGATGAGCATGGTGGGCCAAAGGGCCTGTTTCTTTACTGTATTACTTTGTGATTCCCCAAGTTTTGTATCCAGTGCATTTTGATGTCACCTGATATCACATCTTTCCCAATACAATCACAGAAAGGTACCTCTGCAGAGTTGATGAGAACAAGTAGTTTTGCCCAACTCCCACCCCACCTTCCTCTTTATCTCAGACTAAGTTTGGCACTTATGTTCTTCAGGTCACCTAGCTTAGTCTGTGGTAGTGGTACAAAGCCAATTTTAGCAATGAACCTTAGCAAATGGTTTATGACCCTGAGGACCAGAGTGGACATTATGCGAAGTACTTCTAGGTGATCTTCAACATGGAGCATCCATCTCTAAAGCAAAGTGGTCAATGGTGATCAGTTTTCCTTGTCTATGTTTGATCTGAAGCCATGAGACCCAAGGTCAGAGTCTATGCTGAAGACATTTATAGGCACCTTTTGACTACATCCGACTGTGCTACCAGGACATGGCCCTGGATTATAATGGAGGAGTCTGGATGTTGGGAAAGATACAATTTTGTGATTAATCCTGTCAGGATGCAACTCAAATGTGTGGAATAGTGTTCTTAATTTTAGTACGAGGGTAAGCTTGCAGGAACAATAGGCTGCATACACTTTTGTCATACCTGTTACCTCAGTCAAGGGTAGGTGGACCATATGGTCATAGCTAAAAAGGTATTTTTTTGATGTAACCAAATGGTTTGCTAGACCAGTTCAGAGGGCAGCAAGCAGTCAAACACATCACTGTGGATCCAGAGTCACATACAGGCCTTACAGGAGGAGGATGGGAGATCACATTCTTTAAAAGGACATTAGGGAAGGCAATTTAGTAACTAGATGCTCTCATTACTTACAATCACTTGATAGCTTTGTTTAATTAACTAAATTTAAATTCAATAGCTGTTGTGGCTTGATTTGAATTTGTGTACCTGGATTATCAATCATTATGCAACTGAACCTTTAATTTATCTTGATATTTAAAATACCTGTTCCATACACTTGTATTCACTCCACAAATTGAATATTTATCCAGAAACACATAAGAGTAAAATAGCCTTGTATATTGATAACAGTGTGTATAGTCATAAATAATTATACCTCAAGACCCAGCATTTAATATTAAGCACAAGTATTTTTGATAATGCTGTGCATTACATTTCACGTGTGCTGTTTATCACATTGAGAGTACAATTTAATCTTAATATTAAAAAAAAACAAGGTCTTTTTGATTATGTGAAGTTTACATTCTTCTACTCAGATCATTCTCCTCTTCTGGCTGGCTCTTTAGAAGGTGATGCACCCACCACCTTGTCCTCTAAAGTGGCCATCTCCTGCTTGTCCTGTCTCACTCAGGTCACTAATGTCAAAGTATCTGAGCTATGAAAGCAGTTGTGACCTAAAAAACAAATGGTGGATTGAGAGAATTCACAAGCCATGATGTGCACAGATTCTTCAGCACTGTCAAGACCACCCGCAGCTCAAACACCTAACAGCAAGGGGGGCAAACTCATCAGGGAGAGATGAAAGCCACTGAAAGGAAGACTTTGAAAACCTCATCAACTGCGCCTCATTCATTATTGTGAATGCGCTTGGCTTCATTGCACAGCAATCTATTTGATCCATACTTGCTGTCACTCTTGACCAACAAGTCGTAAAATCACACAGGTCTTCGGGAGCTGATTGCATCCTTGCTGAAGTTCTAAAACTTAGCAGTGAAGATCTTCACATCACTAATCCACAAGAATATCCCCAGGGGACATCAGAGATGCCATAATCATGACCACTCTCAACTGTGATCACAGGTAAAGTCATTGCCAGGGTCCTCCTCAACTGCTTCTTACCAATAGCTGAAGAACTGCCCTCAATTGGAATGTGTGGATTCTATCCACCATGAAGCAGAGTGGGCATGATCATCAATGATCAACAACTCCAAGAAAAATCTAGAGAGCAGCCTTTTTCAATCTCACTAAAACCTTTAACTCCATTAGTCAGGAGGGACTGTGGAATACCATCCTTGAAATGCCTACAGTAATGTCTTACCATTTTCCATTTGGTTCTTGATGGCATGAAAGCAAAAATCCTAACTAAGCAGTCTACAAAATGAAAACTGCTGTAAAACAAGGTTGTCATATCACCCCAATACTTTTTCCAATCTTTCTTGCTGCAATGTTGCACTCACCATCAAAGAACTTCCCACAAGAATGGAGCTAATCTTCAGAACTAAATTTAAACTAATGGCAATTACATTCCAGAACCAAGGTCACCTTAACCGCAGTTGTTGCGCTGCAATATGGAGATATTGCATACATTTGCACATACTCAGAGGCACAGTTGCAAGCCATTCTTGACTCAGTCACTGAAACATCAAGGGGCATTTAGACAAAAATGGAAGAAAAAAAAAGTCCATGCAAATTGCTCCCTCTGCACAATACTTCTCTCTAACAATAAAGATTCTTGGCACGTTACTGGAAAACATGGATTACTTTTCTTATTTCAGCAATAATCTCTCAGAGAAGACAAACTTTGATGATGAAATTCACCGATGTGCTGGTGCATTGAAGGTAGTCTTTGGTTAATTGAGGAAAAGACTATTTGAAGATCAAGACTTGAGATTTGGCACTAAAACACAATGATCCCCGACCTTCCATATTCTTCTGAACTACCTGCACCAGGAACCTCTAAGCACTGGAAAGACATCACCAATGCTGTCTCTACGACATCCTCCAAATCTATTGGAAGGATAAGCAAATCAATTCAGTGACTTCTCCAAACCAACAACCAAGCAGAGGACTCAATTACACACACTCGCCTCCACTGGGCAGGCCATAACATTCAAGTGCCCGACACCAGACAGTCACAGGAAGGGATTACCAGGCAGAGAGAGGAAGAGTCAGGATGTGCTCAAAGCCTGCTTGGGGGAAAAAAAAGTACATCTCCACTGATTCTTGGGAATCCCTGCCCTCAACCACTAAACACAAAAGAACATTCAGGATGCTAGTAAAAACTTTGAGTCCATACATTGGGAGCATACAGAAGTTCGTTGACTATAGCTCAACATTCAACACCATCATCCTCTCAAAACTTATTGTCAAAACTCCAAGACCTGGGCCTCTGCACCCCTCTGCAATTGGATCCTTGACTTCCTCACTGGAAGACCGCAATTAGTATGGATCGGAAACCTCATCTCCTCTTCACTGACCATCAACACAAGCACACCTGAGGGCAGTTTGCTTAGCCCCCTGCTCTTCTTTCTCTATGCCTATGACTGTGTGGCTATGCATAGCTCCAACACCATCTACAGATCGCTGATGACTTCTAGGCAGAATCATGGATGGTGATGAGGAGGCATACAGGAGTGAGATAGGTCAGCTAGTTTAGTGGTGTTCTAACAACAACCTTGCACTCAACATCAGCAAAACCAAGGAATTTATTGTGGACTTTAGGAAGGACAAGTCAGGTGAACTAGCACCAGTCCTCATTGAAGGGTCTTCAGTGGAAGGAGTAAGCAGCTTCAAATTCCTGAGTGTCAACATCCCAGAGGACCTATCCTGGGCACAGCACATAGATGCAACGTAGATGAAGGCGGCACACCAGCGTCTCTACTCTCTTAAAAGTTTAAGGCAATTCAGCATGTCATTGAAGACTCTGACAAACTTCTACAGATGTACAGTGGAAAGCATCGACTGATTCCATCACAGCCTGGTATGGGAACTCCAATGCACAAGAACGCAAGAGGCTACAGAGAGTGGTGGACTCAGCTAGTTCCATCATGGGTACAGCTTTCCCCACCATCAAGAACATCAACAAGAGGTGATGCCTCAGGAAGGCAGCATGCCTTCTTCTCACTGCTACCATGAGGCAGGAGGTACAGGAGCCTGAAGAGCCACACCTCAAGGTTCAGCAACTGCTTCTTCTCTACTGCTATCAGGTTCTTGAACTGACCTGAAAAACCCTAATTCTATCTCAGATTATATTTACCTAAACTTGCACTAATATCCTTATATTATTTTTTGTTTATCGTCATGCAAGTTATGTATAATTTATGTCAATTTAAGTTTACGTAACTTATATTCGTCACGTTTGTGATGTTCTGTGCTGCTGCAAAAAGCTAACTTTCATGGCATTTATACCCTGGGTATGTATGCCCATGACAATAAACTTGAACTTGAGCCCAGTGTAAATAGCAGAAGGCACACACAGATCTCACGAACTACCTGCCAACCTGCCTAGCACCATCTGCCCCAACTGTGGAAGTGTATAGAGTTCTTGCAAAGATCTCATCACCTCCGAACCCACAAAACTGGAATGGGGCCAAATCATTCTCTACAGAGGGAGTGCTTATGGGTATCGGTTCTTAACTAAGGGGTTGAACTACTTGTTTCAGTTTTAGCTTTGGCACAACTCTAGAATTTCCTCCCCAGCTTTTCTCTGTCTTTATCTTTGCTTCAAACTGATTTGTAACAAAATGCCCAAAACAGATGAAGAAGTCACTGTCTGGAAAATTCTTTTTCCACAAATCTTACTGAACATTTCCAGGATTTTCTGTTTTTATCTCAGATTTCCAGGAATCACATTACTCTTGTGAAAAACTAGCCTCAATTTAAAAAATAACTCTGGGATTTGAAATAAAGGTCAAGCATCGACTTCTGGTCTAATTCGCTACGTGGACTCATACGACAATGACAGTTCAAAGTAGCAACTCAGAAGAAACTACTGGAAGATAACATTTAAAGTGGCTCACTTTAATTTTTTTTAATATCCATGAAAACTCTAGGAGGCCATTTTTTCTCAACAGACAGTAGGGTTTAAAGGCCATTGACACCATAGCAACAGTGACTCGACAGGGCAAAGAAATGATTAAAACAAGGAAATTGGTGGCTCCATTGTACATTAATGGCTTTATATAATGTGCACAGATATAAACTCCATATAGCCAATGCGTGCAGAGAGGTATTTGTGTAAACATTAAAAAACACAACCTTCATCTTAATTCTTGAAAGCGAAAGGAAAATAACAGCACACCTGCAACTGGGGCCTACCATGAATCTGCTCAGCCTCGATCATTATACAGCGGGTTAATGCCATTCACTGGGAACACAGCAACAGCTCATCATTTCAGCTTTCAAAGACACCATCCGACATCGCTCCAATTTAACACAACGAGCGCCTTGGGGATCTTACACGTACCTTTCCTTATTTCCCGGTATATCACCTTCGGCGCCCTCAGTAAAGATAACCGGGAGCCGCCGGTAAACAACATGAAGGTCATTTTTCCTTGTCGTCACCGGGTGCCGGTTGTAAGCGGAAATGTGGGAGTGAGAGCTGGCTCGCCGTTCAAGGCAGCTACCATTTATACAACTACAAAAAGAAACCCTTCCACGTTTCAATGAGTCAGCGCCTAGCACCACCCGATCACACCATATCCCTCCAAGCGGTCGCTCTCACAAGACGCCGAGCCGCCTCACCCAACCTTAGCGACGATGAAGGCCGCCGGCCAACAGGGTGCAGCAGCAACTCTGCAGCGGCACCTCCCCCAAGCGGAATAAAACGCTCGCCGTCCAACCAATCAGAAAAATCGCCGGGCCGAGCGTCATCGCTCCGAGCAACGCCGCCTCCCTCGCCTTCTCCCACCCACCCGCGGCCGCTCATTGGTTGGCTCCTCGTAATGGCGCGCAACCGCTGGCGCCTCCGAAGCGAAGCGCCCCGCAAAATTTTGCCGGCCGACGTCGGTTCCGTCACGTGGGCCGCCGGAGCCTGCCGTTTCAAATCAGGTTCGGTTGAGGAAAGCGCGCGGGGTCACCGGTCCTTTTCCCCTCTTGAACTTGCAGTAAAATAAGGGCAGAACCTGTGGATTTTTGTTTGGGAGCGCGGGTTTTTTTTAAGGTGGTGGTGGAGGGGGGAGAGAAAAAGGCCGCTTCCGATGGCGTGACGTCACGCGATTTCACCGTTTGTTTTAATTTTTCCTTCAGCCTCTGAGGAAATCGTTCGGTAGAGGGGGAATGTGATTCGATATTTTACGCAGAAAAGGGAGGGATAGATTGAACGCCAAGTTCTTTTTAAAAAAAAGTCTTCTCCCCTTTCTGGCGCTAGCTCCCTCTCTTCATCTTCACCCCCCCCCCCGCCGCCGATTCGCCGTCAGCCAATGGGAAGCGAGAATTTTCGCGCTGATTGGCTTCGTTGAAGAAGAAGGAGGATGATGAGGATGAGGGAGTGAAGGAGTTACTGTACTCATTGAAAGTACAGTAACCCCCGCTCGGGAGGATGCGCCCATAACAGGTTCGCTGATTTTCCTAAATGTTGTGGTCACCTGCCCTCTAATCTGCCTGCCTTTACGCTTCCCTTTTAATTTACGTGCGTGCAAACGGGTGAACCGCATAGCGGGCCAGGGTTGGAAAAAAAAGGTGGCTGACCAAGAATAGGTGGCCACTGGGTTGCATAGACCTAGGCCGCGCATTGGTCCAATCAGGAGCTGGGCAAGCAGTCAATCTCTTGAGCGGGGCATGGGGTTTTTTGTTTTTTCTCTCTCTTACACCCTCCCCCTCCAAGTTCCACACAGGTCTCTTGTGCGTATGTATTAAAATATCAGTTATGATCCATTATCTCAGGGTAATCACACGGATGATTAATTCCCAATGCGTGCAAGCACGGTGAACGTAGATTCAATATTTTTTTAATGCTGCTGTGGAGTTGAATATGTGCATTGCTGCTGTTTGCTGTATGTATGGAGGGCAGCCATGTTAAATTTTATGATTGGTCTTTTAATTTATTTGCGATATCCTTGAGATGCTTTGAATTTAACTTCAGTTTTTTTTGCAACAAGTGTTTTTGTAGCAGGGAGCTTTCGTGGATTATTTTAACTCCGCTAGATGTTTGCAATACGAGGTAGAAATTACCAAAGAAATTTCTAGGATGTGCTGCATCCTGCTGAGAATAGACCATTGGAATAACAAAAAAAGGCCATTTTGTCAACGGAATACCACGGTTATGTATGTTGTGTTCAGCAAACTGAGTGGAATTAACAATTGTTGGGTTTGGTGTGAGTTGTTAATCCCTCGTGGTAGATGTGGGAGAAGATGATGGGAAGGGAGACATTAAACGATAAAAGTACCTCTTGTATTTCAATTTAAATTGTAGGTACAATATGTAGGTTAGAAAAGTTTTAATATCAGGAACGTATTGAGAGAGTTGTATACTGGTTCTTGCACTACAGTTGAGTATTGTTTACTATAAAGAGCAAGCCCATCTAGTAAGGATCAGAGCCTTAACTGAAGTTACTCATGTTTGACACTGGCTCGTTTACCATACCGTCCTTTAGTATTTGGTTGATGTCCTCATTTCCCTGAAATTACACGTGTTTGTAGAGATTAATTGGTTGATAGAGGAAATGGGTATTTTGATTGGATTGGTGAAAAATTATGCTGTCATATTTTGATGGGCTAAAACACACTGGAATTACCCTGTTTCATGGTAATGTGCCTGGATGTTGGTTGCCAATACAGTTGTTGGCTCTTAAATGAGTCTGATGAATTAAAGTTAAATAATTGTAGAATTTTATTGATTTAAGTTGTGCAATTTCATAATCGGAGCCATTGAAACATTGCATCTCCTTAATGCAATGGTCTGTATCATCCCTTCGGGACTTATTCCTTCATATTTGTATTACTTGGGTTTGAAATTATTGCATTGAACTCATTTTGGCTTCCTGTAAAAGTGATGTATTAGTATGATGTCATATTTGAATTGCATGCGTCACAGGTTTAAATGTAATAGTCAAATAAAACTTGAATTTTTTAAATGAAAATAGATAGCATGGTGCAATTTTCTTCTATTAAATGTGGATTTGAGATGAAAACAAATTGCTGGAAAAAGTCAGCATGCCAGGCAGTATCTGGAAAGAAAAACAGTCTGAAACTCAGACAGAACTGGGAAAGAGATGGATTTGAATTGGTGTTTGGTTAACTCTGCATCCTGCGATGGACCAGTTATAAATATTGAGAATGTAAATTTTTTTGAAATGTCAAATCGGAGTAAATAATGAAGCCATATGTTATATTTGACATATTTTCAGTGCTTTGGGCATCTGCATTTACCCAAGCTGGAAGCCAGTGTGAATTTTTAAATTTATCAAAGACTAGCAAGCTATAACTTTGTTTGGGTTGTAAATAAATGTTTACTGTTTGAAGTGAGGAGGAGGCAATTTCCTGGTCATTGTGTATGAAATTTACTTTTTCTTTCATTATGTTTTTGCTATTTATGTTTGGTACGGCAACACCATAATCGTGTTGTTCTTGTCCTATTTAATTTGAAATTAACAACATTGTCTTTTTTAGCTTCTGCTTTCACTCTTGGTAATCACTCAACAAGAACGTACATTGTCCAATTACTCTGTAAACGTTGGTATCTCACCATCTAGAAAATTAGCACAAAGGCTGTTTCCTTTTGATTTAAAATCTGAGTTTGTCATGTACTCCAAAGACTTGAGCCAGTAATCTCATCTGAAATTCCATTGTGGTGCCAAGGGAGTTCCATCTTTTGGATCAAATTTAAACTGAAGCTCTTCATTGTCTTTGAGTGGGTGTAAATAGTATTTCATTATTCTGAAGGAATTTTCCCCACTGTTCTGGCCTAGTCTGCATTTCAAGTAGCAGTAAGGATAATGAACACATAGCATTTTGGAATGTCCTGAGATTGTGGAAGCCATGATACAAATTCTTCTCAACCTCATTTTTTTTTTGAAGGAAATAATCACAAAGATTGATGCATCATGTAATGGGATATAGGTACACAAATTACTTATTGCCACATGGTGAATTTGAAGTCTTTGCCATTTTGATATGTGAGAAGCTGATTCAAATTTAGATTCCTCAGGATAAGATATTTACTATTCACTCCCCCTCATGGGCAGTTATCGGCTGCTTTGGTAGCTATTGTGCTAGAAGATTCAGAAGTGAGAAAATATGAAGTGTATACTTTCTAATAGTATATCTATTATTTTTCCTTTGGTCTTTTGTACAGTGAAACTCAAACTAATGTATTTGGAGTTTAAACAGAAACCCTTCATTAGGTCTCTGGTCTGAAACATCAGCTCCGTAACCCTTTCCACAGATGCCATCTAGCCTACTGCATGTTTTCAGCATTTTTTTTAATTTCATTTTCCTGCATCTGTTTTGTTTAGATTTTCATTTATTGAATTTGGGGCTCCATAGTTTTAAAGAAAGAGAAATTGTGGTTGAAAAAATTGGATGATGGGTAAAAAATGTTTAAATGAATCAGAATGAAGCTTTGAAGTTGGTTTGTTTTACCAGTACCCCTCCCCCTTTTTCATTTCAAGATGTCATGTGTGTTTCTATTGGTCCCAGAACTTGCCTCGAGACTTAACATCAAGCTGAACAGTGAGCAACTTGGCTTTTGATCACTTGGCAAAGTTTATACCTGAGCTTAATTGTGTGTTGCTACCTTGTGTTGATATGTGCAGTTTACTGGTTGAGAATCTGAATCATGTCTGTATTTTTCTTGCTTCTGTTGTGAAGTCGTTTTGTGGTTTTTCAATTAACTCAGCTGCTTTTCCAGTTTAGGTTAACTGGGATGAGAGTAAAAGATTGAATTTTGAACCATAATGATCTAGTTTGCCAATTTTGTACCATTTGGTAATGTATGCATTGAGTCATTAATGTGAACAGGATTTTGGTTTTACCCTGAAAGGTTGCCTGTGATTGCAATTACAATTGGCAAATAATGTTGTTACTTTTGCAAATTAAATCACAGTTTGTTATTTGGCAAATGTGATGGGATAGGTTACCTTTAGTTTTTTTTTCTGTTTATGTACTTGCATTAATCGATTTGTTTGAAATCTTGCAATGTGTTTTATGCCTCATTTTAAATAAGAGGCTTGTTAGGTTTGTTTAATGATAGTGATGAGTGAAGTCTGTCATTTTTCAGTTTTGTCACAATGTTAGCTGTGGTAAAAAATCAGTTGCATTGTCATTTAGAGTACTTGTTCATCAAGTGACATGGGTCTATATTGATAAAGCTGAGATATAAGATTACATTAATACTATGACATGAAAGTTTTTCTTTACTACAGAAGTTTTTTTAACAATCTGTGTTTTATCTCTTTGTTCACCTAAAGCGGTTTGAAGTTGGTAACATCAGGAGAGCATGGCTCAGCCCTATCGACTTCCGAAGAATGTAATGGGGAGTTCCCGGCCAATGGCGCAGGAATTGATTAATCCCATTTCCATGAAGCAGGTTCCAGAGATCCTTGGAATTACTAATAAGAAGACTCAAAATGGTGAAGTAGATTCTGAGCTCTCCATACTGACTGACAAAGCTGTCACACCTTTATCAGCAGCTCTTCAGGATGGTGTCATACATCGATTAAATGGACACGATGCAACTTCTGCTTGCAGGTCATCAGACAAATTAAAGGATTTAACCTCTCTTATGTTAAATGGAGATTCTGGTATGCCAAATGTAGTTGAAGAATCACCATCTTCACATGCATCTTCTCCAGTTGAATGCTTTACAGAAAACAGAGGGAACAAAACGCCACCTCGAACAACACCTAAAAAGAGTGGTTCACCAGAAATTAAGTTGAGAATTACTAAAACATATTTGAATGGAAAGCCACTTTTTGAATCCTCACTTTGTGGAGATCTCCAAATAGGTGACTTTGAGTCTGCACGGCAAGAGCAACAAGAGAAAGATGAAGAGCAAGAAAAAAATCAAGACAAACGGAAAAGAAAGAAAAATGTGAAGTATGATGCATTGCTTGAACAAAGTCTTTCTGAGCTGGTACTTGTATCCAAGACATCCAGTTCTCCTGATGAACGAGTAAAGGTGAGTATGGTTTTCAATGGACAAATTTACAGCCAAGTAATTGCTTTTTATTCTGAACTTGTAGCTAAAGTGTGATAGGAACCATTTGAGCACTTTGGGTACTGAATTAATCTGCTTTGATGAGTGCTTTTTTAAAATATTTGTTACATTATTTAAAAAAAAAGCTTCTGTAGGCCATATTAGCATTTGTTTCCACAAGTAACAAGATTACTATTAGGGAATAATAAGATAAGATTTCTTTAAATAAATTAATTTCTTAGGCTCTGGTTAATGTTCTTAAAACTTGGTTCTGAATAGCAGCTTGGGCACAACAAATTGGTGTATCTGTACGTAGCATACAGTTCAGTGGCATAATGACATGTCATGATATTCTTGCAGACTTTTTACATTTTCAATCTTCTCGCATTTACTGAAAATTTGACTCTTCCTGATTTTATAAATCCACATTCATTTTGCTTTTTGTGTGATCCAGTGCTAATATGTTGACTGCAATTTACTTCAACCACAGTACTTCAGTTTTACTAGCATTAAAACTCATTCAAGTTATGAAGTTCACTTTAAATGTAATGCAACTGCAACTAACTTAGATCCTTGAAGCCTTTTAAAAACTTTCAGCTATGGGCAACATAGCTACAGGTTTGTAATTACCTCAAGATCTTAAAGACATATTGTCAAGTTCCCGTTGCAGTCTTGGGTAAACTTGTACATTTTTTTATATAGTTCCAAATTTAAATGTTCTTGCTGGTGTGACATGTGAATTTACACAAATTTAGTTTTCTGCCACCCTGTTAAATAGGAAAATGACTGAAACTCTGCTAAAGCAAAATATTGCTAATGCTGAAAATCTGAAAAAAAACACAGAAAATGCTGGAACCATTGAGTAAATCAGGCAGCTCCCTGATATGGTGGGTGGTTTCAGCATTTTCTGTTTTATTTGAAACACTGACTATGGAAAACCTGACTTGAGTGGATGATTGACTGCCGCAGTTTGTGGTTATTTGAATGTTGGTCAATCTGAAGGTGCTGCTTTCAGAAGCATTTGCCCAAATTTTTAAACAATTCAATTCTTGTCCCATTTTGGGCTGTATTTGATGTAATATTCCCATTTAAACTTGTCTTACTGTAGGTTTGCATTCCTCAAGTCACCATAAGTACCTTTCATAGCCTGATGTTTGGCAGATGAAAGTAAATGTATTTAAGAACAAAACGATGCATTTTGTTAGTAAAAATATGAAGCAATTTAAATGGTGCATTTTTTTAACTTTAGTTTTAGGGTTGCAGTGTACAAATTATTGAGGGTAGGAGTACAAAAACCTTTTTAAAAGCATATAGGGTATTTGTCTATAAATTGGAGCATGGTATACAAGAGCAAAAGAGTTTCATTAAACCTTGTTTAAAAAGAATGCTGGTTAGGTCCCAAATGACATGTACAACTCCAGGCATATCTTGAGAAAAATGCTGTGTTATTTGGGAAGATACAGATGTCACCAAGATTGAAGGACATCAGTTATGAAGGGAGAAAAAAGAAGACTTGATAGAGGTGCTTGAAAGTTTGAACAGTTTTGGATGTACAGGGAGAAAGTACTTCTAGTTGCAGGAGGATTGATTACCAGAAGGCATAGATTTATAGAGAGGCAAAAAAAAACAAAGGTGACATGATCTTTTAATGCTTTTAGTGGTTATGATTTCCATGCTGTGTATTAACAGAGATGGATTCTTTAGTAATTTTCAACAAAGAATTGGATAAATACTAAAGAAAATTTTAAAGGACCACAAGTGAAAGAGTAGAACTATAAAGGAAGTGCTGGAAATGCACATAAGCTGAGAAGAGGGAAACAGTTGCCATTTTAGGTGGATACTCTTTCATCAGGAGATGTTTTTAGATGCAGAGAAAATGGGTAGGGAAGGAGAGAACATGAGGAAAGGTTTGTGGCAAGGTGCAAGACCAAGAGAGAGTGTGATGAAAAGGATGATTGTACAGGGCAGAAAAGTGTTAAAGAAACAAGAGGCTGGACTGAAGGAAATACAACTGGAAGAAGTTGAACCTATGTAAAATTACAAAAGGAAACTGAATTAGTAATGTTTATTTGAAATTGTTGAATTTTGTGTTGAGTCCATATGGCTGTAACATGCCTAAATAGAAGATGCTGTTCTTTTAATTTCATTAGAATAGCTGAGGAGACCAAAGGTAGAGTGTCTGCAATTAGATGGAGAATTAAAGAAAAATGGCAAAGGTAACTAGACACTTGTGAATTGATTAAATGCATTCCACAAAGTGGTCACTTCAGAAATGAAATGCAAGCTCGACCCTGACCTTTTAGTCACTTCTCACTTTAATTCTTCTGCCTCACTTCCACTGTGAATTCTCAACCCTCACTCAATCTGTTACACAATTCCATTGAAGTTCGAGGGAAAGCACCTTATCTTCCATCTAGACACATAAGAGGCAAGTTGTCTCAAAAGTAGGCCAGATCATTGATCTGATATTAGTCTGTCAGTCGTTGTCAGTTTGGTAACAAGTGTCTCTCAAGAAACAACAGCGGTCACATTGAAGCCTTGACAGTAGCAGTACATGTCAATCATGGCATGTGCACATTGGCAGGGAGGGGATGAGGAAAGGGTTCATGTCACAGGCCCGTGTGCATAATTTCCTTCTACCGATGATTGACGTGGAAACAAATGTGCCATTTCTTGCCTATGTCCTCTGCTTTATCACCAGCCCAATAAAAGGAATAGATGAGCGACATAGTAGCCCGGCTGGTAGAGTCACTGCCTCAGTGCCAGAGACCTGGGTTGAATGCTAACCTCACCTACTGTCTGTGTGGAGTTTGCACATTCTCCCTGTGACCATACGAGTTTCCTCTCTGGGTGCTCCAGTTTCTTCCAACATACCAAAGGTGTGTGAGTTGGAAGGTTAATTGGCCACTGTAAATTGCTCCTAGTATGTAGGTAGAATCTTGGGGGTGTTGAAGAGTAGGTGGGAGAATAAAAAAATGGAATTAATGTAGGATTAGTGTAAAATGGGTAGTAGATGGTTGGTGTGGACTCTGGCTGAAGGCCCTGTTTCCATGCTGTATCGCTATGAAAATCATCACCTGGAGTTTCCATGTCAATTGTATGGGAGGAAGTGGGAATTTGGAAAAAAAATACGCATGCATGCATTGTGTGTGTGTATGTATATATAAAGTATTCCCTCTTCATTTAATAGTTTGTCCAAAGCACCATTGCCTTGTTGGCTAACATTTTGCATTGAGAATTCATAGAATTCACTGTATTCTTTCCCCTCTCCCCGTTAAAGATTAAACCACAGGGCCTGGAGGGGCCTCAAGTTGACCAAGTCCAGTTCACTGGCTGGATCACTAAATGGCAGGGGCTGCCCAATGAAGCAAATGCCAGGAGATTCCATCTCCAGTGGATCAGCCTCGCCAGCAAGTGGGCCACTCCATTTTTTTACTTAAGATTTCCAATCTTTCCCTTTAGTAATTCCAGATAATGATTTGGTTTCTCCCCTTCTCACCAGAAATTTTTGTTTGGTATTGGTTTATTATTGGTATTGGTTTCCCTGTCGCATCACCACCCTCTTTCACCTTGCCATGTTTTTTGTTGCATTTTTATTTTTCCTTCCTCTTAAAATGAATTAGAAAGAATCCTAAAAAGTTACTGCCCAGAGGATGGCCATACAAATAATTTTCATTTGGTACATTTTGGAATAGCTTGTGATAAATTGCTCAGTTTCAATATTAGAAATAATTCTAAAAAATGCTTTGTAATAGGAACGTACTGTTGATGCCTGAAATCTGAAATAAAAACACAATGCTTTGAAATACAGAGTTTGGTCTTCAGTGATCAGAGAGCTGCAAAATCGGAGCAGGATACTTCTGACATTTATTTTACTGGCTTTGTAATTATCTGTTTAAGAAGTGTAGATTAGTGTGGCAGAGAAGCTCACCATAATCATTAATAAGCATTCAAAAGTAATTGTTTGCCAGGTGTCTAGCTTTGCATATAATTATATGACATGTAATATTTCTGACCTTTTGTTTTTACAGTCTCAAATGGTACTTTTAAAATTTGGACTTTGGTCTGAAATTTAAGTGAAAAAGAAATAGACCTCCTTGCTAAATTATATCAAATTTTGTATGTTCTGATACCATCAAATGCCTTGCTAATAACAGTGTCAATTTAGAAAGGATTGTCTGTCGATTGCTGCAACTATGTTTCTCACAATTTTCTTTATACCATTGTGGAATTTGTTTTTTGAAAGATTTAATTAGCAGTTCAAATAACCAATATGTCATTGCTCCTGTATAGTCTTGAGCAAAGCATTGCAGTTTGCAATTCAATACTGTAATAAAATCTCAGGCTGGATTATGGATTCAGGTTTTTACAGCAACATCTGAACTCATAACCATTGATTTAGAAGTCAACATCATCACCCAAAACTTGGAAAGAAATGACTGAATTAAATGAAAGAAATGACATCCTTGATGACCTGGTTGCTCTCAAATATACAGCTGAATAATATTTCATATGCATCCACTCCAGATCACGAAAGGATCAATAGAGGGTTTTTCCAACAAAGCTTATGCCATGCTCTCCATAAATTGTCAGAATAGTGGTGTTTTTCCAGTGGTCATATAACCATAATTGTTATGTAGGCTGGATGCAGGTATGTAAGTACAGAACATATTGACATGTGCACGGTAGTTAGCCAGGACAGTAACCACCCGTCTGCTATGAGCACAACCAAGCCCACAGCGTGTGTGTGAAGATGAAAAAATTCACACAAAACTTGCAATTATGTTGTGCCCAATTACGTTTTCCTGATACCCAAATGTACTCTGGACAATGAATCACTTTCAAAGTGTAATTATTGTCTTACACAGATAAACGGAGTAATGAATTTACAGATAGCTTGAAGTTGTTATTGCTGACTCAGTTGATTAAATATACACTTCCCTTACAGAAATTTCAGGAAGAAATAATGGCCAGAACACTGGAAGAATGTATTGCCTATCTTATTAAAACAGGTGTTATTTAATCTTGAAGCCATAAATTTTGTGCCTGAAAGGCAGCAAATCATTTAAAGTTGCAGTGGTCAGCCCAAAATGATGTGCTGAAGACAATGAACTAAAGATAATGGGTAAAGCAAGAACAAATTACAATGAACTCCGAAATATTTGTTCATTAAAATAATTATGGCGATATATCTTTATGTTTGAAAGGTATTTTGTGCTCCCAGCTCCTTCATAAAAAAAAGAAATAAACCGCTGTAATTCATGCTTTACTATCTTTCACATACAGATTGTCACATTTGCTCAGATGAACATGCATATTCCCCTTGTGTGACATTCCTCCGTTTCTGAGCCTGTGCATCCCCAGTTTATTGGCCATAACTTTGGTAGCTAGAATTTCAGCCTCTAGTTCTAGATTTCTCCTTGCTTTTTTCAGACGCTTCCTAAAACTCTTGTCCAAGTTTTTGATCATATGAGCTAATGCCTCCTAAGCTTGATGACATTCTAGTTTAATTGTACTTCAGTGAAGTAGCTTGGAATGTTTTAGATATTAAAAGTACGAAACAAATAAAAGTTGTTGTTAGCTTAAAATGTCCATTTTATACCCTTTGTACCTTTTATATACTCTGTATGGTCCAAATTTGCTTTGAAATATTCTAAATATCATGAAGCTTGCATCGGGTGTTTAGAGTTGTTGGAACAGAGTTGCAAAAAAATTAAGAAATTTAGTTTTCAAATAAAAACAATTTTTTTTAACTTGACTATGAACAGCAAAACAATTTAATAAATGGGTCATAAGGTATGTTTTGAATTAAAACTGATCTACTATTGGCCTGTCAGTGGCCATTGATGTCTCACAATATTTGAATTGTTCAGGGTATTTCACAGGAAATGTAGTGGTGTTTCCATCTGTTTCATCACCTACTGCATTTTAATAAGTGCTTGTAATCTGAGTTACTTAGATGCTTATAGCAACCACTTATAGGAACTTTATATTGAATGGATCCATCTATTTACTATGTTATCTCATTAAACTCAGCTGTGAATCAGCAAGAAATACAAAAATATGAAGAAATGCTTATCAAGCAACACATCTATTTTGTTTGGAAGTAACAGAAAAGGTTGCATAATATAAGGTCGTACCATGAAAAGCTATTAAGCATTAAAGATTCAATGGCTTAAAATAAAATTGACACAAGTTTAAGTTTTGGTTCACATCAGCTACGGGAATATCAACTCTGAATTGAATATGCTGAGTCTTATAAGAATTTTGTACATTTTAATGAAATCTCTCAACCTTCTAATTCTAATATAGTGCCAGTCTGCTTGATATCTCATTTATTACAAACCTGCCATCCCTGGAATTAATCTTGTGAACTTTCACTGTATTCTCTCCATTGCAAGTATAGTATATCTTTCCCTACCGTTCTTGACGACCTTGGGTTTTCCCATATTATATTCCATCTGCTGCACTCTTTCTTGTTTCTGTGAACATCCCCTGAGGACTCTTTTGGATCATACTCTCTGCCCACATTGCCACCTAGCCTTGCTTCTCAACAAACTTGGATTTATTATACTTGATCCCCTCATTCCAATCATTGATATAGGATGAGAACAACTGGGGCCACAGCACCAATCCTTGCAACAATACCCCTCCCACCCCCGTCACTGTGTCCCAATATGAAAATGACCAGGTAGTGTTTCCTGTCCATTGATCAATCAATTCACACCAGTATATTGTTCTCAGTATTATGCACACTAGCTTTGCTTAACAATTTCTTGTGATCTAAACATATCACAACAACTGATTTGTCTTTATCAGTTCTAGTAGTTACAGCCTTTTTAAAAACAAAATAATCCCAACAGATATTGTCAAACATAATTTTTCTTTATTAAATCCATTTTGGATCTACTCAATTCTACTCGATTGCTATTTTCGAAGGTGCCCTATTACCACTTCCTTAATAAGAGACTCCAGCATTTTCACAACTACTGATGGCAGCCTGTCTGGTCAATAGTTCCCTGTTTGTTTTTCTTAAATAGTAGGATATGTTTGTGACATTTTTATTTTGGAGGATGACAACCAGTGCATTCCCTTCATTTTCAAAACACTTCTGTAGTTTTGCGTATACCATTTTCCTTTTATTTTAATAGCGCACTCGCAAAGTGTTTGTTACTAAACTATCAATTCAGAAGATTGGACTAATAATCATGTGACTCAAGTTTTACATTGCAGCTGGGGAAATTGGATTTGGTTTTTTAAAATCTGAAATATAAATGTAATATAAAATAAAAACCACCAAAATCTACAGTCCATATCTGACTTGGCCTAAGTGTGAGTCCTGTCTGATTGTGTGCTTCCAAAGCGTTGTGGGAAAATTTAAAGTCATAGGCCCTTCAGCCACTAAACACCCATTACACTGATCCCCTTTTATTCTCCCCCCACATTATCACCAACTCCCCCAATTTACAGAGGCCAATTTACAAGCCTGCACTCCATTAGGGTATTTCCTATACCTCTTTGTAATCAAGCTGCATAAATCAGGGTGTATTTTTGTTAATCAGGATTGAAAGTTTAATACTTTTTAAAATCGAACAAAAAAATGGCAGGGTATTAATGTGGGTTTCTTGCCTTTGTTTAGAAAGACTTTGGATTTATGTAGTTTTTTTTAATATACTTATGCCAGATGGTGTTTTACAACCAATTAAGTACTTTGACCAACACAGATCAGAAAATGGTTCTGCCTTGGCGCAGGCAGTGATGAAACTTTGTCTGGACCCAGTAGGACTGATTACAAAATGGCTGGGCGATTTCTGTCCTATTTTTGACTGCTAGCCTTTTTCTTGAATATTACACTTACGTTGGACCTGTTAGGACAGGAATGGACTGTCCAAAAATGATTCCTACAACTAAATTGGCAACATTTGCTGTCTAATTTGATATTTGAAGAGAATTATTTAAGTATGGATTCTTAAAAATTAAGATAATAAGACAAGTGGTTAATGTCTTAATTATACCACTGATATTTATGTAATAAAAACAGAATACTAGAAACACTCAGCAGATCAGGCAGCTCTGTGGAAATAAAATGGAATTAACACTTCACATTGAAGACCATTTGTCAGAATTGGAAATGGAGTTCTGACAAAAGGATTTTAACATGAAAATTAGGACAGATAAGTCACCGGGGCCTGACGGAATATTCCCCAGGCTGCTCCGCGAGGTGAGGGAGAAGATTGCTGAGCCTTTGGCTAGGATCTTCGAGTCCTTGTTGTCCACGGGGATGGTACCGGAGGATTGGAGGGTGGCAAATGTTGTCCCCTTATTCAAAAAAGGTAGTAGGGATAGTTCAGGGAATTATAGACCAGTGAGCCTTACGTCTGTGGTGGGCAAGCTGTTGGAAAGGATTCTTTAGAGATAGGATCTATGGGCATTTAGAGAATCATGGACTGATCAGGGACAGCCAGAATTGCTTTGTGAAGGGCAGATCATGTCTCCCAAGCCTGATAGTGTTCTTTGAGGAGGTGACCAAATAGATTGATGAGGGTAGTGCAGTAGGTGTGGTCTACATGGATTTTAGTAAGGTTCCACATGGTAGGCTTCTTCAGAAGGTCAGAGGGCATGGGATCCAGGGAAGCTTGGCCATGTGGATTCAGAATTGACTTGCCTGTAGAAAGCAGAGGGTTGTGGTGGAGGGAGTGCATTCAGATTGGAGGGCTGTGACTAGCGGTGTCCCACAAGGATCGGTTCTGGGACCTCTGCTTTTCGTGATTTTTATTAATGACTTAGATGAGGGGGTAGAAGGGTGGGTTGGCAAGTTTGCAGACGACACAGAGGTTGGTGGTGTTGTGGATAGTGTGGAGGATTGTCGGAAGATTGCAGAGGGACATTGATAGGATGCAGAGCTGGGCTGAGAAGTGGCAGATGGAGTTCAATCCGGAGAAGTGTGAGGTGGTACACTTTGGAAGGACTAACTCCAAGGCAGAGTACAAAGTTAATGGCAGGATTCTTGGTAGTGTAGAGGAGCAGAGGGATCTGGGGGTCCATATCCACAGATCCCTGAAAGTTGCCTCACAGGTGGATAGGGTAGTCAAGAAAGCTTATGGGGTGTTAGCTTTCATAAGTCAAGGGATCGAGTTTAAGAGCCGCGAGGTAATGATGCAGCTCTATAAAACTCTGGTTAGACCACACTTAGTACTGTGTCCATTTCTGGTTGCTTCATTATAGGAAGGATGTGGAAGTGTTGGAAAGGGTGCAGAGGAGATTTACCAGGATGCTGCCTGGTTTAGAGAGTATGCATTATGAGGAGAGACTAAGGGATCTAGGGCTTTACTCTTTGGAGAGAAGGAGAATGAGAGGAGACATGATAGAGGTGTAAAAAATACTATGAGGAATAGATAGTGTAGACAGCCAGCACCTCTTCCCCATGGCACCAATGCTCAATACAAGAGGGCATGGTTTTAAAGTAATGGGTGGGAAGTTCAAGGGAGCTATCAGAGGAAGGTTTTTTTTACCCAGAGAGTGGGGCCTGGAGCAGTGGTGGAGGCAGGTATATTGGTCAAATTCAAGAGATTGTTAGATAAGCATATGGAGGAATTTAAAATAGAGGGATATGTGGGAGGAAGGGGTTAGATAGTCTTAGGTGAAGTTTAAAGGTCGGCACAACATTGTGGGCCAAAGGGCCTGTATTGTGCTGTACTGTTCTATGTTCTTATGTTCTAAAATATGAACTCTGTTTCTATTTCCACAGATGCTACCTAACCTGTTAAGTGTTTCCAGCATTTTCTGTTTTTCTTTTAATTTCAGATTTTCAGTATCTACAGTGTTCTATTTTTCTTGATTTTTTTTTGTAATTCTTTGTAATACAGGAAGTCCCTGGGTTACGAACGAGTTCCGTTTTTGAGACTGTTCGTAACCCGATTTTGTATGTAACTCGGAACAGTGTCCACGCACGTGCACTTGAGCCAGGGATTGCGGCTGCGCATGCACATTTGGGCCGGGGATCGCGGCCGTACATGCGCACTTGGCCCGGAGTTGGGCCAAAGAAGGTGTACCGCCACCGTGGTAGGATCGGGGGCCGGGCCCGCTTACAAACCGACCATGAAGGTCGGTTCGTAAGTACGAGCATTCGTAAGTCGGGGACTTCCTGTATAACACTTCTGGATTTCTTGAGACTTTGTCAGTTCATTCCCTTCAATGGTTACCAGCACTGAGGTTCTTAAACCAAGAAGGCCCCACTTTCAATCTCTTGGTTTGTGTTCAATTTGCTGGCTTCAATGAATGCAATACTTGGGATCTTAGAACTGGTCTGCTGCAGCTATGGGAAAGAGAAATGAAGACTTAGATGAGGAGTCTGTTTCTCAGCAGTAAGGTGACATTTGCTATGGAAATATACCTGAGGAGACTAAATTAGATAAGAGCAAGTTTGTGCTCAGTAAATAGCTGTCAATGCTCACACAGATGAGTTACGGGAAGCCTGATGGCACCCGTGGAATTGTATCCTAACAAGCACAGTCTCTTGAGAGGCAAGATCCTGGCAGTTAAATAAAAATGTGCAATTGGTGGATGAATAATTCTATGCTACTACTCTCTTTTCACATGTCTGCCTTCCCCTTTTGTGTAAATAGTATTTGTATTTGGTTTGGATAAGTGAAACAGAATAGAACTTCATGTGATCATTCAATTGGAGGAGTTCTTCTATAACAGATTTGTAACATTGGCAGACAGTTGCATTTTCCTCTGAGGTTTGCTCCTCAAAGGTGAAATGCACTACGAACCAAAATTAGCAATGGCCCATTTTGTATGGGTATAACCAGTTGGGTATTTTTCCAATCACTTCAAAACAGTTTTTCTCTGCAATGTTAATCCCTTCTAATCATGATGATGAGGAATGATGTGACCCTTTGTACAAAGGCTACGCCTGAGTCAGATTAGTCTCCCTGATTTATCTGTTTGCATGTTATTGGAGCATGTGAGGTTGAAAAATCTTAACCCATACTAATTGCAGTTTCTTCATTCATGTTTCTACCATTGATAGTGTGAAAGTTGCTCTTTCCAGCTTTTATTTCCTGAAACCAGTAATGTGTTGTAGCACATTTCCTTTTGTGCCATTAGTAGAATTCTCAACTTTTTTTTATATAAAGCGAAACAATTCGATTCCAACTGCTCTAATTATGGGGATTAGATAAATCATCAAGCGTCAACTCTGATGCATGACAACAAGGGTGATTGCTTAAGACTGTAATTCCATTAGAGTAATGCTCACTTAGATAAGGTTTTAAGACATCTCTATTAGTCACATGTGCATCGAAACACACAGTGAAGTGCATCTTTTTGCATTATCTTCTGGGGGCAGCCCGCAAGTGTCGCCACACTTCTGGCGCCAACGTAACATGCCCACAACTTCCTAACCTGTACGTCTTTGGAATGTGGGAGGAAACCGGAGCACTTTGAACTTCAAATAAATGTTAATTAAATAATCTGAGTTCCAACAACATCAGAGTACTGCATTTATTACTGTATTAGGAAAATATAGTGGAAAATTATGAGCAAAAATTTATGAACAGATCATTAGAATTGTGTTATTAAGTCTTAATTTTGAACATTCACTGCATTATTTGTTCCTCTGGTACTTTCTCTTTCAATTAATGTGGGTGATTTTGTTTCCCTGTTCTTTGGTTGGGGGGGGGGGGTTAACTTCTTGATTTCAGCTTGCAGCAGCCCCTTTGAAATTAGGAACTAGGGTGCATTTTTATCAGTAGCATAAATTGTTGAAGTATTATGACCTAAATTTGTCACATTATTATGATTAAATGAATTAAGTGGTGTTTTGGTACTAATAAAGGGGTCTTTAATGCTATATTTTTGTATATATGTTTATATATAACCACTTCCAATGGAAGAATCACATAATATATGCACATTTCATACTCTGTATCCATATTCATCTATCAAGGTACATTTGGTAATAAACTGTGCAACTGCATTTACCTCAAAGCCACATTTACAATTTTCTCATCAAAACCTCAAAACTTCAAAAGGGATTGGGTGGTTGTTCAAATCAGTAATGGCAGATAGTTGGCATGTTTGGCTTGCATCAAAAGTTAAATAAAGACATGGACTTGGATCAGAAACTGCCTCTCGAAGAGGGTATTAACATCTCTGTTAGGTCTCAGGATTTCATTGTTGAGTGAAAGGGCATGAATAGTTACTGTTTCACACTTCTGTAAAGCTGCTCGTGATTTTGTCCTGTATTGAAATTTACATAACTGCAATTTTCTGGTGTTGCAAGTAATAACACAATTTTGAATCTTTCATGCTTTAGTTGTCTATTTAGTCTATTGAATTTTTGATGCACCTGACAGGATTTATTTACCAAATATTAATGTGATTTATTATTAATAATATCTATTTTATTTAATGTATTTGAAATTGAGTCATGCTGTTGTTTTCTGTGACTTCTGGTTTACTTTTTGTTTCATTTTGTGATTTGCAAAGTGAATGGCTGGGATATAGCCAGCTAAGGATGCTTTATTTCTCTCAAAATCTGACTATATTTAACATCTTAAGTTGAAGATTTTTCAAGAAAGATCATATGGGCTATTTTAGTTTATGACTAAGAATCAGTCTTCAATGTGCAATTAAAATGGTTTGTGTACATTCACTGTCAACTAAAGCAAATGTAATATTTGGCTAACCATGGTTAACCACCTTAGTATGAAAGAGTCTCAAATAGAATCAATTTTCATAAATCACAAAATGGATGTGCTATTGTTAAATTCAAGTTGGCTTTTTTTTAGGTAATCATCTCTAAGGTAGTGGAAATGTACTTGGACACTATTTTAATATATCTATTTTAAATGCTACTTAAGTTCTAAGCTTGACACCAGTCTTGGAAGTCTTTTTTAAGTCTTGGAAGTTGCCACGATTGTACCAATGAAATAATTTTTAGGTTAGTGATGTGAATTACATAAGCAATAGAAGCAGGACTAGGCCATTTAGTACCATGCTCCACCATTGAATAGAATTGTGTCTGATCTTTTACTTAAGTGTTGGTTATACTAACACTACAAATCTTGTTTCCTATTAATATCCCAAAATTTGTTGGTCTTTTTCTTGAATATATGACTGAACTAGGGTAGAAAATTCTAGAGAAACATTGCTCCTAGGTGAAGATTTTTTTCTGTCTCGTTTCAGTCTTGAATAGCTTGTGGACCTTCATTTTGGATAACCCAGCAAGGGGAAGTGTCGTTCTTGGATCTACCTGTCAGGCCTTGTAAGAATTTTGTATGTTTCAATGAGGTCACTCTCTGAACTCAAGGGTATAGGCCCCATATCTACTTAATCTGTCCTCCAATGGGCAATGTCCCCATCCCAGGAAACAATCCAGGTAACCTTCGTTGTACTCCTGTCATTAATATATCCTACTTTGGGTCGGAAGACGAGATCTGATACTCTCGAGTTCAGGGAGTGACCTCATTGAAATATTCTTACAGTTAGATCTAAAGATGATGCTTCTCTGGATCTTCATCACAATTCTCACAGCTACTTGGCTTTGTATCTAATTGGAATCCATTGTATGAGGTTGTCAAGTCCAAATGTCCTTTCATAAGCAACCAATTTTAATGATTTTCTACACCACAAAAAGACCAGAAATTATCCTCCTTTGCTGAATAGGAGCAATGAGATAATTGTTTACAGTTCTGGAAAACTGAGTAATTATTTGCTGCTTGTTAGGTGATGATGGGTTTCTTAATTTACCTTGCCAGAATAACTGACAGGAAAAGCTAGTATTTTCAAACTAGGTAAGCTAAAACAGCCTGTGATTGAAATGTGAATGTGCTAATAGCCAAGCAAAAAGTGCTGAGTTTTGTTCAATGTAAATAATAAATAATGGATTTATAAAGTAACCTAGCACCAGGATCACTTAAAAATTCACTGCTATGTTTTTAAATTGAGAATAATTGTACTGTTCTGGTCTTCAGATGGTCCTTCTCCAACATTACTGCATGCTGTGAGATTGAAGCTTTCCCAGTACATGGTATACAGCTAGAAGCTGTGAGGCCTCCCTTGGTGAAAACCAACTCAGTCAGCTGTGATGAACATTGTCAGCATGAACTCCGGGAAGAATGGGAAAATATAGATTTGGGGGTATTATTTTGCAGGAAATTTCTTCTTAAACGCTTAATTATTCCAATTGTTCTATTTTCCTCCAGTCCTGCTTTGACCCTCAGCACAGCTGAGTCCAAATTGTCTCATGGAATATTTATCCCAAGTTGGATGGTTGCAAGGGAGGCTGGAAAAAAAAATTGAAATCAAATTATAATACAGTATGTTTAATGAAGTAATTTGTTTATATGCAGTTTTTTTTTGCAATTTTTGAAGACTTTTTATCCAAAGTAGATCTCTGAACTTGCTGTTTAAAATGTGGCTCTATTCCATTCAATGTTTCAGTGTAAATATTAAACCAGTGTTATGGGAGAAATATCAATATTTGAAATCTTGAAGAGAAATTAGTTGTAACCACAGTGCTTGGTTTTGTTTAGTATCACCTAAACCTCCTTTTTCAAAATAAGCCTGTCTACATGTCAGTTATTTAATAATATTTTTCATTGATGCTTATAATGAAGCTTGTACAATTTCAAAAATAACTTCTAAAGTTCAGTCTCCCACTTCTACTTTTATCAATAGATCGAAGAAAACCAAATAAAGGAAGAAGAAAAAGATGAAGACACCAAGGAGAAGGATGTCCCAGTGAAATATGATGTTGGGGACATGGTGTGGTCCAAAGTCTCTGGTTATCCTTGGTGGGCTTGTATGGTTTCTTCAGACCCTATCTTGGGTACCCACACAAAAGTGAAAGGTAGTTAAAATAATAAACATAAATATTGAGTAGGTGAAGCAAATCTTATTTCACCAATTTTTAACCAGATGAATAATTGTAAAGCACCTTTAAATTAAATAAGTTATTTCTAACATTTTGAAAAATATATTAGAAGAATCATTGCCCCACTCTTAATAGTGATGTGCTTGTTCAACCAGAAGGAGGTTGATAGGTTGCATTTGCATATATGTTTTGCCTCTATACAGAGCCTTGTCCATATTTTTACCTCCATTATTCTTTCTCTTCTACCTTCAGATCTTCCCTTCTATCTTCAGTTCTGGTCACCTCATTATAGGAAGGATGTGGAAGCTTTAGAAAGAGGAGATTTACCAGGATGTTGCCTGGATTGGAGAGCATGTCTTATGAGGATAGGTTAAGCGAGACAGGGCTTTTCTCTTTGGAGAGGAGGAGGATGAGGGGTGACTTGATAAGAGGCATAGATCGAGTGGGTAGTCAGAGACTTTTTCCCAGTGTGACAATGGCTAACATGAGGGGACATAATTTTAAGGTGATTGGAGGAAGGTATGAGGGGGATGTCAGGGGTAGGTTTTTTTACACAGAGAGTGGTGGGTGCGTGGAACGCACTGCCGGCAGAGGTTGTGGGGGCAGATACATTAGGGACATTTAAGAGACTCTCAGATACAGGAATGATAGAAAAAATAGGGGGCTATGTGGAAGGGAAGGGTTAGATAGAGCAGGATAAAATGTCGGCATAACATTGTGGGCCAAAGGCCTGCACTGTGCTGTAGTGTTCTTTGTTCATGGTTTGTCTTTCACTTCCATTGCATTTTTCGCACCTTAAGCGCTTTCAGTCCTAGCACCCATTAAATTCCTGCAACAATGCTTTACTGTTCCCAAATTTCTACTCTCTTGTTGACAGACCTCTTGGATAAGGCTGCCCTCGTCCTCTTCTCCATTTTGCAAAGGGCTATTCAAGGCACTTGTTGTTTCCTTCAGCATAGCTGTCCTTATCTTCCTTGCATCTAATATGCTTGTTAAGAACTAATATTGCCAAAATCCTTCCAATCCCATGTATCTTCCTATGCTGATTGAGTGAGGAGGAAGAGCAGCAACCATTTAAAAAGTGAGTTAGAGGTGATACTTGCCTCCACGTCTTCCTTCAGAATACATGATCATGTGGGAATGAGAGTTTTGCTATTCCTAACTTGATTTTGGATGATTTTATCACTGTTAGGGCCCATCAGAAACCTGGCTTGATAATGATGTCGCCTTACTGAATGCACCCTACTAATCCATAGTTTTTGTCCCTTGAGCTTACTTCCAGAGTGGCAGTGTGGCCCATGTCACCTTAGTACATTATTAACCCACCTGCTCATATACCTTTTAAGCACATTGCCTTGTTTCTTGCCTCTTCCTCAAAATCCTCAATTTTGGTTGAAGCACCATGCCAATGAATGTTGCTGGGAGTGCCAGCATTGCTTCTGAACTGAGGAACCAGTTAGGAGTCACTGGCATTGGTAGATCTTAATTTGCATATGGTACAGACCAGAAAAGAATGGCAGATTTCCTTCCCCGAAATGGGATTTTCAAGTGGGTTTCTACCTTCAGCATCGGTGCAAATTGACTTCTGATATTGTGTTGTTGACGTCCAGTTTGAGTCACCTTGCAACTTTCATTTCTTTCCTAATGATACAAAACTACTCCACTACCTCTTGACCCCTTCGCTGCCTCTGAATTATCAGACAGCAAGTCTTGAATATGCCCTTTTTATCTAGTTAAACCATGGGAAAGCTGAATCCCACTACCATCAGTTCTCGCCAACCATACCCTTTTTATCTGGCACCTTCACTGTGCACAAGCTAAATGCTGCCCACCTGTCTACATCTTCCACCACTTGCCCTTGCTGCCAGGGTGTTCACATCCTATTTGACCCTGAGCTGGATTACTAATCCCATGTCCTTCATGTCACAAAGACCACCTCATTGTTCATCTGTAATTTTGTTTGCTCTTGCCTACCCTCGACTGAAACCTTGATTTTTTTTTTGTTACTTCTAGATGGTTACAATTCTCCTGGCCAGTCTCCTTTCTACTCTCTAAATGTAAACCTTTCCCAAACTCTGCTGCTATATCCGAACTTTTGTGCCCCATGATGTTGTGCTCGCACTCAGTCCAATAACAAGACCAATTTGAAATTCTTAGTAGCCTTGAAATTCTGAGTACCCTGGTTCAGCCCTGCATCCATGTCAAGAACTAGAATTCCCTGTTTAAACCTGTGTGCCTCTTTCCTGCTTTTAAGATGGCCCTCAAAATCTGTTTTTTGATCTGGCTTTTAACAACTCATTCTAATGTCTCCTCTTGTGTCTCAGTGTGAATATTTTTTTGTCTAAGTAAACTCCCATGATGCACTTTACAATGTTAAATGCCATGATGCTTCACAATGTTAAAATTGCTGTATAAATTATTCTGGTTATAGCTGATGAATTTTTGTATTTCTTTATCTACACATTTTTATTGTATAGTAGACATTGCTGTTGTTCACATTCTATCATTTCCACTAATTAACATAAACTATAACACAGATCAGTTGAAATGGAAGGGAACACACAAATTAGAAACAATGAATGTGTTTATAAAGCTGCCAAAGAGAAACTTACGGGCTTCTGAAAATGACCGACCTTGAAAGACCTTTCAGGAGAATTTGAATACTTTTTGAAATGATTTGCTGGAAATTGGAACTGAAATTTCTAATATCTAAATGGTTTTGTTTGGAGTAGAGTATCAGAAATGACATCAGTTTTAGTAGCAAGATTAACTTTAATCTGTCATGCTTTCTGGTGTCTTAATGCCATTGCTCAAGTTTCCATTTGAAACTGGAGTCCAGTTTAAGAGCGTGGACCTCAACTGAATATTTTCCCCAAAACCAGTTGAAGCACATTACCAACAACATTCTGAGCATTTGCCATTTGCAGAATTTTGTATATGCATTATGATTTTCTGAGTTGAAACATGTGCTGGAAAGATGGGCGATTTGTCTTTTTTTTCCAAAGATTAAAACAAACAAGGAGGTAAAGTCTTGAACATCTTGAAATTTGATTTGTGGAAAATAATTTCTAAATATACTTTAGGTATAAACTGATGAAGAATTAGAGTGGGGGTATGTAGCACATATAAAGTAAATATGATTGGATCAGAGAAAGGCTGATTTGGATGAGGTGACCATCCTGTGGTCTGAAAAAAGTCTAGGCCCTTCTAAGAATAACCTTTCCCAAGATTTCATCTGGAATGTTGGGCAGGCAACCATTGTCTTTAGCTACTAGCTCTGATCTTCTCTGGTTACTCTGTGAGACTGCATCAGACCATTGCTAACTCTGGTATCTTGTTTAACCCGGAGATGGCCTTGTAACCACACATGGTAATCATCTTAGAGATTAGAATACATCAATGAAACTATTACCCAACTCCAACCCCTAGAAGTTCATTTATTCCTTATATACTCATCCATGGCGTTGTTACATCTAGACTTGAGTATTCCACTGTTCTTCTTGTTTGCTGACTTGCATTGCTCCAGTAATATCTATTTAAAATCAAAAATCTCTTTTCTGACCCTTTTCTCCCCCCCACCCCAGTCCCAATCTGTCCCTTTCATACTGATTTTAAAAACTAGTCCCACAATCCATTGAGTTCTTTGTGCACTCCAACTCTGGCTTCTTGCACATTGTTAATTCAATATTCTCAGGCCTGTCATTGGGCAGTTATTCACTTAGGCCAGCCACGTTAATGCCAAAGAAGGTTGTTGAGTATCGTGCATTACCCTGTGCCTTGAATTTGTGGTGAGTGACTAGTCCTGATTTCACAAGATCACAAGACAAGGGAGCAGAAGCAGGCCACTCGGCCCATCGAGTCTGCTCCAAGGAAAAGGGAAAAAGAAATGGGGTGGGGAAAAAAAAACTATTCTAATCCCATTTTCCAGCCTTATCCCCATATCCCTTGATACCCTGACTATTTAGATATCTGTCTATCTCCTCCTTGAACACCCCCACTGATCTGGCCTCCACTGCTGTGCGTGGCAAGGAGTTCCACAATTTCACCACCCTCTGGGTAAAGAAATTTCTCCTCATCTCTGTCTTGAAACTGTACCCTCTAATTCTAAGATTGTGCCCTCTGGTCCTGGACTCGCCCACCAAGGAAAACAGCCTAGCCACATCTACTCTATCCTTTCCTGTCAACATTTTAAATGTCGCTACGAGGTCCCCTCTCATCCTTCTGTACTCCAGTGAGTAGAGTCCAAGAGCCGACAAACGCTCATCATACGTAAGCCCTTTCATTCCCGGAATCATCCTCGTAAATCTCCTCTGAACCCTTTCCAACGTCAACACATCCTTCCTAAGATGTGGGGCCCAAAACTGCGCACAGTATTCCAGATGAGGCCTCACTAGTGCCCCGTAGAGCCTCATCAACACTTCCTTACTTTTATACACTGTACCTCTCGAGATGAATGCCAACATAGCATTCGCTTTCTTAACCACCGATCCAACCTGGTGGTTAACTTTTAAGGTATCTTGTACGAGTACCCCAAGTCCCTTTGTACTACCATACTTTCAATCTTCTCTCCTTCTAGATAATAATCTACCCGCTTATTTCTGCTTCCAAAGTGTACAACTGCACATTTCTCAACATTGAATCTCATCTGCCATTTCCTCGCCCATTCTCCTAAACTGTCTAGGTCCCTCTGCATCCTTTCTATTTCCTCTATGCTCCCTACTCCTCCACTTATCTTGGTGTCATCCGCAAACTTAGCCACACAACCATTTATTCCATCATCCAAATCATTGATGTACAAGGTAAAAAGGAGCGGCCCCAACACCGACCCCTGCGGCACACCACTAGTAACCGGTAACCAACCAGAACGAGATCCTTTTATTTCCACCCTTTGCTTCCTGCCAACCAGCCACTGCTCCACCCATACTGCTATCCTACCCATAATTCCATGACCTCTCATCTTATCAATCAGTCTCTTGTGAGGCACCTTATCGAAGGCCTTTTGAAAGTCTAAATACACAACGTCTACCGCCTCTCCCTTATCCACCCTACCTGTGATTTCCTCAAAAAACTCCAATAGGTTGGTCAGACAGGACCTCCCCTTCACAAAACCATGTTGACTAGGTCCAATCTTGCCTTGCGCCTCTAGGTATTCGGTAACCTCCACCTTGAGGATAGATTCCAATAATTTTCCCACCACTGATGTCAGACTAATAGGTCTGTAATTTCCTTCGTGCTGCCTCCCACCTTTCTTATACAACGGAACTACATTCGCTACCCTCCAGTCCTCCGGAACCATGCCAGAATCTATCGATTCCTGGAAAATAATCGCCAATGCCTCCGCTATCTCTACAGCCACCTCCTTCAGAACCCGGGGATGCACCTCATCTGGTCCGGGAGACTTATCAGTCTTAAGCCCCTTTAGTTTTCCTAGCACCTTCTCCCTAGTAATCTCAACTGAACTCAGTTCCAATTCGTGAGACTCCTGACTAACCGGCACATTGCTTATGTCCTCCACGGTGAAGACCGATGCAAAATATTCATTCAATTCCCTTGCCATCTCACTATCATCCATTATAATACCTCCTGCACTGTTATCAATTGGTCCTATGTCAACCCATGTCTCTCTTTTATTCCTTATGTATTTAAGAAAGCTCTTAGAATCCTTCCGAATGTTGTCCGCCAGCTTCCTTTCATAACTCATCTTTGCTTTCCTAATGACCTTCTTAGTTTCTCTCTGCAGATTTTTAAAAACTTTCCAATCTTCTGTTTTCCCACTAATTTTTGCTACTTTGTACGCCGCCCCTTTTGCTTTTATTTTATCCTTCACCTCCCTCGTTATCCACATCTGTGCCTTTTTTCCATTCAAAACCTTTTTTTTCTTGGAATATATCTATCCTGCATTTTCCTTATTTCCTGTAGAAATTTCTTCCATTTCTCCTTCGTTGTCCCTCCAGCTAACTTACTCCTCCAATCAATTTGGGCCAACTCTTCTCTCATACCTTTGTAATTTCCCTTATTCCACTGAAATATCGATACACCAGTTATCAGCTTCTCCTTCTCAAACTTGAAACTAAACTCAATCAGATTGTGATCACTTGTTCCCAGTGGTTCCTTTACCTTTAGTTCCCTAATCACCTCGGGTTCACTACACAGCACCCAATCCAAAACAGCCGATCCCCTGGTGGGCTCCTCAATAAGTTGCTCCAGAAAAACATCCCTTAGACATTCCACAAACTCACTCTCCTGAGTTCTACTGCCTTGCTGGATTTCCCAGTCCACCTTCATGTTAAAATCCCCCATAATTATCTTCACATTGTCACTCTGGCACGCTTTTTCTATCTCAATCTGCAACTTATGGTCCACTTCCTGACTGCTGTTAGGGGGCCTATATACGACTGCTACTATTGTCCTTTTACCCTTGCTATTTCTTAGCTCCACCCATAAGGATTCCACTTCCTCTGACCCAATGTCCTTCCTTTCTATTGATTTTATATCACTACTAACCATCGTGGCCACACCCCCCGCCTACCCGCCTGTCCTTCCTATACACTGTGTACCCCTTGACATTCAGTTCCCAATCACATCCATCATGAAGCCACGACTCAGTGATTGCAACGATGTCATATTTATTAACCTGTAGTTGTGCCACTAGGTCATCTACTTTATTCCTGATGCTACGTGCATTTAAATATAGTACGTTTAGACTGGTATCTGCGATTGATTTTATTGTACTTCTATTGTTCAGCAGATTATCCTGACTTTCTACCTGTCCATCCTTCTTACTATCTTCGCTACCTACTATCTTAGACATGTTCCTGTAGACCTCATCCCCTATCCTAACATTCGGTATCCTAACATCCTCATCCCCGATCCTAACATTCTGTATCCTAACATCCTGATTTGTTGTACTTCTATTATTCAGTAAATTATCCTGACTTATCACCTGCCTGTCCTCCTTGCCATCCTCAATGGATTCGTTTCTATACACTTCCTCCCTCACCTTAGCATCTTGTAACCTAGCATCCTGGTTACCATCCCCCTGCCAGATCAGTTTAAACCCTCCCCTACAACTAAATTAAACATTCCCGCCAGGATATTGGACCCTTTGGAGTTTAGGTGCAACCCATCCTTAGCAAATAGGTCTTGCCTCCCCCAAAAAAGGTCCCAAGTATCCAAGAATCTGAAGCCCTGCCCCTTGCACCAGTCACTCAGCCACGCATTTAACTGCCAGAGCTTTCTATTCTTCCTGTCATTGACACGTGGCATGGGTAGTAGTCCTGAGATTACTACCCTTGAGGTCCTACTTCTCAACCTTCTCCCTAATGCCTTGTATTCCTCCTTCAGGACCTCTTCTCTTTTTCTACCTACATCATTGGTACCTACATGTACCAAGACTTCTGGCTGCTCACCCTCCCCTCTCAGAATATTCTCGACACGGTCCGTGATATCCCGTACCCTGGCACCAGGGAGGTAACACACCATCCGAGACTCATTGTCAGTATCGCAGAATCTGCTATCCGTACCCCTTACTATCGAATCCCCAATAACCACTGCATTTCGCTTCCTCTGCTGGACCACAGTACCAGACACGGTGCCAAGGTCCTGGCTGCTGAGGTCTTCGTCTATGAAGTCATCCTCTCCAACCGAATCTAAAATGAGATATCGGTTTTTGAGGGGGACCGCCACTGAGGCGCTGTCCACATATTCTTTATAACTCCTGTCTATCTCCTGCTCGCTCTCCCTAACCAACCGAAGGTCATCCAGCTGCTGCTCCAGACTCTCAATCCGTTCCTTGAGGAGCCGCATCTCGGTGCACTTTGCGCAGATGTAGTTATCAGGGAGTCTGGTCGTCTCCCAGGGGCCCCACATCTGACACTCCAAACACAGCACTAATCCCAGATGCATACTGCTGAATATCACTGAGCTCAACAACTAAACTAAACTAATAACTTACCCCCTCTCTATAATCTCGCCTCTTTCCCGCTCTCGCCGAAGCCCGTTGAGCCAAAGCCTAACCCACTCTGCTCCCTCTCACTCCGCTGCCCGCTCCCACGCTGCCCGACATTGATTTTCCCCAAAGTCTGTCCATTATCTACAAGGATTATAAAATGATGTCCACATGCCCGATGGTGAGTATTATAGTGAGGCCAAACTTTAATGAGAGCCAGCACATTTAAGAGAGAATTGAGAAGCATGACTTTAAAGTTGGGTGGTAGAAACTTATGGAACATTTACATAAATAGTAGTAGCTGCTGGCTCAGCTGTTAATAATCTTACTTGTATCCATTTTTTAAAAAAAAATCTGCATAAAGCTTACATTTTCACTTGGATAAGGTGAGATTTCAAATGTTTGGAAGACTACCACACTCATTACCTAGTTTGTCAAGTTTTATTTCCTAATATTGTGTTGCAAAATCTATATATTAGTACTGTAGAAATTCTCTTGAGTTTCACAAACAAAGCAAATTCTTGAAAAGGTACTGAGTCTTACAAGAATCATGATCAATGATCCTGTATATTAATCCGTGTCAACTGGTGACCGGGCATAATGCAGACCAAAGTACCACAGATAGCTCATTATGAGCAGATGCATTGTTCTTGCAAAATGATAACAATTCTTTCTTTACTCTTAATTTTTCAGGTCTGAATAAGGCTATTTGTCGCCAGTACCATGTCCAGTTTTTTGGAGAAGCTCCAGAAAGAGCCTGGATTTTTGAAAAGAGTATGATACCCTTTTTGGGTGCTCATCAATACGATGAGTTAGTCCATGAGAGTGCCAAACATGCAAGTTCAAAGGCAGAGAAAAACAAGGTAGAGTGAGACCTGTCTGGTGATTTAATATTGCTGACTTTTCCTATATGTTGAATCTTCTGATAGATGTTTTCTACATTATCTTTACCAGATGATCTTGTATCCAAGCATTGATTGAAATATCCTTTTTTAATAAGGAGTCAAAAGAGCTGTGAATTTTGTAAAGAGTTAAAAAGAATTTCTACTTCATACTTCAGTTACTATTTTGTACTAGTCAGTTGATTGTAGCAAAATATTAAAGGTTTTGCCAGCAAGATCTGTTACCATTAGGTCCATTCCAAAGAATGTTTCTTGAATATTTTGCAATTTCATTGTACCATTAAAATAATTTATTATTTTTCAGCTACTAAAACCAATTCCTGCCAGAATTCGTCTTCAATGGGATATAGGTATTGCGCAAGCTGAGAAGGCACTGGCAATGACCCCTGAGAATCGAAAAGCTAAATACACCTTTGTTTATGATTGTGATCGTCCATTATTACCACCTCAGGTTGCAAAAGAGGCTGGGGTTCCTGTTGAACTTATAGAGAACAGGAAATGGCCAACTGAAGAACTGCCAAGCTCTAAAGACAGTCTCTCTAATAGTAAAGGAACAAGGAGAAGAAACAGTGCACCAAATAAAAGGCGATGTTCAAAACCATATGAACATAAGATCCCTGCAAAAGAATGTTTAAGTAGGACTGTAGATTCTACTGAAGGTTCTACTCAAGGTTATTCAACTGACAGGACATCTTGTAGATCATCAGATTCTGAGAGTTGTGCGAGTTCCCCCGTGGCTAAGAGAAAACATGGAGTAACGAGTCAGCGGACCAGGAAATGTGACACCGCCCTTGCTCAATTCATGGCCTTTTGTCAGAAACACAGAGACGAGGTTTGTGTTTTAGAAGCTTGCTGGGCAAGTAAAATTGTACATTTGCTTGTAATTTCTTTCTCTAAAATGTTGCCAAATTTCAGAGCTGCTTAAGGTTCACTGTTAAATACACCTTGTGATTGTCCATTATTTCTGCCTCAAGTTGCAAATGAGGCATTATAATTGATACTTTTAGCTAGAAAAGTGCTTGGGTAACTTACTTTTTTTTGCATTTTTATTAACTTGGAGAAGAAAGGCATAGAAATGATGATTTGAACATTTTAGATTTTTTTTAGAAGTTGTTTCTACCTAGTATTTCTCTGCTAGTGACCTTCTGCTCTTTACTGGTTTGGTAGAGAGTGCAGTGGCTGACATTTAGCACTCCATAGGACCTAACTTGGGAGGTTGGGGGGCCCAGTGCAGGGCAGGGAAGATGCAGTGGGAGATTGTGGGTCAAAATCATTACCTGAAATGAAAGCTGTTGGTTTGGCATAGAAATGTATGTTCTCATGTGACGGGGCCTAAATGTTTCTTTGGTTGTTATTCATACAAAATTAGTTACAAAAATTTTAGAATTAAACACATTCTAAAGTAAGTTGGCCATTCTGCTTTCAGGTCATAAATGTAATATTCTGCCCACCAAATGAGATTAACTTAATATTGGCAGAAATTAGCATCCAATAAAGCAAATTATTTTGGAAGTCATTAATTTTTTTTAGAGAAAAGGTACATTGACTAAATTATAACTTGACATTTGGTTTGAAATGGCATGAACAGTTTAATTTTTTCACAATGAGCACATATCAGTATCTTAAGTCTTCACCCATTTGAAGTGAGATAAGGTGTTGCACTTTTGAACTTTATTGAAAAGGAATCCAAGAAATGTCTGTGAAGTGGGTATCGTGCAAATGAACAACTCCACATTGATGATGATTCAGTTATATTTTGTGGCTTTTTGTATCTTGGGAATTGCAAGGAGGACTCTCATTCAGTTCCCTTTTCTTGTTCCAGTGTATGTCTGATCTTAACTTAAAATATGCATACCCACATTGCAAGAGGGACAAAACTTCAAATGTATTTTAATTCTGACATATGCTCCTAAAAATATTAGTATTTATTTATACATTAATGTGGATTTAAATTGGAACTTCATTTGGTTTGCTAATCAAAACTTGCAAAATGCATTGTGCCACAGATGTTCAGAGGCATCACTATAGCCCAATGTTGGCAATAATCTGTAAAATGACTTGAAATTAGTTAATATCATATCTTAAGTATTAAGGTAGAAGTTTGCTGTAGTTTATTATGAAGTCCATACTTGCTAGAAATAATAAGCAAACTGACAAAACTTTTCCTCCAAGGTTTCCACATTCTGAAGCTGATTTTTTTAAATGCACATTTGTGCACAAGTGTGTATTCCTACTTTCACCTATCTTGCATTTTGGTAGTCATGATGTAATATTTAATCAAAAATTTGTCGTAAGTGAGAGGTTAGGCGGTATTGTTGAAGAAATCTTGATAAGATGCTGAACTTGGCACTACAGTGGTGATTTTTATTTAGTATACAGGAAGTCCCCGACTTACGAATGCCCATACTTACGAACCGACCTTCGTGGGCCTGGCCCCCGATCCTACCACAGCGGTGGTACACCTTTGGCCCAACCCCGGGCCAAGTGCGCACATGCAGCCGGGGAACCCCGGGCCAAGTGCGTATGTGCGGCTGGGGCCATGTGCAGCTGCGATTCCCGGCCCAAGTGCGCATGTGCGAACACTGTTCCGAGTTACATACAAAATCGGGTTACAAACAGTCTCAAAAACGGAACTCGTTCGTAACCCGGGGACTTCCCGTATTTATTAATTTACAGAATGTGTTTGATGCTTGCAATGCCAGCATTTATTGCCTATCCCTAGTTACCGTTGAATGCAGTTGAAAACAACACGTTTGATTTTTAGTCTGGATGTTTAAATTAATGAGCAGTGTCCCAAGCAGATAAATGGCTGTGTACGATATCTAATATAAGTAATAATGGAACTGTAGTCATCCAGGCAGTGAAAAATATTCCTCCAGTGACTAGTGAATTGTGGATAATCTTTGGGGAGTCAATTTTGGGAGACAGGTTTTTCCCTCCATTTCCATTGAGTTCAGTTTTGCTGGGACTGCTTGATGTCACACTTGATTTTTCTTATATATAATATTAATGGTGCTAGTTCCCACCTCACCTGGAATTTGGTTCTTTTGTTCATGTTTGGACCAAGGTTGAAATGAAGTTTGGACATGAGTGCCCCTGGCAGTACCTAAATTGAGCATCAGTGAGCAAATTATTGGTGAATAACTTCATAAAACATTTACAGCACTTGGCTATTGATTGAAAGTAGACTTGTGGGTGCTAATTAGCCAGATTGGATTTGCCCTGCATTTTGTGGATAGGACATGCCAAAGTAGTTTATTGTAAGAATCCTAGGCTTTCTGTAAAATCTACTCACTGAAGAAACTCCAAAATAATTAGCTGTAAACAATAACTATTTTAGATTGTTTCAGAGTCCCTAATCAAGAGATGTGAAGGCGTTCTTCTTATTTTGTCTCCAGTCATCTACTGCAGGTTCAAAAAATAGTAGCTTGCCTCTTCCATGTGTAGTACAGTGAGCAGTGTTTTGCCATGATAGGCATCACAGCTGAGCTTATTTTTGTACCTAACTTATCTGCATTTTACAGTCAAAACTCATGAATGTTGATCAGCTGCAGGATCCATAATTGATTTCTTTGTTCTACCATTTTTTTATTTTTCATCTTGTCCAACCTCAACATCAGGCTTAAATCAGTGCATTACAAGAAATTTAATATCTGAGCTTTCTGGTGTCTTAGTTGTGTACCAAGCCTAGCGACATCTATTCATCAGATGATAGCCTGGGTGACTTCTTCTGATTTGTATGACCAAAGATTTTCATTTATGTGGAGGATTTCAAGTACCAGCTAGTACCTGACAATGTGTGCAAAGTGGATACTTTTCATCAACGTAAAAGTGGTCCAGCATAGATTGGAAATATGATGGTGAAAGCAGTCCTTGATTTACCCACAAAAAAACATGTATTCATGGCTTGCATGACATGAAGTGAATGTAAAATGGAGTTTAATTTCTGCAGGCAATCTAATTTGAAAAGGAAACTGCACAGTTCCTTTTTAATTCAGAGTCACAGGCTTTTGTGAGGTCAGAAAAGGCTGTGTATCATGGTTGATGCTGTTTTGTGCGCTTCCCTTGGATTGAAGTGCAGTGAAGATCATGCCCTTTTGCCTCCAGGTAGATAGAATCCACAAGGCAATTCAGGGAATAGTTCTTCAGACTCTGGGAGGAGGCTGATGAAGGGGACCGTCATTATGACTTCTCTTGTGGCAGACAGTAGGGAGACTACTCTAATTACCACAATATTTGTCTCCTTTCTTGAAGATGGTCATGATTGTGGTGTGTTTGAGATCATCTGCCACATCATCTTCTTACCAGATGTGTGAAGATGATACAGTAAATTTGTGTTTGAAATTTCTCTATCATGTTTTGGAACTTCAGCAGGGAGTCATAGTTGAAGGATCGTTCAAGTTGTTTCTTTGAGTAGACACTATCTGCCTCTCTGTCCTTGAGGTTCACCTTCATTTTTGATCGTCTGGAGTGGGACTTTAGCTGATGGGGAATGGGTGGCCTTGACAACTGAAGGACCCATACAAGTCACAGTTGTCAGTCAGTTGTTGGGCCTCCTCAGCTCTTTCCAACCACCGTCTTTGTCTTTAGATCACAGGTTTTCTATTAAGCTTCAGCCTTCAGGTACCTGTAAATTTATTTTTCTTTTGAGACTTGGTGGAATTGCTAATCAAAGAATGCTTTTTATTTGTGGTTAATTAGCTCCTGGGTTGCTTGGTCATTCTCATCAAATCTGTTTTCATATTTTTGTGGAGAAGCCAGGAGTTTCTTCACATATGCTAACTAACATGTACTTAAGGGCCCCTTTGACGCTGTGAACACAATAGCTTCTTGTGGTTGTGAGTCTTCAGGTTGGCTGAGGCACTGCATAAGAGGAATGCAATTTACCAGGTCGTTTTTGTGTATCTTTAATGAATCAGTATGTTGGTTATGACAATACTGTGCTCTAAGCATCTTGGCAGGAGAAGGACTTGAGTTAACATTGTCCTTGCTGATGAAGTCTTGCCAGGTGATTGCTTACCCTGACTGCCTTTGAAACAACCAGGGCGATCAGATTGTCTCCCTCTGGGATTTGGACCAGGCTGCACAATCTGGGTGTATTTTGGTGTCAAGTAAGGCATTGCCCTATTTTCTAATCTTCCTTGCCACAGCGCTGCACCTGCATCCAGCAAGCATCCTGCTTGAGTGGAGCTAATCTATAATGCAACCATTTCAACCTATGTTGCCTCCACTCCAGAACCAATGTCGCCACGACCTTGATCATCAAGCTGCAGTACAGAAGCAATGCTTGTTCTGCACACATTTCTGGAGCAAGATTCAAATAATTAACACATTTTCATTGAAGCATACAAGAGAATGGAGCATGCAGTTTGACAAAATTAATGTCCTCTTTCAATTTGCCCCCATTATACAGTAAAACAATAAAGCCAAAAAAACATGGACCACTTATTCCCTGAGCCATCTTCCAGTGAATATGAACGATAATGACGAAATTGACCATTGCCCTTAGTGTGCCAATGCAGCTTTGACTGTCTGAGGGGAAAAAAACAAGCTCGTCAGACCTGACACAAAGCTTGTGGTCTAGCAGGTAGCAGTGATTCTGCCTCTCGTGTACACGTCTGAGATGAGGACCACCAACACAAAAATTCCTCTGAATCCACTGGAAGGATACATAAACCAATGTCAACATCCTCTCCCAGACCAACTTCCCCAGCATTGAGGTGTTACTTATGCTCAGTCGGCTCCAATGGGCAGGCCACATCATTTGCATGCCCAACAGACTCCTGAAGCTAATGCTTTATTATGATATGTGTCATGGCAAGAAATGGTGGACAAAGGAAAGGGTTTGGAGAAAAAATGTAAAATCCACACCAAAACATGTGAATTGTGTGGAGGAAGAGTGGGACCTTGGAGTGTGTATCTGCAGATCCTTAACGTTAGCATGACAGATCAATAAGTTAGTTAAAGATGCATTCAGGGTGCCATCCTTTCCTAATCAAGGCATAGAACCTAAGAGTGAGGTGGTTATACTAGGACTTTCTCCAAACTTTCCTGTGTCCTCACGACAAAATTCAGTGTCAGAAGTTTGCAAAGGAACGTCTAAACAAGCCTGATGCATTTTGGAAACAAGTTCTGTGAACTGATGAAGTTAAAATAGAACTTTTTGGCCGCAGTGAGCAAAGGTATGTTTGGAGAAAAAAGGTTGCAGAATTTCATGAAAAGAACACCTCTCCAACTGTTAAGCACGGGGGTGGATCGATCATGCTTTGGGCTTGTGTTGCAGCCAGTGGCACAGGGAACATTTCACTGGTAGAGGGAAGAATGAATTCAATTAAATACCAACAAATTCTGGAAGCAAACATCACACTGTCTGTTTAAAAAAAAGCTGAAGATGAAAAGAGGATGGCTTCTACAACAAGATAACAATCCTAAACACACCTCAAAATCCACAATGGACTACCTCAAGAGGCACAAGCTGAAGGTTTTGCCATGGCCCTCATAGTCCCCCGACCTAATCATTGAAAATCTGTGGCTAGACCTCAAAAGAGCAGAGCATGCAAGACGGCTCAAGAATCTCATAGAACTAGAAGCCTTTTGCAAGGAAGAATGGGCAAAAATCCCCCAAACAAGAATTGAAAGACTCTTAGCTGGCTGCAGAAAGCATTTCAAGCTGTGATACTTGCCAAAGGGGGTGTTACTAAGTACTGACCATGCAGGGTGCCCAAACTTTTGCTTCGGGCCCTTTTCCTTTTTTGTTATTTTGAAACTGTAAAAGATGAAAATAATCTTGCTTAAAATATTAAAGAAATGTGTCATCTTTAACTTTATGCCTTTTGGAAATCAGGTCATCTTTTACTTGCTTAGCTATTCACAGTAACAGAAATTTTGACCAGGGGTGCCCAAACTTTTGCATGCCACTGTATATAATGCAAGGCACCCCACAGTTTCAGCATGCAGTTTTGGTTGCCATATTCAAAAAAAAATGCAATTGCACTGGAGAATATGCAAAGGAAATTTATGAAGATTTTGCCACGAGTGGGAAATTCCACATTAGATAAACTACAGTTGATTTCTTTTGGAGCACAGTAGGCTGAAGAGAAACTTGATTGGGGTGGGAGGAGGTAAGAGTAAACAGGAAACGTGTATTTCATATCAGAGGGATCAAAAATCAGGGGCGTATATTTAAAGTAATTAGTTGAAGGATTAGAGGGCAGACAGGGAAAATGTTTTCCACTCAAAAGGTGATTGGGGTCTGGAACTCACTGAAGGGTGGTGGAGTCAGAAAAGCTCCATGTGGATGTGTACCTGGGGAACTGCTGGACCATGGACAGTGCTGGAAGGAGGGATTAGTTCTTGCTCATCTAGCTTGGGACAGGTTAGATGGTTTGGCTTATTATATGTAGTAAATTTTCTATGATTTCTAATAATGCATGATATACTCTTTACTAGTGTGTAATTTTATAAGTTTCATCTTTCCATTCTGTTACTGTGTAACGTTTTGAGTAATACAGATGAATCCTACATTTGTGTTGGCTTCAAATGAGCAAAATAAATCTGAAATATTTTTACATTTGTAGCTAACTGAAGAACGTCCAGATGCTTCTGCTGAAGAGATTGAAGAGCTGCTTGAGTCTCAGTGGGCTTTGCTGAGTGATAAACAGCGAGCACGTTACAATACCAAGTTCTCTATAGTTACTCCAGTTACAGAGCACAAATCACCTGTATCGGGTTCAGGTGAGCATAAATTATCTGTGACTGTGCTAAAGTTTACTCTGCATATGATTGGCAGATGTTTCAAAATTTGTTCTTTTAATTTAAAAGCAAGCATATCAGATTAGATTCAGACAAAAGGGAGGAAAGGGTTAGATAGTGTGAGGGTGGTTTGATGGACGGCACAACGTGGTGGGCCGAAGGGCCTGTTTTGCGCTGTATGGTTCTATGGTTAAAAGTAAAATACAAGCTCAAAAAATATATTTCTAAGCCCTTTGATACAGAGAAGCATTCTTGATTGCATCAGATGGATTGAGTAAAATGGAGACTTAAAAACTGGGTGAAGTGTGAAGCCGACACTAAATCCAATCCAATCAGTTTTCTCATAGCACGTTATGTTAAAATTGTCCCATTGTGACACTTTCAATAGAGGACAGTTCTGTGTTAAGCAAATGTAGTATTCTTGCCCAGTATTATTTTACTACATTGCAGTCTGTAATAGAAATTTAACAATAAATAACTGATGAATCATCATTTCAAATATTAATTGTAGTTTGTCTCTCGCATCTGGTCAATTGTTTAAATGGCCTTTTGATTATCAGTATAACCTTTAGTTCATACAGTACTAAAAGCAACCAGATACAAGACATGAGGACCTTAGTAATTATTATTATATTAATAATATCAAACTGACAAAAATTGAATTCCAAATGTCATTCACTTATTTTTGTTTCTGTTCTCTTCATGATTGTTTCAATAGGTTTTTCAACAGGATCACCTGGGCCCACCAGACGCAGAGTTCTACAGGATTCTCCAAAAAGAACAACTAGATCTAGTGGTAGGTCAAAGGAAATCATTTTCCAATTAATTGATGTGATTTTGTCAACTGTGTGGGGGGGAAAATAATCTGGAATTTTTACATTTCACTGTGCTTACCTATGTAATTCCTGGTTCAGTTCAGGAATAGAGTCGCAAGAATCAGTCATAATTATCAAATTTGTAGTTTTTAAAAATTGAAGTATAAATTTTGAAATCATTCGTTTCTACTCTGAGTCTTATCCCAAAGTTGACTCTGTCATTGATGCATCTTCTCTATTGGAATATTCCAAAGAGTAGGCTGACAGCTCACTTCTGTTTCCTTTTGTTAAGTAACCCCAACTGGCCCATCCTACTTTCTCTCTTCTTTCTGTACAGTGTGCCCATTGGAGTATAATCTGGCCAGTCATCATCCTAACCAATTTATCACTCCCAATGCTGGTCACATAGATTTTTCCACTGCTCCAGCTGTCACTGATTGTTTCTGCATCTCTTTCCAAAATCTCCATTCATTTGTTGTCTTTGAGTTTACTGTGGACACTTGCATTTACATTGTGTCCTTGATAAAATTTGCCTGAGGAGTGATTACTTTTTTTTCCACTCTAAATGTAACCTCCCCTCCTGACTGTACCTTGCCAAAGAGGAGACTCAGAAATTCAACCTTGGCCACTTGCTCCTGGTTGAACATAGCACCTTGTTCTGCTGTCTTGCTTCTCAAATAAAGCCAACATTCTCATTTGGCTACCCTGCTTCCTCACTGAGATAGAATCATAGAGATATACAGCATGGAAATGGACCCTTCAGCCCAGCATATCCACACTGATCATCAAACACCCATTTTTGCACTAAACCTATCCTGACCCACTTTAATCTCGTTGCATTCCTATCAATTCCCCAAAGATTCTGCCACTCATCTATGTACAATTTATAATGGCCAATTAACCTTCTAAAGTGCACATTTTTCGGATGTGGGATGAAACCAAAACATCTGGAGGAAACCCACCTGGTCACAGAGAGGATGTGCAAACTGCACATAGCACCAGAGGTCAGGATTGAACCCAGTTTGCTGGAGCTAAGAGGCAGCAGCTATAGCTGCATCACAGCAGATCTCCTTACTGCTTTCCTCCCTGACCGTCTGCATCAAGTGATTTCCTGTCCTCGGTAATTGCAACCTCTGTGTAAATTTATCATGCATTATCTTCTGTTTGTTGTTGTTTCATACTCCAGTGATCCCTTTCTTCATGTAAATTCCTCAGCCAAGTTTTTGCATCCATCCCTTTGACCTTGCCAGTTCACGTGATCGTTCTACTTTCATCATCTAAATCACAGATAAAGCATCTCTTATCACGTACATTTTCCTCTTTCCCTTTTCTATGTACATCCTTTTTTGATGTTCTCTGGAAGTGGGGCGCTCTCAATTTATGTAAAACTGTATTTAAAAAAAATTTCAATTGTCGTTTTTAGGGTTCCATTTACTAGGATATTTCTGCCACCACAGATCTGCTTGATTACATAGACATGGAGCAATACAACATGGAAACAGGCCTTTCGGCCCAACAAGTCCATGCTGACCATCTTGTCCACCAAGCTAGTCCCAATTTCCTGCACTCAGGCCATATCCCTCCAGGCCGCCCCCACCCCCATGTACCTATCCAAGTCTTTATCTCGTGTTGTACCCACCTCAACCATTTCCTCTGACAGCTCATTCCATATACTCACCACCCTCTGTAAATAAGTTGCCCCTTGGGTCCCTTTTTAAATCTTGCCCCTCTCATCCTAAATCTATGCCCCCTAGTTTTGGATTCCCCTACCCTAGAGAACAGATTGTTACCATCCACCTTATCTATGCCCCTTATAATTTTAAATACTTCAATAATGTCACCCCTCATTCTCCTACGTTCCAAGGAATAAAGTCCTAGCCTGGCCAACCTCTCCCTTAACCTTGGGCCCTCTGGTCCTGGCAACATGCTTGAAAATCTTCTCTGCACTCTTTCCAGTTTAATCATGTCTTTCCTATAACTTGGTGACCAAAACTGTACACAGTACTCCAAATGCAAAGACTTGGACAACTGCAACATAATGTCCCAACTCCAGTACTCAATGCCCTGCCTGTTGAAGGCCAACGTGCTAAATGCCTTTTTCACCACCTTGTCTACCTGTGATGCTGCTTTCAAGGAACTAAGCACTTGTACTCCTAAGGTCCCTCTGTTCCATTACACTCCCTAGTGCCCTACCATTCATAGTACAAGTCCTGCTCTGATTGGACTTCCCAAAATGCATCACCTCACACTTGAAATCCATTTGCCACTCCTTGCCCCACTTCCCTAACTGATCAAGATCCCCCTGTAATCTATGATAACCTTCTTCACTATCAACAACACCTAATTTCGTGTCATCCGCAAACTTGCTGATCAAGCCTTGAGCATTCACATCCAGATCGTTTATATAAATAATGAACAACAAGGGTCCCAAGGATCCCTGCGGCACACCACGAGTCACTGGCCTCCATTCCAAGAAACAACCTTCAACCACCACCCTCTGCTTCCTACCTTGAGCTCTGTTGTCCTACCTTACGATCTTGAGTTGTCTTTGGTTTCTAAGTTCTCAATTAAAATCACTACTCTTAGCCTGACAGCTTCCCATTAGTAACCTGATCTCTGCTCCCTTAAGCCCAAAGGGTACAGACTTGAAAGGAGATCATGGGTGCTTGCTTTAACCATTCATAGCAAAATCAGTACCATGTTGTACTATTGGACCATGTTGTACTATTAGACAATGTTGTACTATTTTTTCTCTCTCTGAAATTCATTCAGTCTTCTGGGATCATCCTGCAATGCAAAGAAAAATCTTTCCACAAAGAAAAGATCTCCTAAACACCTTCAACCAAATTCTTCTGTTCTTTCCTCCAATACAAAATTTAAGGAGCACATAATGTCAGAGCAGCTTTCTCTGCCACTTTCTTGGGCTGGAAGAGATAAGAACCAAAATATCTCTCCCACCCTAGCTCTGAATTTATATCTTGTTTCCTTCCTATCTCCCCTTTGGCTGTTCTTTCAACTGCTTGAGCCCAAAGCTCTGCAAGTTCCCCAGGAAGGCAGAATGATTTACAATCTCCTTTCCCTTTCAAGATGCTCCATGAAAGCACTTTTACCGAGCTTTGGTCATCTATTCTATTAACTCCATATGTAGCTAGGCAATAAACTTTCATGAATATAAGATAAAAAATAACAGCAGGCCAACCATTCCTTTTGCTTGTGTTACCTTCAGTAAGATTGTGGCTGAATAGATTTTGGCCTCTGATCCATTTTTCTGCCCAGTCACTGACACCTGTCCATAATTATATGCTAAAGAGGCAAATTGAGAAGCATTTTTAAGGCTTCAACATGTACTTGAATGAGCAGTCCATGGAGGGATATGAAATTAATGCAGGCCAATGGGATTAGTATTGATAGGTATGATGGTCGACATAGATACGGTAGGCTGAAGGTCCTGTTTCTGTGCTGTAGAACTCTGACTGTAAATGAGTTGTTATCCACAACTCTACAGAATAAAAAAAATCCAAAGATTCAAACCCCTCAAAGGAGAAATTCATCCTTTAAGTGGTCAGTCACTTAATACTGATTACTTATTCTGAAACTATAACCCTTGATTCTGGACTTCACTATCAGAGAAAACTGCTTCACAGCATCTAACCTGTCAAGCACTCAGAATTTTTTCTCTATGAGATCACCTAAATTCCAGATTTGCATAGGATAGTTCTCCTCCATGTCTCCCCTTAAAGCAATCCTCTCATCCCATTAATAGCCTCACACCAGTTAATTATTTTCTACTTTTCCTACCAAAGCGAGTAACTTAACATTTGCTCTCATGTGTGCCATATCATGCCATGCATGTTCCTTTACAGCCATTTCGTGGCCTTCCGAGTTATTTTTCCACTCTCTTTATATCATTAGCAAGGTGGCAATGCTAGCAGTGACCCTTGAGATTAGCCAACTAGTTATAGTTTGATAACTCTGTTTATACTTATCCTTTTGTTTGTTAATCAATTCTGTCCATTGCCTTCATCCGAATGAGTCCGTGTGTTCTGAAGTAATCTTTTATGTGCAAGTTATCAAATGTCTCTTCCAAATCCAAACAAATGCTTTATCCACTTGCACCCCTCTATCTACCTTGCTAGTTACATCCTCCAAGTAGACTTAATAAATTTGTCAAACAAGATTTCCTATTTATAAAACTATGTTGACACTGCTGAACCAGCTTATGCTTTTCTAAATGCTCTTATTGTTTCCTTAATAATGGATTCTGGCATATTCCCAATAAGTAATGTTAGGATAACTGACCCATTGTTCCCAGTTTCTTCTTTTATTGAAGAATGATGTTGCTTTTGTTTTCCAATTAACTGTGACTTTTCCAGGATCTAAAGAATTCTGGAAGATGACAACCAATGCAGCTTGTAGAACCCTTGGGTGCAGGCTATTAAGTGTAGGGGTTTTATTAGCTTGTCCAGAAGCATTTTGAGAGTTTTTATTTTAAGACTTCGTATAAGCACACACTGATGCTGTCATTGGCAGTTACTGACAATAATTGCTTTTGATTTATTCACTTCAATTCAATATTGATTGCAAGCTTAATGGATTTTAACCGATCAGTAATTTTGGCTTACAGACTTGTGACTCTTAAGTGTGACTCCTTTTGGAAGGAATGTTACACGAGGCTTGAACTGGACACAAGATTTTTAAATATATAACTGCTTACAGTCTGAGGGAGCAACACTCAGATGTAGATGTGAGTTTTAATGTGCCACACTTTTATTTCTTAAGTGCCACAGTCCTGTAAGAAATATTTTCATTTAGGACATGATAAAGATGAGCTGCATTTGTAATGATTTGTGAAAACTGAGAGTCCATAGCCATTGTGACTCCAGAAATAAAAAGAACTTAGATACATGTAAGATGTGAAGTTAGTATCAAGCCAAAAATCAAACTCAGTCTGCAGAACTGTTCATTACTGAAGTTGTTAGAAAATAAAGCAAATTTAAATTTGTATAGCACTGAATTATGTACTCAGGATCGTTCAAAGCACTTCACAGCCCAAATTTATTTAGTTCCAAAGGTGAATGCATCAACCAATTAGTAAGGCAGCACAAGCAGCCGGTATGATGACGACTTTTAATTTTTTTTGATCAGTGAATCGGAGAACAATGCACTACAAGGAAGACTGGACGTGTCATTCAGAGAACTGTTTTTGATTAATGCCATGGGTTCTTTTTATATTCACCTGATTAAGCAGGCAGGACATCAGCTTAATGCCATCTGCAAGTTAGCAACTCTGGCTCTGGAGCTTCCTCAAAATTGCACGGATTGGTACTCTTGATTAAGTACTTAAGTCCTGGAGATGAGCTTGAACTCAATGCCTTCCAATTTACAGAATTGGTAAAAGCTGTGCCAAGTTATTAACTGCACATTATTTCTCGATACAGTGACTTCGGAATCAACTAGACAAAGAAGGTTATCCAGAAAAGTAATAGATTACAGAGAGGACTCCCCAGAACGAATCGGCTCCAGTAAGAGATTAAAGCGAAGTTATCACGAGGATGAAAAGGTGCTTATTTTGTTGCAGGTGAAACTCTGAATACTGTGCAGCATGTGATCTGAACCCTTGCTATCTATGTATTGACGCATTTGCTATCGATGTAAATGAAGTAGATTTTTCCAGTCCACTTTGACTAAATCATATTTCATCCTGATAAAATTGGCCTTACCACAATTTAAAACTTTTACTCCAGATCTGTTTTTACCCTTTTTCAAAATCCAGCTGACCTCTTGTTTTTGCTGCTCCTGCCCCTTACCTCACCCAGTTGAATTATGTGGGTTTCGCAAGCTGAGTCAGCATTTAGTTGCCCTTGAGAGGGCGGTGCCTCCTTGAAATGCTGTAATTTCCACTTAAATTCCCCAAAGTTAAATCCAGTGTTGGCATCTTGCTTGTTGGGCTTTCTATGTACTGATTTTAAAAGTTCTCTAATGCATTTCAAGATGGGACAAATGCTGCCCTTGCCAGTGACACCCACATTCTATATATGACTTTTTGTAAAATAAATCCTGTGTTACGAACCAGCAACAAAAGAAACACTCCGAGTCATGTATAAGTGTTTAAAACTACTTTATTAATAACTACTTATGATAATAAGAAAAATAAAAGTAAAAATTCTAGAATGTTAGAAGTAAAAAAAAATGTTAAATCTTAAACATTAACCCCAAAAACTAAACTTGTAGTGTGTGTGTGGCAAATTCCCAAACTCCAAGTCCAGGAATGGTTCTTAAAGTTCAGATCAGCAAGCCATAAGGTGAAATGTGAGCAAAGGCTTCTTCAACAACCACCGTTGACTGAAGACAAAACATAGATGTAGAGAGAAAATGGAGAGTAATTACGAAATTCAAATGTTCCACGATGGAACCCAAACGACACCTCAGTGTTTACTCAGCAGGTGACCACTCCACCGCATCTTTCTCACCCCGAAAGGCTCTCAAATCGTGGCCGTCCACACAAATACCTGCTTCCTTCTACAGATCAACAACAAAGTGAACTCCACGGCTTTGTTCCCAAGTATCTGCAATATGAGCTTAATGGAAGTCCTGCTTACTTTTGTTATTTTTTGATGCTCCTTTTGAGCCAGTAACTGCACTGGATTGCATTTCTTCTGTCAGATTTGACTCTTAAAGCACAGATTGAACCCTCAATATTAAATAAGCAAACTTTTAATTTAAAATTATTGCAGTAATGTTAATGTTTGTCCTCATCATGTGTATATATAGCATTAACATATGCCATCGCCAGCCCAAGTCTTAGAGTATCTTTTTGAACATTAATGGAACAACTTATGACACTAAATAATCTATTTGCTTTTTCTGTTATGTTCTGAGTAATTACTGTAACAGAAATTGTGAAGACCCTTTACTAGCATCTGTCTCCATCCTCCCAACTCAGTGATAGAATAGTATGTTAGATACTTCCAGTGTTCCTGTTATGCAGCCCTGCAAGAGGAGAAATAATTAATCTGTCTTGATTTGATACTTTGAGGGGTGAGGTGAATCTTACTCACCTCACCCCTCAAAGCTTTAATCTAGTAAACTTAGAAATTTTATCAAACAGCAATAAATTATATTTACTAAGCCAGTTTTTCATCCTGTTGTGTCCATATCTAAATCTTGGCAGTAATATTAATAATAACTGCTTGTAAGAATGATTCAAACAATAGAATAAATGTACTTAAATTGGAACATCTTCATAGCATTTCATCCTGCTTCTCTTGAGAACTATAGTAAACCTTGCTGTGTTACCTGACAACTTTTTTCATATATTAAATGTTTTATATACATGTTGAATAATTAGTACTGACTTCTATATTTTCTGATTTTCAAAGTATGATTTCGGTAAAACTGACCAGGCAGAAGCATGTGGAAGCGATGGTATTGAGGCTGGAGAAACATTACCCACTTATACCAATGCATCCCAAAACAGTCAATCAGGTAAAAATTATCAGTTTATATATAATTGTATTTTTTAGTCAAATTCCTAGGACAGACTTTACACATTTTAAACCAAATTCATAGGCAGCATATACATGTTCCTTAAGAAAGAAGCTAAAAATTCCTAATTTGTTAAGCTAAGTCTCTGAAGTTTACTTTTTCCCCCCTAGATATAAGCAAACTCTCTGATGCATGTAAACCACTGAAAAAACGAAGCAGAGCATCAACTGCTGAAACCATGGTACCAGCTGTCAGCAAGAATCCATCTCCTCTAACTGTGTTAACAGAAAATGAGGTAATTTCAAAAGGGAGTAGCAGTATTTACATTAACCCAAATAATGCACCCATAAGGAAAAGGAGAAATGTGTATTATGATTTGAGCTTGAAACTTGGGATAGAAGAAACAATAATGAGATACCATCACAGTGACGTAAACCATCAGTATCAGTACACTATAACATAGCCCTATCTATTGGATTGCTGCTTTTTCTCCCTCCATCATGGATGTCACTGACATGACCCAGCATTTGATACTTTGTCCTAAGTGCCTTTCTGTTGCGCTACTGCCTTTAACTGCAGTCCTTTTGGTAAAGATGCTTCTGTAGTGGTGTTAGCTAGGGGATTCCAGGATTTAGAACCCAGCAGTGTATTTTCAAATTAGGATGATGTTTAGCTCGGAGGATATCTTGCAGGAGCTGGTATTCCTGTGCACTTCACTGAATTTGTCCTTCTAGGTGGTCAAGGTCATAATTTTGAGAAGTGCCATGAATAGTGGCAGATGTGCTAATTGGAGATGATATTTCATTCACAGTGCGTTTGATCTCTGTGTTTTTGTGTGTGGGAGTGGGGAGGGGAAGGTGGCAAGAGGCAGTTACTGTTTAGGCCAGTGGACCAATGCCAATTATGCTGTGCTTTGTCCTGTGTGGTGTGGAACTGCAAACCTCCAGGCAAGTGGAGGCTATCTAGTCACACTTGTGACCTCTCTTTGTAACTTAGTGGAAAGGTTTTGAGATGAGTAATTGCCAGGAATATTCAGTTCCTGGGCTACTATTGCATGTAGTATTTATCTAGCTGGTCAAAGTGAGTTTCTGGTCAGTGCAGATCTCCAAGATGTGGGGGATTCAGCAGTGATAATGTTACAAAATTTTATGGGGATTTGCATAGATTATCTTGTTAAATATGTTCATTGAGTGGCATTAATCCTGTTTGCACTAACCGGTCTTGCCTGAATATATTGTTCATGTCTTGCTGTTTCAATTCCTGGGTAATTCTGAATAGAACTGAGAACTCTCATCAGTGTACATCCCACGTTTTCCATTATGATAGTGGGAAGGTCATTGCTGAAACAAATGAAAATATTTGAGTCTGGGGTAATGGCCTGGGGCTGACATGATTGGCCCTGAACAACCATAACAGTATTTATGGTAAATATCATTCCACTTAATGGAGAGTTGTGCCTGTACCCTAACCCTCTAATTTTATTAGGTCTCCTTGATGCTGTACTCAATCAAATACTGTCTTGATATCACCTTTGGTATTCAGCAAGGCTCTAATGAATTTTGAAATTCAATGGCCCTGGAAGAACCTGGATAGCTAGTTTTCATTGAGTGAATCCTGTATGATAACACAGGTTGTGACACCTGTCTCTCTTAGTGGTTGAGATTAGGTATATCAGGCAGATATTAGCCACATTTGATTTGTCCAATTACAGCGAGGGGAAAATATTTAAAAGTTTACATCCAAATAGTCTGAAGAATGTTGATTTATTAAAATAAACATCTTGTGTCTTTAATTTTCACACATTTGCAACTTGCAGATTCAGTTTCCATTTATTTCAGGCCTGAAACCTGATTTACTTCCATTGTTCTGTGTGTTACAACTAAGTTACTTGAACCTGGTTGTTGATGACAATGTTCTAATTTTTTTTCCGCCTCGAGTGCCTGGTTAGTTGTAATAAGTGATCTGTGTTCAAAGACAATCCTTCAATAATGCAAAAGCTAAATGCTGCAGATGGTAGAAATCAGAAGCTATTGTATTCAGGTTAATTACCTTTCAGACTTGGTCAGTGTACTGTTAAGAGGATTTGTAAGCACAAAAATGACTTTCTAGCTGAGAAAAGGATAAAAAGCAATTTGTCAAAAGTCAGTGTATTCAATTGTGAAATTATTTCTAAGGGAATAAAATTTGTTTTCCTGATTTTTTTTTAAAAAATAGCATCCGAAACCAGTTGGACCAGTTCAAATTATCATCACCCTCGACCCCAGCACACTTCACTCTTAATGTTTCAGTTGTTTTATTGTACAAAAGGCCGAAAATTGTACCTCTTTAAAATTAGTGCATTGTTATTTCTAATAATATCCTTTGAAGAGCCCAGCTTTTCCATATTTTGCATGTGGGATTTTATTATTGTTGCCATCTTTTGTACATTTTGTTTTTCTGGTGTTGTTCAATTCCGTGCACCCTCTCTGAGGAGAAGGTCAAAGGAATAGCTTTCCTGCAGGACTATCTTATATTATTGAAACTGGTTTGTGAATGCTATGTAAGCCTGTGGTTATAAATATTTATGTCGAAGGAAATGTATTATTATTATTCTTGCTTCTCAAGTTTGCCATATTTGGTTGAGCATTTAATCTTTAAATACATTTTTTTAATGTCAGCAGACTTTTAACACTATTTTACTATAGCAGTTTTAAAACATTCAAGCTTCGTCACAAATTTATATTTGGGCCTGGTAGTCTATAAGAAATGGGTTCGGCACTGGCGTGGTGCTGTATAAATTCACAAAAGTTCCCAAAATCAGCTTGGGTATTGATACTGTTTTTGTTGTCCAATTGATGAAATAGGTCATTATTTTCTTAACGTTACTTTTGTATTGCAACATAATGTGCTTATTAAAATAGAATTTGTGTTTTTCCTCTTATGTTTAGACATCATTTGATGGACAACAGGAGTCGGGAGATGAAAGTGCAGATGAGACTCCAACGGAGGTTTCATCTGTATCATCCAAAAAATCCCAAGGAGAACGAGGGGGCAGTGGTGCAGCTAGGAAAGAAGGAGTTTGTCAGGTGAGAAGGACCTCAAGCATACATACAGTACAAAGAAATAGAGCTGTTCGATCACGTGATCAATTTAATTCATGATCAAGAAAGAAAATCTAGAATCATGAATACTGCAGATGTGAAAGCATTCCATCCGTCTTTCTGACTTGAGATTAAAACTATTGATCGCTGGATATTTTTATTATGTGCTTGACTTCTTATGAATAAAGAAACTGGCTCCCTATTTGTGTGCGTTTTTTAATTTTTTTATATATATATTAGACAGCGATTTATAGGTACCTTCGCTCATGTTATGATCTGTTATCTGAAAAGTTTGAAGTTACTTTGGTGTGCTTTATGCAGAATTAAAATTAATCCTCAGAAGATTTCAGTGTCTCCTGTTGGTGTTGTCAGTATGATTAATATGGACAGTAAAACACCTTTTCAATGGCTTAAAGATGCATTTTCTGCCACAGAAAATTAAGAAGAGTGGAAGCTAAGTTACTTCAAATATGGAACAGAAACTATTTAAAATTTTGGGCTTCATTGTAAGGCACCATTTCACACAAGTATTAGCCACTATGTTGGCTGATTTCATGCATGTTGCATTGGATAATGTGTGTAAAGTTATCGTGTGGAGAAAGCCTTGTATTTTTACCAAGGTTACATGTTTAGATTTGACTGCAGAGATGCTTGGTTTGGTAGGGCTGCTCTTGCCTTTGACTCAGATGCCTTTTGCTTTTCCTGAAGTAAATCTTTGAAAATTTTCATCACTGATACATGGAGGATAACAAATGTAATGTAAAGTTGCTTGTTTCTGCTTCCCTTTAGGTGCACTGTATTACTTCTAAGAATAAGATTAACCTTCACAATCCAAATGTTCAGTCTTTTGCATAATCATTTGGTGTAGGTCCTTAGCTTTGGGTTTATGCATTTTTTGAGCTTGTGCACAAAAGTGTTTAACAAATCCATAGGACATAATATAAATAAATATTAAATGTGAATTAACAGCAAGGTGAAAGAATAAGTTTCTGTACTTTTTCAAAGAAAAATGAGAGGGCAATAGATTCCTTGCTAGTCTCCTTGTCCTCTTCTGCCTTGTCTTTTGTCAAAAAGAATTGAAGATTGCCACGTGGGGTTACTGTATTTGGGCTCGGGAAGGGGGCGGTAGTGTGGTTCTGGCTGACTCTCTTAAAGGGACAGGCATCCTTTAGTGATTTTCCAGTTGGTATGCTGACCTCACCCAAGGTATGTGGAGGACAACTTCTTTTGAAGATTGAGGAATACTGCACCTAAAGGTGAGTAATCTGTCTTTCTTCTTAGTCTATGTAATTTTTTTAAGCTTAATTTACTTTGCAGCTGAGATATGGTAGAGAGAAAGTGATTTTTAAAATATTTCCTCATGTTGTGATAGTCTACAAACTTCTGAATAATATAGGAATGGCATACACAATTCATTCAAAAGTAAATTTGGATTGCACACCTTTTTCAAGCATGAAGGTTTAAAAATAAATGAAATTGAGCTGTTAACTTTTCCACCAGCTGATGTGTAATTTTTTTCCATTTCCAGGTGTGTGAGAATTCTGGAGACCTGCTCTTTTGTGAGGGACAGTGTTGTGGGGCATTCCACTTGGCTTGTCTTGGGCGGTCTAAATTACCTCAAGGCAAATTTATGTGTAGGGAATGCACGTCAGGTAACATGGATTTATTTTTATTATAAATACCATTGCTCTCTCAAAACGAATTAAGGTTAGCCACATTCTTGCCTTAGTTTTAAAATCTGAATCCATGTAATCCAAATGAAATGTGGAATGGTTTTAGACATTTCAAATTCAATGAACATATATGAAACGATTTTTCTTTCATTGTTGCTATAATGTACTCTATTAACAGTTCATCAGTGAGCTTCTTCACTGCATGTGTTGTTCATCCCAAAATATTCAGTAGTTTTCCTGACTGGGGAATTACCAATTTAGTTATAGTCTTCATTTTAAAAAAAAAATGTGAAATTTACTTAGCCAAATTCCTGATAAGTTAGACACAGGTATTTAATTAATTTTCTTTTAATAATTATTAAGTTGCAATTAACGAGTAGCAAGAAAATACAATTAGTGAAGATCTGAAGCAAAAACATAAAACGTGCCAGAAACACTCAGCTGAATGGGCTGCATCAGTGGAAAGAAAAACAGGTTAACGTTTCAAGTCAGACTCTGTTCTGATGAGGGGCTCGGGTTCTGAAATGTTAACTGTTTTTCTCTTTCCACAGATACTCACTGACCTGAGTGTTTCCAGCGTTTTCTAATTTTACTTTGATATAGTTACTACATGGATTACAGAACTGAACAATTTTCAGTTTAAAACTACTGCATGCAGTCCTTTACATAATTTGAACTTAACTACGACTAAAATTAGATTTTGCTTTTATACTTTCATCATTAAACTGTTCAAGTTTTTATAATATCAGATTTTGCACATTTGGCTAGTGCTTTATAGTGGTTAATTTCAATGACAAACAGGAAAATCTGCCTTGATAAAGAACTTGTTAATGTCAACTGCATCTTTTGTATGTTGAGCAGACCTGTTGCAAAAATGTTGCACATCTGCATTGCTTACTGTTCATTTCAACTTTATTTCAGATTTTTTTCACCTTAGTTTTTATATATTTTTGTAATCTGCAGCAGTGGGTGCTTATTCATTCACTATTCATGGAGCAAGTTGTGACATGGTGCTATGATAATTTTCACTTGGAATCCCGAATGATCACTAAAACTATTCTTGTACTAAACTAGTTTAGACTTTCAAACGTAGTCATAACTTCTTTTGGCTACAGAAGAAAACTCTCATCTCTTGGTTTAAAATTAATTTACAGTTTGGGTAGATATAATATGATTAAGGTTAAGATGTCATAGTTGCTATCTGTGTCCCAAGCCTCTAAAACCTGTTACCACCAGAAACTGGAGCGATTAGAGACGAAAGCTTTTCACAACAGTCCATTCACTATTTAGATGTCGGAAATGGTAACTAGTGGTTACTTCAATTTTAACGTGGTGTCTCTAAGAATAACATGCCATTTCCTTCATTATGCTTCTATCATCCATATTCTAGCCATTACTTTTGGTTAAAAAGGTTTGTTTAGTTTATCAGCTTTTGTATATTTCTAGCTACAAAGTGAACAACATAACTGAATAGTTGAAGTTATCACCAACATGCTAACTTGCCTGGAACTCTGAATCCTCGTGCTCTTTTCAATTTGTGTCCTCTGCCTGATTGATTAAATGGTTTACTTTGTTGATCATTGTCTTGTGTGGCATAATTGAATTAGTGCACAATGTACCAGCCTTGTATTTCTTGGATATCATTTGAATTCTTGAACTTGAGTGATATTCGGACAAATGAGGCATAAATGGAACATTGAAAGGGCACATGTTTACTCCAGCGTCATCTCTGGATTCAACATTGCCCACTTTTTTTAGTCACTGAGTAGGGTTTGTTGGTATTGGTACAACATTTGAGTAGCCCACAGCTCCAATGAGACAATTCCACAGCTCCAATCATTTCCTCCGACCATTGTTCGCCAAAGAACTAGTTGTATATGAGTATTAAGTGAATAACTTGCATTTATCTGCCTTACTAAAAGTAGTATTTGGTGCATTTGTGAATCCAGTAATTTTACAATTATCATCTTTGTTGGATTTTGAGTTTATTTTTTTTTAGATCCATTCATGTGACTTACTAGGCAATTTAACCTTACCACGAGCTACAAAAGATCATGATTCAATATAATAATCATTTTTAAAAATCTGTAAGATGTGTTTTATTTTTAAGTTAATATAATACATTGTTTGCATAGAATAGCTTGGAAAACATTCATTGATTTTGAGTTGGTCTTTTTCTTCATGTATTTGTTTTGTGCAGGTGTTCACACTTGTTTTGTTTGCAAGAAGAATGGGCCTGATGTTAAGCGTTGTATTGTTCCTCTGTGTGGCAAGTTCTACCACGAAGACTGTGTGAAAAAGTACCCTCCAACTGTGTTCGAAAACAAGAGATTCCGATGTCCCCTGCATACTTGTATCAGCTGCCATGCCACAAATCCCTCCAACCCCAGGCCAACAAAAGGTGGAAAATCTCTTGGATAAATACACATTCCTTAAAGCACAGATTATTGAATGTAAAATTATTTGCCAGTATATAAATTTAATTGGGTTTGGTATATCACGGTATATAATACTTTTAAATGAAAGCTAATGGTTGCCCTTCCAACAGAAAACTTGAGTAAGTTCTTAAGTTTTTTTTTTGAATTGTGCACCACAACATTGTACATCATGCCTGCACATTTAAAAAAAAAATCTTTTAATGCAGGTCTTGGTTTGTTCTTGTATTTGAAAGCACAAATTGGATGGATGAGGGATAACATTTCCAAATAAGTGGGAAATCGTTAACTATCAGACCACCTTCAGGAGTTCAGTGTGGGGAGAGTATTAACACAGATGTATATAAATGATTTGGAACTATGAACTATATGCAGCATTCTAAAATTTAATCATACAAAATGAAGAGAGGAATTATTTTGATCACAGTACACCATTAAAGACGGCTTGGCATTGAAAATGGCAGCATATAGATTAAGTAATAGTAGTTTGAATTAAGTATCTGAAGTAAGGGAGAAACTACTGAAACCAGAAATGTTGAGGGAGACTTCAGGTCTTAAAAAGGTTGAACATCATCAATTTGTTTGATAGTCACGAGTTTAAGCTCGAGAGAAGGCTGTCAGATAGTTTAGGTTTAATTACTTAACAAAATGGTTTTCAACCCAGACTGTCAAAGATGAAGGCAGACTCTGTGGATAGGTTCTGGAAGGAACTGTATAGGTATTTGGCAGGTAAGACATAGAATATGAGTGATAAAGCTAACGAATGTATAAAATTTCCCAAGATGTGTCACAGATCTGATTCAGATACGAGGCTTAGGTGGATAAGGGAAAGGTAGGTAATAAAGGCTGCATTAAGTAAGATAAATCTTAAGAGGGGTTTTGAGTGCGTGAAAAGATGTGACAAGGTGAAGTGGCTTGGAGAGTAAATTGCAGTATGTGAAGGCAAGCTGTTTAAAAACTGCCACAATATTACAATATTGGCCTAGAAAGAAGGAATTCAAACAGACTGGATTGGAAAGTTGGAAGGTCATGATGTGGATTTAAAGTGTGGAGATTGTGAATGATGGGGTATCAAAAATGTGGGTGTCAAAACGGGCATAGGTTTACAGTGAGAGGAAGGAGTTTTAAAGGGGATTTGAGGGATAATTATTTTTACTCGGTGATTTGATATTTGGAACTTGCTGTCAGAGGAGGTAGGGAATTGGAAGCAATCACATTTAAGAAACAATTAGACGGCACATAAATAGGCAAGGCACAGAAGGATACTAATGGGCAAATGAGATTAGTATAGATGGGCAAAAAAGTTGGCATGGATGTGGTGGGCTGAAGGGGTTGTTTGTTATCTACAATTCTGTGACTCTGTATGAGACAGACTAGAGTTTAAGGTGATAGAAAAAGATTTTGTAAACACCTAATCCCTGCGGTAGAATTCTAGATATTTTTTCTTATTTCCGTGGCGTGGAGTTTTGTTGGTGCTCAAGTGGATGGTAGAAAAGAAGAGCCTAGAGGTGTTTTAGAATTGGAAATGGTAATCCTGGTGGTGAACTGGATACATGGTTCTAAATGAGCAGATCAGATGCCTGAAAATTTTTTGTTTGAGCAGAAGTTTAGGTTTGGATTGAGGGTTTAACACAGATTTCTATCTCGAATCCCTGAACCATGATTCAGTCAAACCTAAATTTTATCTTTGAAGAAAAATTAATTGTGGGTGGATACTTCCAGCACTATTTTAAATAGATGCTTCTAAAATACGATTACTTAGCTTGATTGGTTAGGGGAAGAATGGGAATTGCATAGCTGAAGTGTAACACGTACCTTGTAATAAATTTCCAATGTAATTCCACATATTCATTGACGTATATCCTAAAACACCATTTCCAACAAATTTGGGGTTTAATTTTTTAATTATTTTTCAAGAGCTGAGAAAATACACTGGTTAAATGGGACAAATGCTTTTGCAATCTGATGAGGGAATGCTGTAACACTGACATGGCACAATATCAGCAAAGATATAAATTTGGGTTTATTCCACTGTACGTTAGGAATTATTTTTTAAATCACCTTTCATAAACTTGTAATGAGGAAATTCACTTCTAAGGATCTCTTGTAAAGCCCAGCTAATTCACTTGTAAGCCAGTTATTTTTGTTTTTCTTTTTGAAGAGGGAAATCTGAAAAATCTGCCAGGTACAGCCTCAAAAAAGCTAGCAGAAAAGATGTAGGTGAATAGTTGATGTGGTTCATTTGGATTCCGAAGACCCTCCAATGAGCTTACCCCACTAAAGATAATTAAGCAAGTTGTGTTAGGGTTAATATACTAGTGATATATGGAGGAAGGTTGGTTGAAGACTACTACCAATAGTGGTCTTGAGATACAAATAGACTAGATAGGAAAATTGAAGAGTCATGATGGGCTCAGAGGGTTGCAATCTGGAAAGTAAGAAAGATACAAAGATTGGTGGCAATTGGGCTGTGAGGAGGATGCAGAGAGGCTTCAGAGGAATATATACAAGCTAGATGAAGACATAGCAAATGGCATATAATAATATAGAAAAATGTGAGGTCATTGGTCCATCTTCCAATAGAAGGTGAAGTAATTGAGATTGAAAGATGTTAGTATTCAGAGGGATCTAGGTGACCTTGTGTACATGTCACAGACTTAATTTGCAGCTCAAAGTTGGAAAGGCAAAGGGTTCATTGGTCCCTTTTTGCAAGAGGATTTAAACATGAGTGAAGACATCTTATTCCAAAGAGAGAGCCTTGGTGAAATGGCATCTGGAATATTTTGTACAGGTCTGGTCTCTACCTGAGGAAGGATATAATTGGAGTGAAGGCTCATTGGATTGATTCCCGGGATTGGGGGTTTGTCATGAAGAGAGATAAAGTAGTCTAGGCCCATACTCCTTTGAGCTTAGAAGGACGAGGGGTGACACAGTGAAATATACAAAATTCTTATGAGGCTTATCAGGTCTAGATCTAAAGTTGATGCTTATCCTGGCTGCGATGCTTAGAAACGTGTGTGAGACGTTTTCAAGATGCAGTTCAGCCTTTCAGGGTATTGATGAAAAGAGATGTCTTCACCCAGAGCATAGCAAATTTTTGGAATCCTCTTCCCAAGAGGGCTGTGAAGGCTTAATCATAAAGTGTATAGAAGAAGGTGATTCATAGATTTTTAGATATTAAGCAAATCAAGGGATATGGGGTTAGTGCAGGAAAGTGGGTTTGAGGTAAGAGCATTTGTGAACTTGAAAGGAAGAGAAGAGATGAAAGCCGAATAGCGGCCTTATATTTTTTTTGTACTTCTTTTCAGGTATACAACTTTTGCCATTGAATATGGAAAACCTTGTAACCTTTTTACTTCCAAAATTATTTTCCCATATATTAATGATAGGGTTTCATTAGAAAACATCAGATATTTATTGAAATCAAAATAGAGAGCTTTTAATTAGTGATTAAACATGTTTGTTTTGTTTAAATAGTGAAGCTAAAGTAAATCTTAATAGTATATTTAAAAGGCTAATATTTAATTGCTTGAAACTCCAGAGAATACAGTACATCAGTAACAACCAGTAGATTGAGGAGATTTTTGGTGGGGTAGATTACCAAATTGCTTTTAAGAAATAAGACTTCTGCGTGCATTTACTGAAAATGTGGAGAATTTTTTATTTTAAAAAATTGCAATTTCATTTAAAGGATAATAAGTTCTCTATTACCAGGGCGAATGATGCGCTGTGTTCGGTGTCCTGTGGCCTATCATGGAGGGGAGACCTGTATTGCAGCAGGGTCTGTGATTCTGACAGCCAACAGTATTATTTGCACCAATCATTTTTCTCCAAAGAAGGGTTACAGACATCATGCTCATGTCAATGTTAGCTGGTGCTTTGTCTGTTCAAGAGGTTAGTTTGAGATTTTTTTTTTCCTTTTTGATTTCCTGAGTTGACTTATTTCAATTGCATTATTATTATACCATGAAACAGTTCCATTCTGCCTGTCCAGCCTATACTTTATGAAAGAGCAAATCGGCTCATCCCATTTCTAACCCCCCCCACCCCACCTTCACTCCATAGACCTGTGATTTCTTTCCTTTTGTATAATAAACCAGCTTTTTGAGTGCTACAATTGAATCTGCCTCTGCAATTACCCTGGGTAGTGCATTCTAGTCTCCATCAACTCACTTTTTTGAGTCTTCTTAATATTTAGCTTTACAAATGGATTCATGATTTTCTCAAGCTGTTACATATAGCATCTTGCTAAAATCTTTTATTTCTGCTTATGTTTATTGGGGGCATACAACTTGGACACTTACCTTTTGAACAGTTTATCATTTCACAGAAGGCGGCCATTGAATCCATTGTGTCCATGCCTGTTAAAGCTGAACTTTGAATTAATCCCACTTCCTAGCTCATGATCCATAGCCAGCAAGTTGTGGTTCTTCAAGTCCCTTTCCAGATGCTTTATAAATAAGGTGGGGATTTCCGCCGCCTCCTTCATTCATTGAGGGAGAATTTTTCTCGATTCCACTCTCATCCTTCTATTGGCTAACTTAAATCTATGCTCCCTTGTAAGTGGCCTTTCTACTATTGGAAATAGTTATTTGCTGCTTGCTCTTGTTTTAGCCTCTCATGATTTTGAAAACCTTAATTAAATCAACAAATTAAGATGCAAAACTTCAAAGGAAATAAATCCTGGATTATTACTCTGGCCACTTGCATGTTGGTATAGGGTAAATAAGATTTTAAAAATTAATGAATGGTTCAGGGACTGGTGTAGTGGAAGTTGGTCTGGTTCACTGAGCACTGGCACCAGTAGTGAATGAAGTGGAAGCCAAACCTCTGAGACAGAGGGGTTGAAGTCCTTGTGATCTACTTAAGGAGGGAAGGAGACAGAATCTTAAACAGAATAGTAGGAGCAAGGGATCAGAATTGGCAAGATGTGATAAATCAGAGCAGAGACAAGACTATAGAGAAATAATAAACAGACTGACAGGAAGATATAGAGTACTAATCTTAACCAGCAGTCGAGGCCAGAGATACAAGTATAATGAAAGGTCAAAACTAGAGGCTTTGTATTTGAGTGCACTTGAAACAAACAGAAATAAGTATGATCTGATAGCTGCAACAGAAAGACAGCTACAGAGCGACATGTATTGGGACAAAATTATTGAAGTGGATATGATATTTTGGAAGGACAGGAAGTTCGGAATAGATGGAAGAATAGCTCAGCTAATTAATGATGGTCAGTGAATAAAGTGGGATCATCTGAGTTGAGGAAATTGGGATGTAGAAGTGTTGAGTGGAGATGAAGAATTAAAATAGGTCCCCTAAAAGCAGCCACATAGTTGGAAGGAGTAAAAGGGAAGGAAAAAGGAGCTTTCAGACTGGCAAGAATCATAGGAAACATTAATCTACGTTCAACTGGAATATTCAGGTGTGCGTAGATAAGAGTTCATCATGCTTTCAGAGAGTTTCTTAGAACAGCACATTCTGAAGTCAACCAGAGGGCAAGCTAGAACTGATATAAAAACAAAATTCTGGAAACACTCAGCGGATCAGGTAGCATCTGTGTAAAGAAAAACAGGTTTAACATTTCAGATTCAAGACTCCTCATCAGTGTACTAGGCATGGCATTGTGCCAGGAGATAGGAATAGCTTCACGAAAAAGTTGTTGGTTAATTCTAGGTGACGCAATCATAATATGATTGAATTTTGCATTTAGTTTGAGGGAGTGAAGAATGAGTCAAGACTTTTAAATTTAAGTAAGGGCAGTCGTGAGTAAATGGAAGTTGGGCTAGCTAAAGTGAACTGGCAAATTGCCTGAAGGGACCAGTTATTCAAGATGCAATTTAAGATACTTAAGGAGATCTTTTAGAATACACAAAATAGATGCATCCCAATGAGGGAAAAAGTAATTTAAGGGGAGAAAAAGGTGTTTTCCAAGCTGCAAACTTGCCATGAAGAGTTAACTAAAGTTAAAGATACAGCGTCAAACTTGGCAATTGAAAAGATTGTACAGATGAAAGGTTCTTTTTTTTAAACAAAAGAATTAGTACAAGTTAAAGCTAGATAGACATGTAAAACCATACTTGAAAATTAATTGAAGGAGAAAAGGGTTAAAGTGAATGTTGGTCCTATAGAAAGTGAATCTAGGATATTAATAATGGAAAAGAAGATGGCAGATAAATTAGAAGATACAAGTAACATCCCAGAAATAGCTCTAAATTTGGATTTGAAATGGGGATAGGAACTTGGGAAAACTACATCGACCAGGGAAATAATACTGAGCAAATTGTTGGTGATGCTGGTAGGCAAGTCTCGGATATTGATGACTTCGTCCTTGGGTCTTAAAAGAAGTGGTTCTGAGATAGCTGGATTCATACCGTTATACAACGTGGAAATAGGCCCAGCTTGTCCATGCTGACCAAGATGCCTATCTAGGCTGATTCCATTTGCCTATGTTTGGCCCATATTCCCCTAAACCTTTTCTATCCATGTACCTATTCAAATGTCTTTTAAACATTGTGATTGTACCTGCTTGTACCACTAATAGTAGCTTGTTCCATATACCCACCACCTCTGTCGAAAAACTTGCCCCTCAGATCCCCTTTTTTAGATCTTTTCTCTTTCACATTAAACTTATTCCCTCTAGTTTTAGATTCACCTAACATTAAGGGGAATAAAAACCAAGTATCTACCCTATCTATGCCCCTCATAATTTTATAAATCTTTATAAAGTCACCCCTTGCTCCAGAGAAAACAGTCCCATCTTCTTCTGTCTCTCCTCATAACTTAAGCCCTCCTGTCCTGGTAATGTCCTTGTGAATATTTTCTGCACCCTTTCCAGCTTAATCACATCCTGGCAACCAAAACTGTACACAATGCTCGAAGTGTTGGCTTTAATTTTTGAAACTTCCCTAGATTCCATTAGACTGGAAAATAGAAAATGTAAGTACTTTACTTATAGAGGGGAAACCAAAAGCAGGCAACTACAGGCCAATCAGCTTATCTCTCTTGCAGAAGATTTTGGAAGCTCTTGGAAAGATGTGGAGGCTTTGGAGAGGGTGCAAAAGAGGTTTGCCAAAATGTTGCCTGGATTAAAGAGTATGAGCTAGAGAGGTTGAACAAACTTGGATTGCTTTCTCTGAAGCATCAAAGGCTGAAGTTGACCTGACAGAAGTATATAAAATTATGAGAGGCATAGATAAGGTAGATAGTCAGTCTTTTTCCCCAGAGTGGTAACACAAAATACTAAAGAGCACAGTTTTAAGTGAGAGGAGAAACGTTTAATGGAGATGTACGTGGCAGGTTTTATAATAGTGAGTGGTAGGTGCCTGGAGTACACTGCCAGGGAGATGGTGGAAGCAGATATGATGGTAACATTTTAAGAGGCATGGATAGACCAATAAACAGGCAGGGAATGGTGAGATATAGACAACGTGCAGGCAAATGTGCAGTTTAAATTGGCATCACCGTTCGCAAGACATCGTGGGCAGCAGGACTTATTCCTGTGCTGGACTGTGCTTCCTCAAAGGGCAGTGGAAGCAGAGTCTTGCAGTATTTTTAAGGCAGAAATAGATTCATGTTAAGTAAAAGGTGAAAGGTTACTGAGATAGGCAGGAATACAGAATTGAGGTTAAAGTAGGACTGGCCTTGACCTTATTAACAGCCACAGCAAGTTTGAAAGGCCAAATGACTTGCTGCTTGTAATTTGAATATCTGAAAGAAAACATTCTCTCTTCTTTCCCCCCTCCTATCGGGCAGAAGATATATGTACCATCAGGCTCAAGGACAGCTTCTACCCCATTGTTATAAGACTATAGTACGATAAGATGGACTGTTGACCTATCTACCTCGTTATGGCCCTGCACATCATTGTCTGCCTGCACTGCACTTTCTCTGTAACTGTAACACTATTGTGAATTCTACTATTGCTTTTCCCTTCCACTACCTCAATGTACTGATGTGATGAAATGACCTGTTTGGATGGCATGCATGGCAAAAATCCTTAGCTCTCTAAAAGTGGCACAACAAATGGATGGAGTTTTAAAGAAGGTGTACGGCATGCTTGCCTTCGGTTGAGGCATTAAGTATAAAAGTTGATGTTACACATTTTCTTGAGCATGTCTGTTTGGCAAGTTGGGTAGATATTGTACATTGATCTTCAAGAGTGAGTTAACTTTAGGAACTTGAGTATTTCTTTAGAATTCCTCCAGCTTGATATAGTCCAGGTATGAAAGGGAAGCTGTCCAAAGTTTCTCTTTATATGCTAAGTCACAAATAAACCAGCCACAAATAAACTAGCTTTAGTATTGATTTACTATGATCACGTGTTGGTTGATTTCTCTGCAAGAATTTCCTCAGATCTCTATGCAGTCAGTTGCATCTAATGCTGTAGTGGGCATCTCAGTATCTCCACTACAAGAAAAGATGATGAAAACCCTTCCACGCCACCATCCCTTGTCCCACAAAGACCAGCCCATCCTTGATTAAATAAGATTGATAACAACTTATTATTCCTGGTGTTCATATTTTGTGATCGGGATTGAATCCAAGACCTTCCCCGATCATGTAAGCTGAGCACATGGACAACAGGAAGCTGTTATCAATTCATTCTTTCCTCCTCCCTTTGGAGCAAATAGCTTTTCTTCCTTGGCTTTCTCAATAATCCATACACCAGTAACATAATCACTGTTCATCAATTTCAGGTGCCCTATTGATAGTTTTCCTCCTTTTAAAGAAAAGATCTTAGTTATGGAAGTGACATTAAGAAAGTACAGAAGTGAGGCAGAGGGGATGGGATTCAGAGTCATCCACAATCAGCTTTGTTCCATTTCGTGGGAAGCACGTAAAAGCATGTTTTGAGTTTGTTAAGTAAATATTCAGGTCTTGTTTTCAACATAGGTTCTGATAATAAGGCCCCTTGTTTTATTTATATTTGTATATTTACAGGAAAATTAAAAATTACTTGGCTGGCCACTTTTCTGTATGTGACTATTAATGCACATTGAAGTAAATAAAATACTTTGTAGCTGAAATGCTTGAATTAATTTGAGACAATTATGAGATGCTATATAAATACAATGCTTTGTAAACATGGTCTGTAATAGTTACAACCCCGAGTTAATTTTGGATTATTTTCTGCAGGGGGAAGCCTTTTATGTTGTGAGTCCTGTCCTGCAGCATTTCACCCAGAATGTCTCAACATTGATACCCCCGAGGGTAGCTGGTATTGCAATGACTGCAAGGCAGGCAAGAAACCGCGCTACAAAGACATCATCTGGGTAAAGCTCGGAAGCTACAGGTAAGTCCAAATAGGTAGAGATGATCGAGTGTTATTTTGGAATTTTGCTTTTGAAAAGTTTTTCATGTCATGAAAATCCTTTGCATGGCAAGTTAATTGGAATTCCAGGCTGGGAAGCAATTTGTAATTCCTTGGCCAATTATCAGGACACTCCACTGTATTGCAGAAATTTAAATTTACAAATGAGATGTTGCTCCATTTGGCTACATCCTATTTCTGTGAATTTTTAGTTGAGAGCTCAGTCTTGAAATTTTTGGCAGTTATAAGATATGACTTCTCCCTCGTCTTGAATCCAGAAGAATTTTATGTTTGAAACATCCTTCCACCAACTTTATGTGCTGTGGAATGACATTGCCTCAAATTGTTCTTCCATAATTCTTGTGGAAATTTTATACCTCACCAGATGATGCCCAACCTACCAAGTAATTCAACTATTTTCTACTTTTATTTCAGATCTCAAGTATTCATAGAATTTTGCTTTGGCAATTATATTTAACCATGTCATGAGAGACCTATATAATCTAGTTAACTAGATTCTTTAATTAGACAAAGTTACTTGGTACAGTAACCTAGATATTACTTTTTACTATTGATAACCTGAAATGTGTTTCCAAACATAGATGGTGGCCTGCAGAGATATGTCACCCAAGGAATGTTCCAACAAATATTCAAAATATGAAGCATGAGATTGGCGAATTTCCAGTTCATTTCTTTGGATCAAATGACTACTTTTGGACCCACCAGGCACGTGTATTTCCTTATATGGAAGGTGATAAGGGAAGCAAAGACAACAAAATTAAAAGTCTCAGCAAAGCCTTTCGAAAAGGTACTGCTTTTAACTTAAAATATTTTAAACTAAAAATTGTTTACAACTTTTAAGGTTCTAGTGCTGTCTCATCATTTAATGTTAGTTTGAAGGTGATGCTGTTTATTTGGTTCTACTCTGTGAGAGCTTACCATGTATTGTCCAACAATTGAAGACATAATGCGTAAATTGCAAAAAAAAAATGTTCCTCTAAGGCACAATATGATTTGTTCTGTGCCTGTCAAGAGAAATTAATTTAGCATTACATCAAAGAATGAGGCTTATAGAATTATCAGAAATAGTAGTCTTGAGGATTGAGAGCACTTTAGAAGTTTGCAAAAGAGGACTAAGAAATTAATTATTAAAAAAAAGACAAGATAGAGTACGAAGGTAGGCTGTTGAAAAACATAGAAGCTCTTTAAGTTCCTTTTTATAGATGTTGACTAAGGGAAATATCAGTCGCTTGCAAACAAGTCATAATTTCTATTGGGGAATAAGGGAATTGTATGACAACTTTCCTCTTCTGTGAAGCTGGAAACAAAACAAAAATGCCAAAAATATTAGACGACAAGGGTCTAGTGAGAATTGGGATCTGAAGGAAATCAGTATTAGTCCAAACAAAACTGTAACAGAGAAGTTGGTGAGTTTGAAAGCTGATAAATCCCAAGGGCTGAATATTTATAATCCCAGAATTTTGAAATAGGTTGTTGAGATAATGGATGCTTTGGTTATCATCATCCAAAATTCTGTAGATTCTGGAGTTATGGAGTTAGAGTCATACAGCAAAAGAAACAGGCAGTTCAACCCAACTTATCCATGCCGACCAAGATGCCCATCTAAACTAGTGCCATTTGCCTGCATTAGGCCCATATCCCTCTAAACCTTTCCTATCCATGTATGTCTTTTAAATGTTGTTATTGTACCTGCCTCTGTCAGCTCGTTCCATGTGCATAGCACCCTCTGTGTGGAAAAAGTTGTCCCCGAGGTTCCTATTAAATATTTCACCGCTCACCTTCAACCTATGCCTTCTAGTTCTCGGTTCCCCATCCCTGGGAAAAAGACTTGTGTGCATTCACCCTATTTATGCCCCTTATGATTTTATACACCTCTCAGTCTCCTATGCTCCAAGGAATAAAGTCCTAGCCTGCCCAACCTCTCCCTATAACCCTTTCCCTCGTGTCCCTGCAACATCCTCGTAAATCTTTTGTGTGCACTTTCCAGTTTAATGGCACCTTTGTTATCGTCGTTACCGTGAGTTGGAGGAAAGTAAAAGTGACCCCTCTAAAGAAGGAGGAAGAATACTGATCTGTTAGCCTGTAGTAGGGAAAATTAATGAAGGGTGTAATAACAACACCTTGCAAAGAATTGGGCAGGGTTGTCTTGGATCAATGAAAGGAAAATCATGTTTGTCTAATCTACGGGTGTTCCTTAAGGATACAACTGATAGAATAGGTAAGGAAGAACCATTGTATGGTTCATGAGATTTTTCAGTAAGGTCGCAAAACAAGATATTGGTCAACGAGACATAAAGAATTGGAGGTAATATCCTGACATGATTCAAAAATTGTTCATGGGACAGGAGGGAAAGAGTGAGAATAAACAGATCCTTCTTGGGTCAGCAGGATATGACTAGTAGGGTACTGCAGTTTATGGGCACCGGCTGTTCGCAGTCTATATCAACTGTTTGTCTGAGGGAATGAAATGTCATATTTCCAAGTTTGCTGACGATACAAAACTTGCTGGAATTATAAGGAGAAGGATGCAAAGATGCTTCAAGGGGATATAGACAAGCTGTGTGAACAGATGAGAGCATGGTGGATGGAATACATTGTGGGGGGGGGGGGGGGGGTGCAGGGTGAGCAAGGTCTTCAACTTTGATGCACAAAGCAGAAGTTTTTTTTCAACTATGACAGATTGGGTAGTGTTGATTTTTAAAGGGACCTAGATATTAGGTTGAACCCAGAGTATTATGTACTGTCTTGCTGTCCTTGCCCAAGAAAGGTACTAGCCAGAGAAGGAGGTCAGTGAAGAATCGCCAGGTTTAGCTGATTTTAAGAATGAGGTGAGATAGAGTAGGCTGGGCCTGTATTCTCTAACGTTTAGAAAAATGAGAATAGATCTCATTAATAATTACAAAGTTCTTACAGGGCTTGACACACTGAATGCATTGAGAGTGTTTCCCTTAGCTGAGGGGTCTGGGATCAGGGGTCATACTCATAAGGGGTAGGTTTCTGAAGCAATTTTAATCTCAATAAATGGAAACTTGCGGATGAATATTTGTAGCTGAAGAATTTTTGTACATCTAGTGCCTTTAAACATTTTTCTTTGCCAAGAATCCAGACCATTGCTATCATAATACTAATATTAAAAAAAAATGCTGAATGCTTGCTTTTAAAAAGGACTTGTAATAGTGCCTTTCAGGATACCGCAAGGTGCCTTTTAGACAACAAAGTCTAGTCTTTGTACTGAATGAAGCCTGGCATCCAGCTTGTGCACAGCAGACACATACAATAGCAATGTCAGAATAGTCCAGTTTAGTGATTTTTTTTTCCTTAAGGGATAATTTATGATCAGGACACTAGTGTCTCATTCCCAGCAATTTTTCAAGTACTGCTGTGAAATTTTTTGCATCCTTATGAGAGGGAAAAGTGGACCTCCAGTTACTCTTTCAAATAGACAATAGCACCTGTGACATGACTGCATCTACTCAGTATTGCATTGGGATAGTCAGCCCAGATTTCTGTGCTCAACTCCTGTAACACTGTTCTACTTTATCTTACAGCCTTTTTGGCATTTTTCCTCAATTATCTACTTATGGTCTCTCTTATTTCTCATCTACGTGCTGCACCTTGGACCTTGTGATCTAAAATTACATGGTTGTTTCCACTTCCATGCTGTTGACATCCAACTTTACCCCACAGGGCTTCAAGGTAGTAATCTCGGTATTACAGTGCCACTTGCTAACATGTACGGATGTAGGAGGATAGGTCAAATGAATATGCGGTGAGTGAGCTGCTTTGTCCTGGATGGTGTCACATTTTGAGAGGAGTTGGAGCTGCATTCATCCAGACAAGTGGGGTGTATTGCATCACGTTCCTGACTTCTGCCAGATAGATGAGACGAAATGTTTTGGGTTGTCAGGAGGCAAGTTGCTTGCCAGAAGATGTCCAAATTCTGACATGCTGGTCAAGGATGACCCTCAGGATATTGATGGTAGGGATTCTGTGATAGTAATCCCTTTGAATATCAAGGGTAGGGTGGTTAGATTTGCTGCTGTTGGAGATGGCCAATGCCTGGCAGTTTTGTGGGGAGGTTTTGTTGCATTAGGGCATGGACTATTTTATCTGTTGAGGTGGTACAAATGGAATTGAATATTGTGCAATCACCAGCAAATATAATGGAAGGTTATTGATAAAGCAATGGAAGGTAGATGGGCTTAGACCACAGCCTTGAAGAACTTTTGCATTGATGTCCTGGTGCCTTCAACCACAACCATCGATCTTTGGTGCAGAGGTCTTCTGGAGTAATTGCCCTTTGACCTGTTTTACTAGGGCACCTTGATGTCACACTCTGTCAAATGCTGCCTTGATGTAAAGGACAGTCACTCACCTCACCTCTGGAATTCATCTCTTTTGCAGCAGGCTACAATGAGGTCTGGAGCTAAGTGGCCTGGTAGAACCCAGGCTGGGCATTGGTGAGCAGGTTATTGGTGAGCAATTGTCACTTTATAGCATTATTGACAACAGCTTCTGTCACTTCATAATAAATGCCCAAGGGAGAATAAAGCAAAACAACATCCATTTTAACATGGCAAAAACAACCCGGTAACCTTCACAGGAGCTATATCAAAAGTAAATTGGTGTCAAACTATTTGGAGACGGATGATCTATGACTTCACCAAAGAGAGAGATTTTAAGATGTGTTTTAATGGAGAAAAGAGAAATAGGTAGCTAAAATATTTGGAGGGTTATACTGAGCCTCGGGTCTCAGTGGTAGGATCTGGCCACCACGGGTGGAATATTCAGGTATCCTTGTAGGCCAGAGTTGCCCCAGCTGCGATTTCTTGTAGGGTTAGAGGGCTGGAACAGATTATGAAGATGAGGAAGAGAGACAACATGGAAGGATTTGTAAACAAATGAGAATTTTAGAACCTAGCTGCTATTTAACAAGGAGTGGTGTTGGCTGCTAAAAGTGGGGTGATGGCTGAATGGGGTTGGGCAAGTTATCAGACAGCAGAGTTTTCGATGACTAGATATAGTGGTAGTCTAATCTGGAGAGATGGCAAAGACGTGGATAAGAGCATAATTAGAAGTAAACCATATGGACTTGCTGGTCTGCTCTGCCATTCATCAATATTACAGCTGATTTTCTACCTCGGCACTATCGTTCTGCATTAACCTATCCCTTGATTCCCTTCATATCTAAAATCTGTTGATGTTTATTTTGAATGAACTCAATGAAGGAACTTCAATGTGGAGTAGAAAATTCCAAAGATTCACTAGCTTGGGTGAAGAAATTTCTTCTTGCTTCAGTCCCAAAGAGCCTACTCCTTATTCTGAGACTGCGATATCTGGTTCGACTCCTCAGCCTGGACAAATGTTCTTGCATCCACTCTGTCAAGCCTGTAAGAATTTTGTAATTATCAATGAGACCACAACTCGCTCTTCTAAACTTTAGAGCATACAGGCCTGGCCTCCTCGATCGCTTGTCAAGCAGCAAACCTGCCATATCCCAAGAACTAGTGAATCTTCACTACACTTGCTCTGTGGCAAGTATAACCTTTTAGGAAAGGAGTCCAAGACTGTGTGCAATATTCTATGAACGGTCTCCTTGAAGCTCTATATAACTAAAGTATCTTTACTCCTGTAGTCAAGTTCTCTCATAATCAAAGCTAACATATGATCTGCATTTCTAATTGTTTTTTCTTTGTATATCCTAGTTTCTATGACTTGTGTGCATGAACACTTGGGTTCCTTTGAATATCAAGATTTGCCAATCTTTCTCACTTGTCAAAAGAAAGAAACTCTGTTTTGAGCAGCAAGGTTGATGACTTCACACTTTCCCCACACTGCAGAATATCAGGTCCTTGGGATTTATTAGCCTTCGGTCTCTCCAACTTTTCTAGTTCAGTTTAGTTTGTTAAAACTAATTTCCTTCAGTTCATTGTTCTCATTATGCCCCTGGTTCTTTACTATGGAGTTATACAGCGCAGAAAAAACCCTTGGGCCCAACAGGTCCGTGCCAACCAAGATGACCATCAAAGTTAATCCCATTTGCCCATGTTTGGCTGGTATCCCTCTAAACCTTTCCTACTCGTGTACCTGTACAAGTGCCTTTTAAATGTTGATGTACCTGCCTTGGCACTTCCTCTGGCAGCTTATTCGATATACGGACCACCCTCTGGGTGAGAAAGTTGCCCCAAGGTTCAAATTAAATCTCTTCCCTCTTGCCTTAAACCTATGCCCTCTAGGTCTTGATGCCCCAACCCTGGGAAAAAGACTGTGTGTATTCACACTATCTATGCCCCTCATGATTTTATACACCTCTGTAAGATCACCCCTCATTCTCCAATGCTCCAGTAAATAAAGTTCTTATACATCTTCTTTCTTTATCAATCTTATGGTCCTCCTTTAGAGTTCTAAAGTACTTACAATACTTGGGTGTATTGCTATTTTTGGCATCTTTGATTTTTTTATTATTATTATTAATTTCTCCCATCTCTTTTCCTGTTAGATTTTGTGCGTTAAAGAATATTTTTTACAAATCGTATGTTAAGTGCCAGTCATTGCCTGTCCACCACTGTACCTTTTAAAATAGTTTTCCAATCAACCACAACCAATTCAATTCTCATACCTTCGTAATTTTCTTTGTTTCAATGTAAGGCCCATGTTTCGGAATGAACAACACCACTTTGAATCTTGATGTAAAATTCTAACATTTTTATGGCCTGCAACAAGATTATTCATTAACCCTTTGACAGTGCTCAACATGTAATCAAAAATAGACTTCCTCCAAAATGATTTCTTGACATATTGATCTTAAAAAGCATCTCAGTCATTCCATGAATTTTCTCCGTCTTGTTATTGCTGATTTGACTAATTCAATGTTGATTGAACTCTCCCACAATAATTGTATTACCCCTGTTAAATGCACCTCTGATAACCTAAGTTATACCCTGCTTTTACATCTATTATCCGGTGGCCTATAAATTAACTCCGACCAATGCTTTCTGACCTTTTGCTGTTTCTTAATTTCACCTAAACTGATTCTAATTCTACCAAGGAGGAGTTATTTGCAGGCTTAAAGCATGTTAAGGTGGATAAATCCCCAGGGCCTGACAAAGTACATCCTCTGACTTTGCGGGAGGCTAGAGAAGAAATTGCAGAGGCCCTTGCAGAGATATTTGCTTCATCGTTAGTCTCTGAAGACTGGAAGGTGGCTAATGTCATTCTGTTGTTTAAGAAGGGTAGCAAGGAGAAGACAGGAAACTACAGGCCGGTCAGCCTGACATCAGTGGTGGGGAAATTACTGGAGGGAATACTGGGGGACACTATCTACCAGCATTTGGATAGACTGAATAGGAAGAGTCAGCATGGCTTTGTGTGTGGGAAGTTGTGTTTGACGAACCTTTTAGAGTTCTTTGAAGAGGTAACCAAAAGGGTAGATGAGGGTAGGGCAGTGGATGTTGGCTATTTGGACTTTAGCAAGGCCTTTGACAAGGTACCGCATGGCAGGCTGGTCTGGAAGGTTAGGTCCCATGGAATCCAGGGAGAGCTAGTTAGGTGGATTCAAAATTGGCTCGGAGGTAGGAAGCAGAGGATGGTGGCTGAAGGTTGTTTCTCGGAATGGAGACCAGTGACTAGTGGTGTGCTGCAGGGGTTCATGTTGAGATAAATGATTTGGATGTGAATGCAAAAGGCTTAATCGGCAAGTTTGTGGGTGACGCAAAATTAGGTGGTGGTGTTGATAGTGAAGAAGGTTATTGTCGATTACAATGGGGTCTTGATCAGTTAGGGAATTGGGCCAAGAGTTGCAAATGGATTTCAAGTATGAGGTGATGCATTTTGGAAAGTCAAATCAGAGTAGGACTTGTACTATGAATGGTAGGGCACTAGGGAGTGAAATGGAATAGAGAGACCTAGGAGTACAAGTGCTTAGTTCCTTGAAAGCAGCATCACAGGTAGACAGGGTGGTGAAAAAGTCATTCAGCACGCTGGCCTTTATCAGTCAGGGGATTGAGTAAAGGAGTTGGAACGTTTCTGTATGTTGCTGTTGTATAAGTCATTGGTGAGGCTTCACTTGGAGTACTGTGCACAGTTTTGGTCATTCTGTTATAGAAAAGACGTGGTTAAACTAGAAAGAGTGCAGAAGGCTTGAGTTGAGGGAGAGGTTGGCCAGGCTGGGTCTTTATTCCTTGGAATGTAGGAGAATGAAGGGCAACCTTACAGAAATGCTTAAAATCATAAGAGGCATAGATAAGGTGGTCGGTAACAGGCCCTAGGATAGAGGAGTCCAAAACTAGGGGGCATAGATTTTAGGGTGAGAGGGGAAAGATTTAAAATAGACCTGGGGCGGGGCGCTGCGCAACTTTTTCACACAGGATGGTGAGTTTATGGAATGAGCTGCCAGAGGAAGTGGTTGAGGTAGCTACAATGGTAGCATTTAATAAGCATTGGATAGGTACATGGAGGGGAGGGGCCTGGAGCGATATGGGCTGAACACAGGAAATTGGGACTAGCTAGGTGGACAATGCGGCTAGCATGGACTTGTTGGGCTGAAGGGCCTGTATCCATACTGTATTGTTCTATGACCCTATCGTGATCTGTCAAATTAGGTCCATTTCTCACTGGTGTGCTGATCTTGTCCTATATTAATAGTGCAAGTGTACCATTTTGCACATCCTCTCTAAATTTTGAATATCCATGAACATGTAACTCCTGTCTCTGATCACCCTGAAGCTATGTTTCTGTAATGAAAATTGCATCATGTCCATGTATTTCTCTGTGCTGTTAATTCATCTACCGTGTGCCAAATGCTTTCAGTATAACATCTTTAATTTTGTCCTTTTAACACTTTGACCCCATTTACAGCTTGCCTTTATTTCTGGTGCTTCGTCATTTTACTTGCCACTTGCTACTTTTCACTTCCTGCTATGCTTCTCTCATAGAACAGTACAGCACAGAACAGGCCCTTTGGCCTGATATAGCTAATCCCTCCTACCTACAGAATGCTCACATTCCTCCATTTTCCTCTCATTCATGTGCCCATCCAAGCCCCTCTTAAAGGCCACCAATGAATTTGCTTCCATCGCCCTATCAGGCAACGAATTCCAGGCATCCACCACTGAGTAAAAAAAAACTTGCCCCTCACGTCTCTTCTGAACCTACCCCCTCTCACCTTGAATGTGTGCCCTCCGGTATTGGATCGCTCAATAATGGGGAAAAAGATACTGCTTGTCCACCCTATCTATGCCCCTCATAATTTTATACACCTCCATCAGATTGCCCCTTAGCCTCCACTGCTCCAGAGAAAAGAGCCCAAGTTTGTCCAGCCTCTCCTGATAGCACATGCCTTGTAATCCAGGCAGCATCCTAGTAAATCTCCTCTGCATCCTCTCTAAAGCCTCGACATCCTTCTATAGTGAGGTGATCAGAACTACACACAATACTCTAAATGCGGCCTAACCAGAGTTCTATAGAGATGCGTCATAACTTCTTGACTCCTATACTCAATACCTTGATTAATGAAAGCATTCCAAGGTCTCTCTGCTCTTCAGCACTGTTAAGGGGCTTGCCCTTAAGGCTGTACTGCCTCTTGACATTAGTCCTACCAAGATGCAACACCTCACAGTTGTCTGGGTTAAACTCCATCTGCCATTTCTCTGCCCACATTTGCAACAGATCTATATCACGCTGTATCTGTCGCCAGTCTTCTGCACTATTCACAACTCCACCTTGGTATCGTCTGCAAACTTACTAACCCACCCATCAACATACTCATCCAGGTCATTTATGTACATCACAAACAGCAGAGGTCCCGGAACAGATCCTTGCAGAACACCACTACTTACAGGCCTCAGGCCCAAATAAGTCCCTTCAACCACCACCCTTTATCTTCTATAGGCAAGCCAGTTTTGGATCCACACAGCCAATTCTTCACTGACCCCATGCATCTGAACTTTCTTGATTAACCTATTATGTGGGACCTTGTCAAATACCTTACTGAAGTCCATATAGATGACATCCACAGCTCTACCTTCACACTCTCCTTACTGAATTCCCTGTAAGATTCCCATTATACTGCCAAGGTAATTTAAACCACCCACAATTCTCCCAGCAAAGATCCCTGCAAAGATACTGGTCCTAGTCTGCTGAAGTATAACCTATCTCACTTGTGTAGGTCCCACCTACTCCATTAATGGAACTACTGCTGGAGAAATATAAATTCCTCTCTTCCTGTACCATCTCTTCAGCACATGTTCATCTGACTTATCCTCTCTTTCTCTACATGTCAGCATGTGTCATTTGTAATACTGAGATTACTACCTTGAGATCCTGCTTGTTGATCTTTTTCCTAGCTCCCTGGAATCTTCCTGCATCCCTCTCTCTCTGTCATTGGTAGCAATGAGGTTTTCAGCAACATATAAGCTGAGGCAAAGATGGGGTATAGGTAATGATACGGAGCTGTAAGTATCCTAAAGGCAGCATGAAAATCAGGATTTGAAACTTAAGTTGGGGTCAGATAGGACACCAGGGCTGCAAATGGTCTTGATCTCTTTCCAACAGGATAACAAGAGATGGCTGGAGGTAGTAACTAAGAAATGGTATTTATATTTAACTGTAACTGGAGATGGCAATATTTCACACTCTATTCACTGCCCTAAACATTTATTCCCTCTGCCACTAATGTGCAGTGACTGCAGTGTGTAGCATCAACATAATACATTGCAGTTCCTTACCCAGGCTGCTGCCAACAGTACATCCCAAAACTGACCTCTACCACCAAGAAGGATGTGGAGCAGGTTGTCCTCCAAGTCACACACCTTCATAACTTGGGAGTACCATCATTGTCACTGGATCTAATTCCTGGAACTACCTCTCCAATAGTACTCTTGGAATACCTTCACCGTAAGGATCGGTGATTCATCGGCACCCTTTTCAAGGGCAGTTAAGTGATAAGCCTGGCAAGTGCCCCCCGTCCCAAAAATGAATAATAAAAATAAGTCGCTCGTGCTTCTTTTTTGGATTCATTTTATTTTTGTCAATTTCCGTTTTTATTTTGTCTCCCTTCCTCCTTGTACCTAAAAGAATTTTTTTTAACCTTTGCCCCTCCACCTACATGGAACAATCTCTTCAAAAAAAACCTACCACAAAATGTTTAGGTGCATGTCATCCATGCTGCATTGTCACATGAAACCACTTTTAGGTGCTTGTTGTTATGGTAAGGATTTGGGAATGGAACAGCCAATGATCTCGGCTGCCTTCCACAGATAATCTGGGTGGCTTGTTGGCAAATCTTAACTTGCTTAGTCATTGACTTGAAATGTTAAATTCACTTCTCTCTCTGCAGGTGCTACCTAACCCAAGTATTTTCAGCATTTGTGTTTTTGTTTAGATTTCCCATTTCTAGCATCTGCATTACTTTTTGTTTCCTTGTGAAATCTGGGCATTTTCTTTTTGCTAATCTTAAATGGATCCCAATGAACTTGACCACTTTCCACATAGAGTTAAATCATGTGGACTGGCAGATCAGTGTCCTACTGCATCCTCTCCCAAAAGGGTAAAAATAAAGCAATGTTAAAACAAAACGTTTTCTAAACAAAAGATCTTTGGTCTCAGTGCTTCAGGACCTAATTAACAAGGGTATGGTATTGTAGATCCTTTATGACATTGACATTCTTTGCAGACGTTTTGGAAACTTTATGAGAGCCAAACTTTTGACTAAATTTGATGTTCTCCAATACATCTGTCTTAAAACACTACTACAAAAGCAAAGTGACAGGTTTTACATGCGAGTACAGCAATATTTGTATTGTGGGTTCTGAAACACCAGCAAGCAAGCTCCAGGCTCTTGTTCCACCTGGCACCTACATTTGTGAGCACACAACCAAGGAAAAAGCAGAACATTAGCATTTTGCAATTATTTAACATTAAACTCCAGTAAATTTTAGAATTAAGAAGGTCACACATATTTGAACAACTTGTAACTTGTGAGCTCTACCATTTTTAAATTTTAATTGTTATCATGTGATTAGCAGTGTGAAATTACAGTTAAAGATTTCTCTAAGCACAATGAACTTGTAACTTCTTCTGGTCATTTTTTAAAAAATCCCTTTTTCCTTTTTTGGCAAACATTTCAGCTTTACAAGAAGCAGCAGAACGCTTTCAGGATCTTAAAGCTCAGAGGGAAACCAGAGAAGCACAAGAAAATGAACGCAATGGGAGAAAGCCTCCGCCATATAAACACATAAGGGTAGGCATAACATCAAGGCAGCTTCATTATTCCCTTGCTATCTTTACCCTGAATAGTCATGTTCAAGATGAATAGTGCATGTGCACAGAATTCAACAGATGTTTGTTTCGGTGATCCAAGAAGAAATTATTATGCTGATATTGATTATAGTTTAAGGTGAGGTGGTTTACAATTTGGAGGCAATAATGCAGGAGTGGAGAGGGAATGGTCAGTTTGATCTTGTATATAAAACAAAAAGACTGCTGGAACTCAGTGGGTCAAACAGCATCTGCAAAGGGAAAGGAATTGACAACATTTCGGGTCAAGACCCTGCATCAGGACTGAGAGAGGAGAGGGAAGGTAGCCAGCATAAAGAGGTGAGGAGTGAAACAGAGGCCAGTAGGCCGAGGAGTGGTGGGAATCATGGACAGATGAGGCCAGGTGGAGCTCCAACCTCATCTTTTGCATTAGGTACTCCCAATGTGGTCTCCTCTACAAGCACAGACTGGGTAACCTGTTTGCAGAGAACCTGCACTCTGTCCCCATTGCTGATCCTGAGCTCCAAGCTGTATGTCACTTCAACTCCCATTCCTAGTCCCACAGTAACCTATCTGTCTTTGGCTGCCTTCACTGCCAGGGTGAAGCCAAATGCAAACTTGAAGAACAGCACCTTGTATTGCACCTGGGTAGTCTACAACCCAACGATATGATCACTGAATTATTGAATTTTCCAATTTCGTGTAACCCTTACCCCCCACCCCCGCCGTGTTCTCTTCCCTCTCCCTCTCTCTCCTTCCAGTCCACCCCTGGTCCTCTCATTTGCGTTCCTTCCACCTACTATCCACGCAATTCTGTCACTGGATCCCCTTCCCCATCTGCCCATCTCTCCCATAAATTAATCCCATTACCACCTTTCTCATTTATCAGATTCCAGCACTTGCATCCTTTTATGTCTCCATTTATCACCCTCCAGCCTGTCTTCATCTGCTGTTTGCCCTTTTTTCTTTTTTCCTTCGCTTCCACCTATCACCCACCCGCTTATGTCTTTCAACTCCACTCCTCTTCCTCCCCCACAGCAGATATACTAGAGAAACAAAGGACTGTAGATGCTGGAATATCTAGATGAAAAAGACTATGATGCTGGAGGAACTCAGCAGGCCAGGCAGCATCTGTGGAGAAAAGCAGGCTGACCTGAAACTTTGACCGACTGCTTTTCTCCACTGATGCTGCCTGGCCTGCTGAGTTCCTCCAGCATCATCGTGTTTTTTATTTTATCATTACAGCATCTGCAGTCTTTTGTGTCTCCAGTTTAATCTTGTATCTTGTCCACAAGAGTACAAGAGCTGCCGAACATTTTTTCCCCAGATATCTGCAGTTTAGATAATATTGCATAGACTTGGAGTTGTTGAAAGGGGGGGGGGGGGGCCGGGTGGGTGGGAATGGTTTTGATGAATATAGAAACTAAGAATGTTCACAATTTATGCAATGGAAGAGGCTTAAGAATTCCATCTGAGGCCAGAAGAGAAGAATACCTACAAATGTGTTTTATTGATTGGCATTCTTGAAGAACTGGCTACTATTCATACATGCTTGCTAACAACACCTGAAAATTTAAAAAAAAATCAACTGCTGTAAATCTGAAGTGAAAACAGAAAATGCTCAAAGCTCAGCAGATCAAGTAGCATCTGTGGTAGGAGAAACAGAGCTGATGTTTCAGGTCTCTACATGCCACCCCCACTCTGTCCCATCTGTATGGCCTCCTGCATTGTTGTAACAAGGCCCAGCGTAAGCTTGAGGAACAGCACCTCAACTTCTGTTAGGCGCGTTGCAGCCTTCCAAACTCCAGATCAAATTCTACAGCTTCAGTTAATTTGCTTTGATTGTCTGTCTATATCAGAATTGGCCATTTCTGTTGTAAGTTATCCATACTTAATAATTGGCTTAGTTTTTTCTCTCTCCATTTCTCTTCAGCTAAAAACAAACTGCCAGAGGAACTCAGCAGGTCAAACAGTATCTTTTATGTTCCTTGTGTACTCTCATTCTATCAGCCTTCATTTTTAATTGCTTTTGGGTTTTTTTTCCTACCAGCTGCCCCCATTTAACCTATTGACTGGGTGACTCCTTACAGCTTACCCCCAAAGCAACCATGGCATTGTCCTATCAGATATCTCATTTATTCTATCCTATCACTTCAATTTCAGACTAACTTGTTTTCTCTCTTTCCCAGTTCTGACAAAGAATCCTCAACCAAAAACATTAAAACTGTTTCTCTTTCTACAGGTGCTGTCTGACCTGCTGAGTGTTTACAGCATTTTCTGCTTATGTCCTTAAGGTTGCTTGCATGTGCAGGACATGATGCAAAATCTTTTATTTTATCTGCACCATGGGAGAAGCGTGAAATGATTGGTGTTTGAAGAATTGGACCCAAGCCTTTCTATTTGACTTCGTTTCAACAATCAGCCAACTATTTTGTTAATGGGTTGCTTTAATAAGAAAACAACATGTGTTGAGTAAGAGAATCCAAAATAGTACATGTCCCTATGACTAGCTACTTGAAATGTGTGAATGAATTTTCTTTTAAGACGCAAACAGGTCAACAATTGCTCCAGTTTCTCTGAAGATTATTTGATATAGTAGGTTGAATGATTCTCATTTACTTGTCACAAGCTAAACTTTCTCTTCCATCTGATATCTCCTGTGTGTAAATGTTATCTATATTTTAGCAAATTATTGGTAAATGCTGAATGCTGTACTTAATAGGAACCATTTCAAATTGCCATCAAAGTAACAGCAACTTTCCATTTTGCCTTATGTTTGTATGTATTCGTAGTTCAAGTTCCATTAGTCCATTGGAGAAAAAAATAGAATTTTATAATATATATTTTGGGTCAGAATATATGTTGGATTTTGGAACCTTTGCAGTTTTTCTAAATAGTATGCTGCATGCAGGACAGCTGAAGGAATGATGACCCATTGAAAATTCTTTCCACTTCAATAATTTTCTTCAGTCTTACCTCCTCCTCCATTCTTGCCATCATGCACCCATGCCAAAAATTACACATTTTATTTTGTACCTGGCAATATTCATAAAGTGCTGCATGATGCATGTTAATTCATAGGCTATAAAAAGTATATTAAAGTATTTTTTCAGCATTTTCAGCTTAAACTAGTCCAATTTATGTTCAGAATTTTTAAAATTTGTGTTTCCTTTAAAGGTCAATAAACCATTTGGCAAAGCACAGATTTACACAGCTGACATTTCAGAAATCTCAAGATGCAACTGTAAGCCAACTGATGATCATCCTTGTGGCCTGGATTCAGAGTGCCTGAACAGAATGCTAATGTATGAATGTCATCCTGCTGTGTGCCCAGCTGGTGGACGGTGCCAAAACCAATGTTTTAGCAAAAGGCAGTATCCTGAGTCGCAGGTTGTCAAGACTGCTGGAAAGGGCTGGGGTCTCATTTCAAAGACTGACATAAAGAAAGTAAGTTGTTGGAATGATACTTTTCATATTTTAATGATGTTCATTTGAGGTTAGCTGCTTCAGTAGCTCTTCATGTGATTGAATAGTCTATTTAGTGATTGAGAATCTAGACAATACGAAGTTTAAGGCCTCTGCTAGCATATCCCAAATATAGACAGATTTGAAATACAAACATAAATTATTTCTCATGTTTTCTTATGACACAGGAGGCTGCCACTTGACCCATTGAGTTTATACCAGCACTCAAATGTTCCCATAAGACCCTGTGCCCTACATATTTTTCCTGTAATCTATTCCCTCTCACGTGCCTGTCGCACCTTTGATTCACCTGCCATCCACTTACACTAGGAGAAATTCTGTTAATCTACCAGCATATCTTTGAGATATGTGAGGAAACCTGATCAAAGGAAACCTACACAGCAACATGCAAATTCCACACAGCAGTGGAGGTCAAGTCAGACCCTCAACACTGAAACTGCAGCAGCAGCCGCCATAACTGCTACACCACTGTGCTGCATTTCAGATTACGAACAGGAGAATAAAAAGATTGACAAGTTTGACTGAGTTAAGGGATGAGGTGCAGTTCTAATTGCTGTTTTTCTTTGCTCCAATTCTAAATGTTCTGTCCAATACAGGGAACGTTTGTTAATGAATATGTGGGAGAGGTAATAGATGAAGATGAGTGCCGAGCAAGAATCCGGTATGCACAGGAACATAACATTGCCAACTTCTATATGCTCACTATTGACAAGGTAAATCTTACACTAACTCTCCAGGTGACTAGGAAGCAAGGTTTTGACCGACTTAAATTTGGTATACTTAACAAATCCAAAGTACAAGTTTTTAATATTTTGTGTTTTCTCTTTTCTATAAAACTATTTTAAATGTGCTTTAATAATAATGGTTTCATACAGACCACATTGTTTGGGATTTAACAAGGTAAACTGCTCGCAAGAAGCACATTGCCATGTATTAATTTCAGTGCTAGCAGTGAGTGAAGTGAGCTGCAATAATGTATTTTAATTCTAAGTCTTGTTTTCAAGTCAGTGCGATGCTATGGTCTGGAGTACAACATTTTATTCCATTTTCACTGCAGTTTTTTTTAAATCTGTTTTCTCTTTCCTCTGCAAATTTCTGAATAATGAAATTATCTTGGCAACTTATGGAAAATTGCATCTCCCTCTATCTCCTTGCCGGTATCCAATGTTAATTAATTTCTTTTGGTATTAAGGGATGTGGATTTAGCACAAGAAAATGGCACTGTGGTAAAATAACAGCATAGGCTTGTTGAATGGGAGCAGGCTCAAGGTACGTTATGTTATTATGTTCTTAAGTGGCTTTTTTGAGTACAGAACACTTTCTACTTAAGTTACCTTGTTTGTGCACAATTAATACAGACATTACTTTAAAGAGATTTGCATTTCAATCACACTATGGCATTTTTTATTGTTCCCTTTGGGCCACAGTCCTCTATCTCTTCTTGGGCAGTCCCTTGAAACTGAAAATTACTTACTACCACTCTGGTTTTGTGGGCTCTGCAATGGCCGATGAGGTCAATTTCAGAATCTCAGATTCTGTCAAAAACGGAAAAAGTATTAGTGATTTTTTTTTCAGTGCCTTGAGATGCCTGCTGTAGGTAGTCCAAGTATGAAAAGTATGCAGGAGGACAGGGATCAATGCTAACAAAATAGATCATGAGTTTTGTGCCTGGTCTGGGTCTTGCTTTTCAGATACCCTTTCCCTCAACTGACTCAATGCGATCCTGGTGCATGGAAGGCAGTGGTGAATTTCATCACTGATTTCTGCCTTTGTCAACAGTTGGCTCCTGAGATGTGGGAAGTATTCCCCTCTTTTCAGGGTCTCTCCTGTATTGGAGGACAGCATGGTGAAACAGGGACCAGTTTGTTTGAGTACCTTTTGTCTTGTGGATGTCGAGTGCAAGACCCATCCTCTTGTGAGCTTTGAATAAATTGATGATGGCTTGGAGCTCAACCTGTGAGCATGCTCAAATGCATGTAACATCTGCATACTACAGCTTGACTACTGAGGTTTCAGGAGTGTAATCACTGTATATTGGAACAGCCTCTCATTAGCTCCCATCACAAATCCACAACATTACCCATATTAGGGAAGGAGATATTCCAGGGAACATCGAAGATGCTGTAATCATAACCGTCTTCAAGAAAGGAGAGAGGTCCAACTATGATAACTGCGGAGGGATCTCCCTGCTGTCTGCCACAATAAAAGTTGTCACCAGGATTCTCCTCAGTTGCCTCCTCCAAATAACTGATAAGTTGTTCCCCGAGTAACACAGGATTCTATCCACCCAGAGGCACAGTGGATATGTGGTGGAGCAATAATGTGAACTTATTTGAGACCCTGGTATGAAAGAAATGTAGAAGCAGCACCAGCCTTTTCTGACCTCAGCAAAGCCATTGAATCTCTATCAGTTGAGAGGGATTATAAGAACACCCTACTCAAATTCAGTGCTTACAAAATTTTCCTAAATTCTACACTTGCTCCGTAACTTGCAAACCATGATACTAACTTGAGTAGAACCATTCACATTGAAGAGTGGTTTTAAACAAATCTGCATTATTTCCCCACCATTTTTTCTGAATCTTTCTTTCCACAATGTTGCATCTCATCTCCATCAAACCTCCTACAAGAATGGAAGGTCTTAAAATAACGTTTGTTTCAACCATAGCAATTGCCTGAATTAGAGGAAGCAACATTTTTATCAGAAAATAGGTGACAGAGTAGATTACCAGGTGTGATCTTGGACACTTTGATTTTTACAAAGAAAAAATTTGAGTTTTTCATGCAGTCACGGAAAATATTTTACAAAGGAGGCTTTTGACTGATTATGTGTGTGCCTATCATAAAAGTTACTGAACTGAACTGCTACCTTATGGTCCTGTGGGTCACAGTTCCTCAAATACTGTTTAAACTATTAAGTTGCCACTTTCTGGATGCAATCAATCATTTTTCCTCTTCAAACCAATTGGTACAAGGATAGAATTTGTTGGTTTTTGACTCCTCTGATAAGGAAATGGGTCCGTAGGCCCTTCCATGTTTTGATACACTGCCTCCTCTGTTCCAAAGAAAATAGCCCCGGTTTACCTGATGTTTCTTCACAGCTAATACTTTCTAATCCTGGCAATTTCCTCAAATATTCTCTGCACTCTCTCCAATGCAATTATATCTTTCCTGGAATTGCAGTCAATTTAATACTGTATACAGATGAAGTATAACTTCCCAATTCTTGCATTGTATTCCTCAGCTAATAAAGGAAAGCTTTTTTGTATGCCTTCAAATAACCACCGGACCTATACTTCCTCCCGCATTTTGAGGATCCGAAGATGCACAATCCTGTTCTTCTACACCTGTCAGTGTCCTATTTATTGTATATTCCCTTGCCTTGTTGCACCCCCTTCCCCCAAATGTATTACCTTCCATTTCTCTGGATTATACTCCATTTGCTGTTCTTTCTGTCCAGCTGACCAGGCCATCAATCGATGTGAAATTGGAGGCTCTTATTCTTGCTTTGATTTTTAAGGAGCTTGCATTTGCTAATTTTCAACTTTATGGTCAATTTTCAAGTGTGAGCCTATACAGCTTGTGGATAAATGAATGCATTTCAGTGTTAGTAAAAGCAAATCTAATATTCACCTCAACGGCATCTACCAGTGCACAAACACTAACAACAGGATTAATGAACAGATTTAGAAAGCAGAAATGTTTCTTCATGTTTTGCTTTGATTCGCTTCAAGACTAAAGGCAAATAAAGGATTATGCTTGGAGTGATTGTCACATATTACACAGATGCTTATAGAATCATCGTCAGGCAGTACAGAAACTGGCCTTTGACCCACCATGTCCATGCTGACTATAAAGTACCTCCCTTTTATAAATCCCATTTAGTAACACTTGGTTCGGAGCTTTCTGTGCCCTGTCGATTCAAGTGCTCATCAAGATATATTGTGAGTATCTGCCTCCTCCACCCACTCAGGAAATGTGTTCCAGATTCCAACCATGCTATGGTGGAAAAAGTTCTTCTGGCAGATCGCCTGTATACCTCTTGCCCATCATTCTAAACCTATGCCCTCTGGTTTTAGCTATTTCTGCTAAAGGGGAAAGTTTCGTACTATCTGACTTATGAGTCCCTGATAATTTTGTATACTTCTATCAAGGTCCTCCTCGACCTTCATTGGTCCAAGAAAAACAAACTCGGCCTTCCAACCTTTCCTCATAACTGAAATGTTCCATTCTGTGAATTTCCTCTTAACTTCAGTGCAATCACATCCTACCAGTTGGTTAGGCCATAGCTGGAGTACTGTGTACAGTTGTACCATAACCTCCCTTTTTTTTTCATATTCCCAACTTTTATAAGGGCAAAAATATGCCACATGCCTCGTTCATCACCTTATGAACTTGTACTGTGGCCTTCAGGTGTCCTTAGACTTGTGCACTAAATTCCCTGGGGTGCTACCATTTGTTGTACATGTCCTTACCTTTTATTAGTCTTTCCAAAGTGCATCACCTCACTGATCAGGATAAATTCTATTTGCCAATTCTCTGCCTATCTTGCCCTGATCAGTATAATTCTTTAGCCTATGACTATCCTTACTATCAACACCACCACCAATTTTTGTGTCATCTGCAGACTTATGAATGTAGCATGTATGAATAGTAAGAACATACTTGTAAATTTTTGTGTTTAGAATTCAATATCAATATGATTTAAAGGAAAACTTGAATTTATATAACACTTTTCATATCTCTGTACATTTCAAAGCAGTTATAGCCATTGAATTGAGGGAACTGTTGTATTATAAGGAATATAGTAGCTGATTTACACACAGCAAAATCCCTCAAAGTAATAATGACCTGTTGGTTTTTAGTGATGTTACTCTAATGATGCCATCATGTTGCCAGAAGGCAGCCAGCTGGGACAGAATGTCCTTGGATAAGTTGTGGACATGCTATGTTGGCGCTGGAAGTGTGGCGACACTTGCGGGCTGCCCCCAGAACATTCTACACAAAAGATGCATTTCACTGTGTGTTTCGATGTACATGTGACTAATAAAGATATCTTATATAAAGCACTTTTCACGATCTTGGGCATGCTTTATGCACAAGGAAATACCTTGGAAGAGTAACCTCTATGATAATGTAAGAAAACTTGGCAACCCCACACACGTTAATGAATTAAATCACAATGCAATGTTCTAGTGATCCTGTTTCAGGGCTAATTGCTGCTCTTCAAAATAAGCTAATTTTCTCAAGTGTACCATAACTGCTCCTACAAATTTATTAATGTAACTCCATTGTTTATTTCAGGATCGAATAATTGATGCTGGGCCTAAAGGGAATTATTGTCGCTTTATGAACCACAGTTGCCAACCCAATTGTGAAACACAAAAGTGGACAGTGAATGGAGACACTCGAGTTGGGTTGTTTTCTCTCTGCGATATTCCAGCAGGTAATGGGGAATGTTGAAGATTTCATTGTAAGCATAAGAATCATAGAACAGTACAGGACGATACAGGCCCTTCAGCCCACAATGTTGTGCCGACCTTTAAACTTCGCCCAAGACTATCTAACCCGTTCTTCCCACATATCCCTCTATTTTAAATCCCTTCATATGCTTATCTAGCAATCTCTTGAATTTGTCCAATGTACCTGCCTCCACCACCACCCCAGGCAGCGCATTCCATGCCCAACCACTTTCTGGGTAAAAAAAACCTTCCTTTGATATCTCCCTTGAACTTCCAACCCATTACTTTAAAGCTATGCCCTCTTGTATTGAGCATTGGTGCCCTGGGAAATAGGTGCTGGCTGTCTGTCTATTCTTGTTAATATTTTGTACACCTCTATCATGTCTCCTCTCATCCTCCTCCTCTCCAAAGAGTAAAGCCCTAGCTCCCTTAGTCTCTCCTCATAATGCATACTCTCTAAACCAGGCAGCATCCTGGTAAATTTCCTCTGCACCCTTTCCAGCGCTTCCACATCCTTCCTATAATGAGGCAACCAGAACTGGACACAGTACTCCAAGTGTGGTCTAACCAGAGTTTTATAGAGCTGCATCATTACCTCGCGGCTCTTAAGCTCGATCCCTTGACTTATGAAAGCTAACATCCCATAAGCTTCCTTAACTACCCTATCCACCTGTGAGGCAACTTTCAGTGATCTGTGGATATGAACCCCCAGATCCCTCTGCTCCTCCACACTACCCAAAATCCTGCCATTAACTTTGTACTCTGCCTTGGGGTTTGTCCTTCCAAGGTGTACAACCTAACACTTCTTCGGATTGAACTCCATCTGCCACTTCTCAGCCCAGCTCTGCAACCTATCACTGTCCCTCTGCAATCTTCCGACAGTCCTCCACACTATCCACAACACCACCGACCTTTGTGTCATCTGCAAACTTGCCAACCCACCCTTCTACCCCCTCATCCAAGTCATTAATAAAAATCATGAAAAGCAGAGGTCCCAGAACCGATCCTTGCGGGACACAGCCCTCCAATCTGAATGCACTCCCTCAACCACAACGCTCTGCTTTCTACAGGCAAGCCAATTCTGAATCCACATGGCCAAGCTTCCCTGGATCCCATGCCCTCTGACCTTCTGAAGGAGCCTACCATGTGGAACCTTGACAAATGCCTTACTAAAATCCATGTAGACCACATCCACTGCACTACCCTCATCAATCTTCCTGGTCACCACCTCAAAGAACCCTATCAGGCTTGTGAGACATGATCTGCCCTTCACAAAGCCATGCTGGCTGTCCCTGATCAGACCATGATTCTTTAAATGCCCATAGATCCTATCTCTAAGAATCCTTTCCAGCAGCTTGCCTGCCACAGACATAAGGCTCACTGGTCTGTAATTCCCTGGACTATCCCTACTACCTTTTTTGAATAAGGGGACAACATTTGCCACTCCAATCCTCCAGTACCATTCCTGTAGACAGAGGGAATAAGAGGCCATGCCAGTTTTGTAACACAGGTCCTTTTTAACCTTTGGGCTCATTGAAATAAATGCATAGAATAAACTGGAATCTGCAATACGGAAACAAGCAGTTGAGCTCAACTGATCTCCCTTGGCATTTATTCTCTGCACAAGGATATCTCACCCACCCATCCTTGTCTGTCTAACCCAGTCACTGTATCCTTCTGTTTTCTCTAGGGTGTATTTGTCCAGCTAACTTTACAAACTTTATGCAGTAACCTATATTCTTGACACTTCCTGAATAGTTTCTAAGACAAATTCTGGATTATCTATTGGACTTGCTTGTAATTTATGTATTTATGGCCCGTAGCTTTTCTCTCTCTCCGAAATGGAAACTTTACATTCACCTAACCAAATATTTTATAATCTTCAGGAGGAATGGGACTAGCTGGATTGCTCGTGTAGAGCCAGTAAAGATTTGATGGGCTGAATAGTCTCCTTCCCTGCTGTTCCATTCTGTGATTCTGAATGGGTGCCACTTAAGCAGGTTGCTTCTTCCTGGACACTGGTGAATCTCCAAAGTACTATTGGAGCTGCATTCAGTTAGGCACTCCTGACTGGTTCTTCACTGGTAGAAAGACTTTGGAGAATCAGTTGAGTTGTTTGCTGTCAAATGCCCGGCTTCCCTCCTACTCTTTGACCTTCATATTTATGTGTTTGCTTCAGATACATTTCTGGCTAGTTGTGATCTTCCAGGATGCGGATGTTGATTCAACAATTGTAATGCTTTTGAATGCCACGTGGAGGTGGCCAGATTCCTTGCATTCTAATTGAACATCTGTGTTACAGGAATGTACTTAAGTAATCCAAACATGAATATTGTTCAGATCTAGCTACTTTCAGGACTGGACTCCTTACTTGTGAATGGAATTGAACCCTGCAATTATCAATAAATATCCCTGCTACTTATTGTTATGATGAAGAAAAGTCTTTGAAGCAGCTGAAGATGGTTGAACCCCAAACCATGAGAGACTCTGTGAGATAATTGGTCTTCAACAATACAATCTTTTTTCATATATTAAGTTTGACAACCACAGGTGGAAAGTTTTCCCCCCGACACTATTTACCAGAACTCTTTGATACCACATTCGGTTCAACGATGCCTTGATGTCAAGGCAGTTACTCCCAACTCATTCCTGTATAAAGAGGTGTAGAACCAAGCAGATTCAAAACTGAAAAGATTATTTGTGACACTTAATGTCAATGTTGACAGCACCTACCCTCACATATGATTAAGATTAGGTTAGGTTGGATTTGTCCCGCATTTTCAGGACAGAATGTATTGGGGGCAATCTTACACTTTGTCAAGTAAGTCCCATCCTTCACATTTTCCTAAAATGAAATATTTTCCTTACTCCATTGTGTTTTGAACTATCTTAACATGCTTGATTAGTTTTCTCACCGCTTCTGTTTTTTGGGCAAATTGAGTAATGATATTTCATCTGTTTGTTGATGGGAATAAATAAATAACTGGTTCTATAGCCAGGTGACTAGAAGTTTTCAGTCGTCTGCTCTGTCGCCTGTACTTTAAGAATTTACTTGGGCAAATCTAATAATTGATGAAGAAAATGCTTAACTTATTTGCATTTCTGGTAGTACAATATTGCCAATATGTGTCATAAGATGATTCTTGCTTTTATCCCATAGGGACTGAACTCACCTTTAATTATAATCTAGATTGCCTTGGCAATGAGAAAACGATATGCAGGTGTGGTGCACCAAACTGCAGTGGATTCCTTGGGGTCAGACCCAAGGTAAGAATAATCATTGTGTCTAGGAATAAAACATGCAAGAGCAACAATGATGATACTGTATTTGATCAGTTACCTGATTTATATGAACTCAATGCAATTTGGGTTAAAAGGAGACCAGAACTGCATTGTTGTAGAGCTTTGCTCTTATACCCAAGTCTTTCTGCAATAAAGAACACAACATTTGCTGTTATAATTGCATGATGGTGTGTGTTTAAATTTCTTTGACAAATGGAAGAAGCCAAGTTATCCTATGAATACAGCAGTAACTGCAGTCACAGAATTAAGTGAAATCCTGATTTTCTGTTTTTATTTCCTACCAAAGTAGAATAATATTTCACATTTCTCCACATAATTTCCCACTATCCCTTTTTTATCTGTAAAAGTTTACTTTCCCACCTAATTTTGTTTAATCTCTAAGTTTGGATGCATAACACTTGGCCTATTTGTCTAAAACATTTGATATGCATTGTAAATACTGGTCAGCATGACAACACAATAATGGATTGGATTGTTAACTCAGTCTAATTTCTAATTAAGTAAAACTTTGGAGAAATGATAACTACTGGAGGAAGATGTGACTTCATTATTTTATGAACACTTCATCCGCATTTTGAGGTCTATGATGTATTACCTGCATTCAGAGGAGTATTTGTGACTTCTCTGTCCAGTTTTATGAAACTGCCCAGCTGAAATCTACAAACCACAACCTTGTATTCCACTGCTGGTATATGTTCACGGAAGTATTTACTAACAGCTCTTGGATGAAGTTTAGATTTGAGGGATCTAATTTATTTTTGTTCACTTTGAATTTTCTAAACCCATCTTTATTGAAGCAAATGAGGCCATTGGATCTAGCCCCTCCCATAAAGATTTTGGGTTTTATTTCTACCCAGTAATGGTAAATATGGATTTAATAGAAATGCATGAACTATTAATTAGTGGTAAGAGGTATTAAATGACCAGTTCTGACACTGTATGTTGTGATTCTGCTCGTGTAGTTTGAAACTGGTGGTTTCTTGCTGTTCTGGATTTTAAGTATAAAATAAGAACACAAATCTAAGCTAACCATTTATTTTTAATTTTAGAGTGCAAGCAATGGTTCAGATGATAAAGGAAAAAGGCGGAAAAAGAAAATTCGAAAACGCAAATCAAAGAATGAAGGCAAAAAAGCACATGAGGATGAATGCTTCCGTTGCAGAGATGGAGGAGAGCTTGTACTCTGTGATAGAAAAATCTGTTCAAAGGCATATCACCTGTCCTGCCTTAGTCTTACAAAGCCTCCATTTGGTATGAAGTTTATTGAATTTTTTTTTGAAGATTTCAATCTTGTATGCATTCACTATTGCTGCACAAAAAATTGTTGTGAAAAGGTCAATTATGTATGTTGGCATATGAACAAATCTTCTGAATAGTAACTTTACCCCAGACTGATATATTATGCAGACTTTTGAATAATATTTGCTTCTGGTGGCAAAGATGTTCACAAGTATTAACGTTAGAGAGTAGAAAACATTGTTTTTCTTACAGAACACTTGGAAAAGAAGTGCAGAGGAAAAATCCTTCACTCATTAAGAGTGGTGAAGGGATGAGCAACAAAACAATTCTGTTAATGCCAAATAATTGTTAGCTTGCTTGTTGCTAGGTCAGTAGTTAAAGGTGTAAGTCAACATTATAAATTCTGTTGAATAGGGAAACATTGGTTATTATAATAGCATGTACATAATTAGGGATTTCTTTGGTATTGGGATCACACCTTTTAAACACAGGTTCACCATTTGAATTGCCCAATCTTACCAGTTTAAATCTTTACAGAGCCCAAAAATGTCTGCAAGGTCACTGAAAATAGGTCATAGTTCATTACACTTCTATCAATTGTTTTATGCTGTCCTTTAAGTAAATGAATCTTGATGCATAAAGTATAAGCATTTCTTACCTTTATAAATTCAGTCAGTATTCCTAGAGTTTGCATGATAAGTGATCTTCACCACCTTAAGTGTTCCTGCTAGCCTCTTGCCCCCAGCAAAATTCCACCATTCAGTTAATTCATGGAACCATGGAATCTTACAGCAGAGGAGATCATTAATACCCTTGTACCATCGAAAATGATGTCCGATCAGTCCCATGACCTTCACTTCTTATTTCCCACAGTCTTGCTTTCACTGCTCCCTTTGTAGAAGAACCCTTTTTGTCTTGTCATTCTTTGTTTAAAGCTGTGGTCTCTCTTGTGATTAAATTTAAAGTAAGTGTTTGGATTTGCCTTTTTCACTTAATGTGCTTACCTGAATAAGATCATCACTCAGATGTCACCTTACAAAGCTAAAATGGCAGTCTCTGTACCCTTTTCCTGTTCCTCAGACATCTGCAGATTAGTTTTGATACTCCTCTTGCGTTGATTCTTCACTTGAGATAGTTTGCTTATTTCCATATGGAAAGACTTGCTGGTCAAAATATGGACTTGTCATAAACCAATGTAATTTAACATGTTTTTCTCTCCCTTCTTTTGTGAGTGACCGTATTAGATATGTTGATTGGTGATTTGTTAGATCATATTGAATAGCAAATCTACCTAGATTTCTAGGTCTCTTTCAATTTTATCCTCTGTTATTCATTAGAACATGTTTCTCAGTTTTAATTTGTGCAATTATTTTGCTCCTGTCGTATTTCATCAGGAGTTATTTGTTTCGTCTGGTTCCACCAATTTTACTGTTCCTCATAATTTAGTAATTAAACCTCACCACCACCACACCCAGCCTAAATCCTTAAACAATTACCTGTTCTATTTCCTTCAACCAGTTTCTTAACAATAAGAAAGAAAGTAGCTGAATATCCACCATTGTTTTTCCTTGTGGTACTTTGAAAGTAGTTTGGGGTTTGGGTACCATGTTGCAGAACACGCCACAGTTCATTTAAGATGTCATATTCTTAAAATATTCCAAGATGGGATCTTCCTGAATTTGTACTGACTGCTGTTTACTGAACTGATATTTTTCATGTTTACCTGCTTGCCCTCCTCTTCCATGCATATGCCCCTGATCTGATACGTTAAACTTCTTTCTTAAAAAAAATGGTTGCACTGTGTTGGCCAGATTCCAGACTACTGGCATCTCTCCAGTCTCTAAGGACTGCGTTAATACCATTTTGCAAATCTGCTGTATGCCAGCCTTTAGCATTCTTTCCTGAATTCCAGCATGAGTTTGGGCTGTGCTATATCAATCCTGTGAACTCCATGCTCTAAAGCACTTTGGGGCTGGCATGTTTTGATTTTTTGAATTGTTCCTTATAAATTGGAAAATTCTGCATGTTGTAAGAGACTGTTAGTCAAATTGAGGGTAAACTGTTGACTTGGTTAAGAAATAGGCTGCATGACTCAAATCCAGGGTTTATGGATGATGTCATTGTATGACAAGCTGTGCCCCACAAGAATCTTTATTCAAGCCTCAACTATTCACCATACTTATTTAGATGGCACTTTGGAAAGTGAGATACTCGGATCTGGTAATGACTCACTGATGGGCAGTATTATAGGTACTGTGGATAAAATAACAGACATGTTTAGGACCTGGCAAAAACAGTGGTAAATTGGTTGTGATATATGCAGATGTGAAGTTTTGTAATTTGTACCCAAAAGAATAAAATAAAGTGCAATCTAAATAGTGGCGGGAAAACATCAAATCACTGGCATTCGAAAGAGAGATATCATGGATAAGGATGGAAAATATCTAAAGAACTAGAGTGCAAGGAGGTGTATTTTAAGTTGCTGCCAAAGAAAGCCTGGTTAAATATCTGGAGTGTTGAGGGGCAGTTTTTTTGCATTTCATATTAGTGTAGGATGACGGAGGTTGGAAAATGTGGAAGCTTATTGGAAATGTACTAGAAGTAAGGGTTAAATGATGAGGGAAAAATTACACAAACTAAGGTTGTAATCCCTGGAATTTAGAAAGTGAGGTTGAGATAAAGTTTTTAATATGAAGAGAATCTTACAGGGTAGTAAAGAGAAGCTATTTCCACTGGTTGGGTAATTCAGAACTAGGCATAATGTTCGTAGAAATTTGGGACTCTTCCATAAATAATAGTTGATGCTAGGTCATTTGGCAAATTCAAATTAAAATTAGTATTTTTGTTAACCAGATGTTTAGAGCTTGTATCTTCCATTGTGAATAATCTGTGTGACAGGGAAAATAAAATTCTAAAATTCTAGGACATATTGATGTACATGATTTTGATTTAAACTGGTTGAACAGAATGGATATCAAAGTGTATGTTATTAAAACTAGAAATATATGCATCAGGTATTTTAATCTTTTGCTATTAATCAGTGCAGCATTACTAATACATGTTGGTCTTTTTTTTCAGGAAAGTGGGAATGCCCATGGCACCACTGTGATGTCTGTGGAAAACCCTCTGTTATTTTTTGCCAATTCTGCCCCAACTCTTTCTGTAAGGATCATGAGGAAGGAACAATGTTCAAGTCCACGTTAGATGGGCGTGCTTGCTGCTGCGAACATGACCACTGCAACATGGCGGAACCTCTTGAACGATGCAAAAACCTGGAGATCTATCCTTCTCTGAATGAGACTGTTAAGTTGGAGTCCAAGAACCCCAAAACAAGCAATCGTATGCCAGTAAACAAAGCACAGTGAATTTACTTGAACTGTAGACACTGTTGATTGATGTATACTACCATTGACATTCTTCACAGATTGTCACACAAGAACTCTTTGCAGGAAAGGGCATTCTTGATTCCACTGAGCCATCTCCAGCAGTTCTTAACTGCATCTGCACTGATTACTCAAAACTGTGGCTACATAACTCAGTAACCAGCACAGCAAAACTACACAGCATTACATTAACACTGGGAATCTTCCTCCTATGAAACACTGAAAATAGGAGAAAAAAATTTAAAGACCAAAATACAAATTGGTATTGAAACTAGAAATTAATAGAATTTATCAATCATTAAGTGTTAGAAATATGATACTTAAAGAAATGACACTATTAGTTGCTCTTCATTGTGTTTATATGCGTTAGTGTAGTTTACATTAATAGTTCAGTACCTTTTGTAACCCTGATGGTCTTTATTGCAGTGCATAATCACTCACGTTCAACGTTTTAAAATACCTTATCTTCAGGGCTGTTGAACTGTTAAATGTGTGACCACAGGGATTGAAACTGTATTACTGTAGCCAGTAAATGCAGCAATCGGAGGGTCTTCTACTGGAAAAATTCTGGTCAGACAGTTTTTATTTAAACCAACTATAATAACAGCAAATACAAGTTCTGTTTAGTCAGATATGTACCAAACTGTGGACCATGTTCACCTTAATTGAAAATGTTTAGATTAGTGTTCATGTGTTACCTCTTGTTTTTGTTCTTGTTCATCCTTTTGGAGGTTCCTGTATCTTCTAAACTTTTGTCCCTGCAACATCACAGGAGAAAGAAGCCAACTGCATATAGATTCAAGACGCATATCATTTAACTTTGTCCACGGCATTGTTCACAGAATTTGGCCTTTAGTTTTAACTTTTTATACACCATGTATTCCCATTACTACAGTAGCTCTAGCAGACGTCCAAGAGGTAGTCCGTTCCACATTGGAGGGCTTCAGATTAAGTGATTACTTTTATTTATCCCATGTGTCAATGAAGAGTGGCATGTTAGCTTTTTAAAATATCTTATTGTGTGATTAGAATATTGTCAATAATGTTCTCCTGTGTTTCATTTGGCGGCAGTGGCTACCCATCTTGAGAATACCTTTTAGGAATGGTAAATGAAATTCATGGGGTTGTTGTGAGAGTAAAGCAGAATGAGATTCCTGACTGAATGATGCTAGTGTGGGTTTTCATCTCACTGACTTGATGCATGATTTCCCATTCCTGTCATGTTGTGTCATCTTGTGTGTCAGTGTAATGATTCTTTCTCTTATTTCAGTTTACATCATGATGTTAGGGTCACCAAAAATTCAGATTCACTGAGCACAAAATATAAATCTCCAAAGTCAGTGTTACTAGTTCACACCAACTGTTAGGTTATTAAGAAATAGAATTTTTCCCCTACTAAACTCCGTTTACATGCTTCAGGGTGAAGATTTATACACTGCCACAACACCAGTAAAAAAAAATTTAGTACAGTATTTAAATGTAGAAAAGTCACCTTTCCATTTGTCTAGATGAACATTTTTTTTTCCCCCCAATTACTGATGTTCCTAATACAGTGAAATAATCAAATTAGGGAAAAAGAACTGGCGTAGTGTAGTTTAGCAAAACGGTTAGTCAAAAAGCCAGCCAAATTTACTCAGAAGCAACTTCTGGTCTTTGAATTCAATTGCATAGTTCACTTTTCATCTGACAACCTAATGAATTTCATTTTCTATGCCTTTGGAAATAATTTCAAATTATGCTCACGGTTGGTTGTGAGGGACAAGTTGTGTTAACTATTTTGTACAAATGTGTGCCTGGAAATTAGCCTCTGATTGCAATTTACAACTTGCTATTGTCAACACATTGTATTCTGCCTTTGAAATTAATTCCATTACCTTGAATAGAATGAATTTTGGAGGCAGAGTAGAACATGCTCATTTGACCATATAGCACGTTTAGCAATACTACCCAAGGATTAATTTCTAGGTAATCTTTAAGTACCTATTTGTGTACTTGTAGCAAATGTTTATACTCAGAGTGCATTCAGACTTGTAATAAGTAAATTGAAAACTTGGGAATTAAGTGCTGCATTTATATATGGCAAGCTCAATGGGGTGGAGTTTAGATTTTGCCCATAAAGGTTTATAAAGCACTGACTTGAAAATAGCTTTCAATTCTGAAGATTCTGGATGAGAGGAATAAGATGCTTGAGATGGGTACTTTGTTTTTGATTCCAGTTGTGTGAGAATTGATAGCAGTTAGTTTGCAGGGTTCTTGTTGGTTTTAGATCCCACTAGTTGTTGTGACAAAAATAGATTCTGCTGTCCCAAGATCAATCTTCCTACATAGGTGACTCCAGCAGGGCAACCTTAGCCAGGCTGTGAGACATTTGAAAACTAGAGACAATGTCCTTAAACCTAAGCCTATCAACAGACCTTCTGTCAGCTATATTGTTGATTACTATTGGCCAAAATGTGCAATATCTAAATATCTGGTTTTAAAAAAAGTGAATGTGCAATTGGCATGAGAAGCAGACCTGAAGTCATCTATTCATAGTCAGCCAGTGGAAAATTTGGGCTAATGTGAATCACGGTGATGCACTGAGTAATCACCAATATGAATTTCTGATCTTTGCTCAGGTATTAAAAATGGCTCTGCTTGTTAAGTTCAAGTTGTAAGCTATTGCTGTCACCTCACTGACAAGAAGAAATGTCAGATTCCCATAAAAGCAGAGGGTAAATGAACAGAAAGGCCTTGCAAGTCTGTTTTATGGGTGTGGGGAGAAAAAAAGGCACAATGAGGCTCAGTTTTTTTTTTAGGAATTATTAATATCAGACTTCTGGGATTGATGCTTAAAATGGGTTTTTATGGATGATGCACCCAATATTAGTTTTGGATCTCACAAATGACAACAATCAGGGGATAGGCATTTAACTTTTTACCAATTTAGATTTCTTCACCAGATCAAGGTCAGTCTTTGGGGGAGGGAAAAATTACAGTAGAGGTAGGAGTTTCAATTGTGATACATGCTGATTGCATAGCACTAATTCTGGTGCTGAAAAGGAGTTCAAATCCACTTCCACTGTGGGTGAAATTGGGTCTTTGTCCCATGCACAAAATGCACTCTGCCACTGTAAAATAGGATGCCAGTTCATTGCATGCAGTTCAAATTACTGCCTTGACACTAATTTCACCCTCTGCTTAACATTACTTGACCTCACCTGTTATTGAAACTTGCAATTTGATTATTTTGTAAAATTGAAACTAAGAGTTAGTTTATTTAGAAAAGCTTAAGGTATAATTTCTCCAACTCATCTGTACATGTTTAAATCAACAACCAGGTAATAATTACACATGTCTTGAATTCATAGTCTTATTGATGGGACATTGCATTATTGAAGCTGCTGTATGCTTTTGACTGTGCACACCTCAACAAGATTTTATTTTTTAAGTTTTGTATTAAAAGACTTGGATACCTAGAATTGCAACCCATCATTTAACTAGAAGTCTGGTTTGTGGCTAAGTACAAACTTAACCATAATGGTGGGATTTGTTTTTTCCTCTCTCCCCTCTGAACCATTGTTCCTTTTGATATACAACTAAATTATGGGTTATGTACCAGAAGAATTCATAGTTGCAAACAACACTTAAAATGTACTAAACAATGACATGAATAGTAACGAATCTTGTGATATAGATAAACTGCTGAAATAGGCAAACGTATCAGAGAAATAGTTCAGAAAAGTGAATGGGAGACAATTTTTTTTTAGGAACAGAGACTTAGGGATTCAAACAAAAAACTGGCTGGACAAACTGCTATTTCAAAAATAACTAGATCCTTGGCTCTATAGAGACAGAGTGCCAAAATGAAGTTATGCTCCATATTGAGTGGTGCTAACACCCCAATTGAATTAATGCATCCACTTCTAAGAACTGTATTTAAGATAAATATCAAGGTCTTAAAGGGGAGCAGAGATTTGCCAGATAGTTACCATGGGAAGAGACTAGAGAAGGTGGAATTGTTCTTAAATTTCCCCTCATCATTCTCTAATTAAACATGTGTTCAATTGTGAGGGAATTTGAGAGGTAGGGAGAAACTGTTAACACGAGAGTTAATAACACAAGACAGATTTAAGGTGGCTGACAAGCCAGTGCAAAAGGTGAATTTTAATCCAATGATATTATGTTCTGGGAAATGGTAGTAGGAAGAAATTCAATGATGGAGAATTGGAGAAATATTTGAGAGCGTACAGGCCTATTGGGAAAGATAACTTTCAAAGAATTGGCACAGGTATAATGGATCAAAGAGTGCACTTCAGTAGAGTTCTTGTTTATCACAGATTATACACACTGCAAATGAGCTGTTTCTAGACTTTTAGCAGTTCAACTCTGGTACCCAGTAAATCACCAAGTCTACCAACTGATACTTATTTTCAAAATGGAGTGGGAATTAATACTGTTGTTACATGTAGAAGCATCAGTTAATTTGCACCATGGATAAAGTTTGCACATGATCCACATTATTGATTGTAATTTAGGTCAGCTGGAACTCCAAGTAAGTTAAGATTGGCAAATAAACCATATTACACCAACCACAACAGATTTAAACCTTCGCCAGGTATTTGATATTGTGAGCTGTTGTGGGGTTGTAAATTGATTTTATGGAAGCCCTTCACGCCAGTCAGCCACAAAGGGATTCTCTTTCTCCCCTTTCAGTATACCACTCTCCCTTAGCTCCCTATTTACACCATATTCTCTTGTGCAGGTTTTTTTTAGAAAATGACTTCTGCTGTGATAATGTTGGCATTTAATGCCCCAGTTCATATTTAGCCAATGATTCTACTCTTCAGTTTTTGCTTGGGGCAATTAATCAAGCACATGAAAGTGTTTTACTACTTATGTGCATGTTAATAAAAATACATATAGTCCACTAAACTACTATAAGCTGTTCCAATGTTTAAAGAAAAGATTTACTGAGGAGATAGGTTTGACAGACATCTGCAACAAAACTTGTTCAGTTACTGAGAGTTATACCACTAGATTCAAAAAGGGATTGACAGTGAAGAAACATTTTTATCACCTTCCCTTGTGGGAAATTCAGTCTGTTAAATTTGAAATGCAGTGCATGTTTTTGGTTAGTTCATCACTTTTCATTTCTACTTGCATTCATGGGTGATCAGGGCTGGTAAGATGGATTCAGGGCTGAGTTTAGCCAGTATATGGATTGAGATGAGAAAGTACAGCAGAATTTTCAAACCAAGCTTTCGTATACATTCCACATAAAAGGTTTGTAAAGTTCACAATTGTTTAGGTGTCAAGGAACAGTACCTGGTTTTTTTTTTGCCTACATGTCACAATTGGTAAGTACACTACCCCCCTTTTGCTTACCTGTGAAATGTCACCTTTCATTCAATTGTTGTGAAATTAAAGTATCAGCATTTTCTTTCTTCCTACCTGAAAGCATATAGGTGGGTATTTTATATTGTATGCTTACCATCACGCAGCAATTTAAACATGATCAATTATGCCAAACACCAGTTGATGTGGTGGCCTTTCTTCCAAGTAAAGGGTTAGAGGGTAGTCTTTTATACTAACTGTCTTTATTATAGGGCAGAAAGTTTTGTATATAATTAATGATTCAACCTATAGATTTAAATTTGAGTTTTGGCCTGTAATTGAAGGGTGTTAACTAAGCATCAAAAACTTTCTGGCTGTTGATAAGACTAGTGCTTAGGAATAACTAATACACCTTGTCAGTTGGATAGGAGCACACACTTGAATCCTCTCCAGATTTAATGGAAGTAAAGCCACCCCATGTGAAATTTACCTTGCTGAGGAAATTACCATCTCTGCCACACTGACCTCAGAATAATTGGTGACTTTCTCTGATGTGGTTTATCTTACCCAAACTGTATTTTTTGATATAGAAAATCAATCAAATTTCTTGTACATTAGTTTAAACAACAGTAGAGGATAAGCATACCAACAAGGGAAGGGGCAAAATTGCACTGAGCTGCAGTTCCAGCAAATGGGAAGAGGATAGGTACAAAAGGAAGGTTGGAGAATATAAGTTTTTTTCTAAAACCCAATTGGACTTTGAGTTTGCTCCACCATTCAACAAGATCATGGCTAATTCAATCTTGGCTTCAACACCATCTTCCCCACTCATACCCCTGTGACTCCCTTGTTTAAATGTCTCTACCTTAAGTTTATTCAATGACTTTCCCTTAACAGGTCTGGGGTAGAGAATTCCAAAGATTTGCAACCTTCAGAAGTTTCTCTGTGTCTATGCCCGACATGAGCACCACACCCCCCCCCCCCCCAATCAAATCCCTTTGCTATTTTAACTGAAGGATTTTGCATTACAAAGTAAGGTGCAAAATAGTTCCTGACAGTATTTGAGCCAAGGAATTGTCCCAAATGTTATGAAAGAAAAGGCATAAAAGACTGTTCAGAAAAGTGAGCAAACAGGTAAACTGGCTTTTAAAAATAGTGGAAACATCTGTGAACTGAGGGATTGATCGAAAATTTTTGCTTATGTTATAAGACTAATAGACTAGGGGTATTGTAGACCATCTTAATTCTCTCTCTTATTTCTTTAACAGGTTCATGGCATACCAGGAACAACAACCTTTTAATGGATTCCAAGGAGGAGCTTGATTTCTTGGCAGAAAATGGTTTTGAAGTTATAAATGCACCAATGGAATGATGTAAACAGGTGTGATAGATGGACTGCCCTTTGAATGGAACATTTAGTATATCCAAGATCAATCTCGGGCAGAATAGAACCATGTAGTTTACATCCTCAGTTTATCCATTTCTGGGGTTTTAGTGCTCATTTTAGAAATGCCTGCTGTGGTAGCATAATGCTCCATTATTGGTGCAAAGGTAGCTCATTTAAAATCTAGAACTTTACCAATTAGATTGTGGCTGATTTGTGACTTAAGTGTCTGAACTGGAGACCAGGAATTTCCCTCCTACCCATCTTTCAGTAAATGAAAGTCTATCACTCAGTTTTAATCTGCAGCTTTTGTAAGCACTAAAAATTTCTAGCATTCTCTGTAGAAATAAGCACTTCCCAGCCTCACTCAAAGTCCTGCCTCTACAACACACTGTGTCTCAGGTCAACTTGCATGATGACCAAAAATCCAAGTGTACCTTCTGTGCTATAGATAATTGGTTTAATGTAATATTGCCCTTTAATTATTTTCTGTGGTTATCCATGACATTTTACGTGGAGTCAATAACACTGCTGCTAATTTTCCACCATTTAGAAGCTACCCTGTTTTATCCTTAAGGCCGAAGTAGACGACCATACACTTTTCCACATTGAAACCAACTTTAGATTTTGCTTTGTTTATTTCCCTTTGTAATTGACTACTTGCAAGATCATTCCCAAACTTGGATATGGCATTCCATCCCAAATATACAGGTCATTTATTTAAAAAAGGTTGTAACCTTACTACAATCTTTCATAACCCCCCCCCCCAGTTTAAGTGCCTGTTCATTTTCCTTTTTCTCTGGCTTCATCACCATCTTCCCCACTCAACTCCAAGGTTCATCTTTAGCTAACAAGCACCTTACGAGGCATTTTAGCAAATGTCTTCTGGACACGCATAATAGTCCAAAGACATTTCTTTGCAGTTTGACTAGGTATGAATCTCTAACATTTTTAAGTAAAGAATTCAAGTGTACTTGGATTTTTTTTCTCAAAAAAAAACCACAATCAGTTAAGTTTGTAAGGCATGATCTACCCAGTACCTGTTTTGGCTCCCTTAAAGTTTGGTGTATAATCTGATTTTGATCACCTTACTGGGAGTGGAACAGTACTTTGTGAAAGGAATGGTTTCTAGATAGAACTTTAGAAACATAATTGCAACATCTGCATTCAACATCTGCATTCTCTCTATCCTGGACTGAAAAGTTATCTAGCCTGATGGATGTTATTCTTTAATCTCATTATTTCCACGTGTTAAATTTGGAGAGTATTATTGTTCTGATTCAGCACTGGTTTCTTTTTGCAATGTCTATAAAGCTATCCTCTTCCTCTGCTACAAATATTGACATATGTAATAATTAACTTAATGCATTAACCATTTTTACACAGTATATTTGCCTTCAAATTAAATCCATAAAAATCCAGAGCCAGGGTAGGACAAAAATGAAGATTAAGTCCATTTAAATAGATTACTATCAAACCTACTCTCACTAATCCAATTATTATTCAATGCCCATTCTATGTATGGTTATTTGAAGAACTTACTATTATTGTTCCTAATTTTTTATACAATTTGCCATTGTGTACATTATAGATTTGAGGACAATATTAATCCATAAAGCCCACATTTTAGATAGGTTCACCTGTTTTAATTATGAAAATAATTGTTTGATCATGTTTCCATTCTCATCTTGGCACATTCTTTATAATTGGAGACACACATGCTTCTTGCTGGAGTGAAACTAATCGACACAAGAGTGGAAAACTCTTGAAGCTATGTCACCTCTACTTCAGAACTAAGGACACTATCTTCTTGCTACAGTACACAGATTATGCTTCTGTGTGTAGAGGTTCAGAGCCCAAGCTCTGAGCTATCAACATTTCATTCACTGAAACATATGAAAGAATGGTCCTTATATTTATCATCTGCAAAAGAAAAGACCTACTAACCTGCTCACATTCAATGACTCACAAACAATCCACAATAAGACCTTGGCAACATGCCTTTCGTGATGGTTAAGATCCATGACCACACCATGGACCACCTCCCAAATCCTGTCAGCCACTCCACAATAATGGCAGGCATTGTTAATGTAACTGATCATTGCCTTCAGTGCACCAGCAAATTTCTTTGGCTATCTGACAGAATTGATGAATGTTGAGACCACAAACTTGGTACAAGACTCATAACCTGGGCAGCAGTATTCTCTGCCCTCCTTTACAATTCTGAGGCATGAAAAACTATAGCAAACACATCAGAACTCTGGAGAGGTACCACCAGATCCACAAGAAGGGTCCTGACCCAAAACATTGACCGCCTGCTTTTCTCCAATGGATGCTACCTGGCCTCACCGAGTTCCTCCAGCATCATCATTTTTTTCATCTAAATTTCAGCAACTGCAGTCCTTTGTTTCTCAGGATATCCTTCCAGTCTTGTATATTCATCAAGCCAGGCAACCAATCCTACTACAATGAGGAACATAGAAAAACATACCAAGAGAACCACCAGCCTGGTATGTTTTAAAACTAAGGTGTCAAGTTCACATGGTAAACAGCATACCACTACTCAGCTATTACACAGCAATTCAAATCAAAGCACTGTTGTCCTGCCAAATCCAATCACAATGGTGGTAGACAATTAAAGAGCTAATAAGAGGCAGCCCCATGAACATCCCCATTTTTAACAATAGTGGAGCCCTGCATGCAAAAGCAAGGGTGCAGCATTTGCAACCATCTTCAGCCAGAAGTGCTAAGTAGAATTTCCATCTTGACCACTCCCAGGGATCCCATAGTTACAGAAAAAAGTTTTCCTTGATTCAGAGGACGATTTCAAGAAACTGAAATGGACTGGACCAACACCATGTGCCCAACAATATTCCTGTTGTACAAGGACATGTTCTTCTAGAATCTGGCATGCCCCTAGCCAAGCAGTTCCATTACAGCTTAATGCAGGCATCCATCTGACCAAGTGGGATATGTCCCAAGCACACAAAGCCAAACAGATCCAACCAGACCAATTACTGCCACATTCTGTTATCAATCACAAATGACTGGAAGGTGTCACTGGCAGTCATTTCAAGTGATAATCATCTTACAAATGCTCATTTTGGGTTCTACAAGGATCTTTCAGCTCCTGGCCTCGTTGCAGTTCAAAACAGACAAGAAAGCTGAATCACAAAGGCAAGAGTAACTGCCCATGAAAAGGAGCCATAGTAATTTTGAAGGCAATGGGAATCCAGGGAAAAACTCTCCCATGGCTGGTCATAGCTAGCACAAGATAATTCCAGTCATAGGAGTCAATCATCTCAGTCATAGGATATCACTGCAGACCAGAGAAGGTGGAGAACTATCCATAGAGATTTGAGATTGAGGTTTAGATAAAAAGAGAACTATTGCCTCTAGTGAGTGGGTAATAATCAGTTAACATCATTGACAAAAAAAATAAAAAGATAAGCATAACTTATCCCCACAGTCTTCCCCCATTTCCTCAGTTGTCAAGATGTGGAATGTCCACCTGGAAAAAGATGGGAGAAACCCACTGCATAAATTTTTTTTTGAAAAAAATTGGCCATGGAGCTGAAAACCAGGAATTTAGTAGGGTTATGAACAAACACAATGTTGTGCAAAATGTGGCTACTCTTTCAAAGTGCTAGCCAGGCACAGCTGGTCAAATAGCTGCCTTCTCTCCTGTTAAATTCAAATCCATGAAACAATAAAGTTTGCCCTATAAATGTTGGATAAAACAAGCACATCAACTTTGAAACAAAATTAATAAATCCTTCAATGTACAATATGTGAAAAGATTGGTTACTATTTCTAATCAAACAGTTTTGACCAAACCTGTGTTTTATCCTGTGCCATTTCTTATTTTAAAGATTTGTTTTCCCTCAATGCTAGGTTTACATATTTGGCTTCACATAATTATAAATCCTTTCGTTCCTATGTTACCAAGTATGGTTTTAGTTCTAACCACCTTTCCCTGTGATTTCCATCTATGTTCTCTTCACCATTTCACACTGACCACACCTCTCTGTCTGATTCACAGGTCAGTGATAGCTGACATCAAGACTTCTTTCTCAGCTAACCATTGCAGGCGACAAAGCTATTCCAGTCCAGCAGCAAATGTCTTCTGACAGGCAATAAAAACAATGAAAGGTAAAATTATTTGTAAATATCTTCCATTTCTATCCTCTTGTAAGGACAGATTCCACCAAATGTGGAGCAATTCAAACTCATCTCAGACAGCTGTTGCAATATGAAAAATAAAACCCCACACTGACTCACCTGCCTAATTTCCCTCCAGATACGAGGAGAGGAAACATAATGGTAATCATTTAGTTATTAAGTGACACAAGAAACATTAGAAATAGCACACTGCATTTAAACAATCTCAAAGTTATGCTATGGATCTATTAACATCAGCTGTGCACAAATGTCAAACTTCTTCAAAAGGTTCCAACCAAAGCAATCCCCAAGTAAGCAATGCTTAACCCAATATTTTAAAGAACTTTTGAACATGGCCTTCCTACTGTTCAGTGTACTCTGTAGCAAAAACAAATTTACCCAAATGTAATCCTTCCAGTTTCTGCAGCACAAAGCTTAATTGTCACCCTCAGCAGATGATGAGCAAGTTCGGCAAAGTCTAGGGGCTGAAAGTAGAATCTTCCTGTCCTCTGCATCTCACTGTTTCAGAGGTGAAAGACAAGGTCTATAGATAGTTTTCAAAGAAAAATAAATTTGAAAGAAGTTATGGACATTGGTGACAGTGTTTTCAAGATTATCCTAATGACAGTGCTGGTTGCTATCTCGGAGGCCGCTGTAAGATGACAATGATAGTTTATTACTGCCTGGCTTTGCTCTCATATTATTCCAGCAACACGTTGTTTATATCAACATTGAAGAACAAAGATACCAAATGAATCACGATAATAAAAACAGAATAAAAGGAAAAATCAGATTCAAACAAGATTAATGTGCAGTACCATAACTTCATTGAAATGGATACAATCAACTTTCAGAAAAACAATGCTCTTGGAGAGCAGTGCAGTAATACATTAATTCACTTTAGTGCATAGCTCTGGTACCACATCAAAGTATTTGGTTTTAGTGCAGCACTTGGGGAATTTCCATGTTACATTGTTTTTAAGAGATCTTTTTCCTGTAATTTTTCCTCAAATATTTTATAGTGCAATAGGCAAAATATATACCTGGCAGAAAATGTTTTAAAAATTCAGCTCAGTAATAGGGACAAGGCTTCAAATATGAATATCATCAAAATTTTAACCAGAGAAATGGAGGGAGAGATTTACTAGACCCTCCTGTTTCATCTACGCCACTTGGACACATCTCTCTTTAGTGCTGGGAAGGTGGGCAAATGGAGTTTAACTCTGACAAGTGGGAAGTGATGCACTTTGGGAAGTTAAACCAGGCCAGGACATACACAGTGAATGGAAGGCTCTGGCAAGTGTTGTTGAACAGAGAGACCTGAAGTACATAGTTCCCTGAAAGTGCCAACACAGGTAGTCAGGGTGGTGAAGAAGGCATGTGACATGCCTGCCTTCAGCAGCCATGACATTGAGTACAAGAGTTGATACATCAATTTACAGTTGTACAAAATGTTACTTAGATCACACTTGGAGTATTATGAGCAGTTCTGGTCGACACACTATAGGACAGATATGATTAAGCTAGAAAGGGTGCAGAAAAGATTCACAAGGACGTTCCCTGGACTGGAGGGCTTGAATTATAAGGAGAGATTGGACAGGCTGGCTCTATTTTCCCTGGAGCACAGGAGGCTGAGGGTTGACCTTACACAGAGGTTTATAAAATTATGGGGACCATAGTCGCAGTCTTTTTCCCAGGATAGGGGAGTCTAAATCTAGAGGACATACATAGGTTTAAGGTGAGATGGGAAAGATTTAAAGGAGGTCTGAGGGGCAAATATGTAGAACAGGCTCCCAGAGGAGGTGGCAGAGGCAGATACATTCAAAGTGTTTAAAAAGCATATGGACAGGTAAGTGGGTAAGAAAGATTTAGAGGGTAATGGGCAAAATGGGATTAGCTTAGATAGGCATGTTTGTCAACATGGACGAGTTAGACTGAAGGGCCTGTTTCCATCCTGTATAACTCTGTAAATCTATGAGAGAGGGAGCAGGGTGAATCACAAATTATGTTTTTATATTTAGACAAGGCAGTCTTGTTAGAGGAGAATAGACTGCACAAACCATGAATGGATGAAACCACAGATAAACAAGTGAAGGTGTTCAATGATATTTGGTGGAAACTAGATTTATACAGCAAGCTAAAGCACAAAAGCTATACTAATACAATTTTTAAAATCTTGGTTGATAGTATAAAAATAAATATTGCTTATCTGAATGCAAAGATTAGTAGAAATACCCAGAATCAGAAATGATGTAGTGAACAAAAGGACATAAAACAGGAAGAGGTAACAACCTAAAAAACAATACTTAAAAGATAATGGCAATGTAGCCCTATTATAGACAATTAAATACAATCATTGCTGAATCTGGAAATGGCAAGCTTGTTAAATACTTAATTTTACATCAATTTTCACAAAGTGATGAGTATAGGTACCAAAATTAAATCATGCACAGGAATGTAATAGATTTACAATAAACAAGGTAGCAGAGAAAATAGAGAGACTACAGATGGAGAAAGTCTACATAGTTTCTATGTTCACGTATTATACCTGGCTGAGGAAATTACAATATCTTCCAAAACTCCCAATTCAGTAATTATCCCCTTGAACAGGAAAATTGCCACTTCCCCTATCAGTTCAGAATAGCAAGAGACAAGTACAATTTTAGGTAGTGTAATCTAATGTCTGCTGTGGGGAAGTTAGCAGAATTCATTATTAAATACATTTGGACTAATGAGTTGATCAAACAGCCAAATTTGTGATGGGTCAGTGATGTCTAATGAACCTAGTTGCCTTTTTTTTTGAGTTGGTAACTAACTGAAAAGGAAGTGTCTTTGGATGTTTTTTTTAAATATACTTCCAGCAAACATTCAATAAGATTATTAACAGCGAACTGGAGGTAACCTCAAGAGTTAACAGGTTATGCTGTATTTGGCAGGATGTGCGAAGTGACATCTGTCTAAAAGTGACTTTGGGGTTGAATGATTGTCTTGTATTCCCATAAATATAGGATATTTAACTGAGGTGTTTGAAGATGAGCAAAAAGAATTTAAGAGGGTAACAGGAGAAATTACTTGCTCTGGTAAGAAAGTCCCTAATGAGGGGTCACAACTTTAAAACCAGAACTGAGCCATTCGCCAATGTCAGAAAGCATTCTTCACACAAACACAAATGGAAATCTGGCACTCCTTCACAAAGTATTTAAGTGAATTTTAAGAAAATCAAAGTTGTTGTTGATACAAATTTAGGATTATAAGGGATACTAAACAAAAGTGAGTATATTGTTGAATGATATAACAAGTTCAACAGACTAACTGAGCCACTCCCACACCTATTTTAAAAAAATCCTTCCAATGTGCTTTTGAGAAAAGATGCACTATCCAGAGCACTACATAATCAGAGAAAAAAAGATCCAAAAACAAAATACTGCAGATGCTGGAAATCTGAAATAAAAAAGAAAATGCTGGAATTAATCAGCATGTCAAGTAACATCTGCAGAGACAGAAAACCAAGTTAATGTTCTAGTTCAAAAGAAATGGATTGCTTGAAGTCCAATTGGTGATGAAATGGTTAATCTATATCAGGACTGCACTCTGATCCTACAGCTGGCTCCTAAGATACAGGTGTGCAACACCTGTGGAATTATATTCAAACAGCTGTCACCTCAGGTGGTGATGGATAGGAAGTTAGATAGAATGAAATGTAGTGAATTGCAATACCCAATTTTGATGTGATACATAATTGGAACTAATTGAGCATTAACAAATATATAACAACAGCAATGAGGTGAACTTCAAATAGTGTCAAGGTCCCAGGTGAAAAAATTGTGCATACTGGGATAAATTCAATTTTGCAAAATCACAGCCATTTAATCCTTATTAACATCAGACACCATTTGTTTTCCTTCCAGATTAACCATGCAAAATCTGTCCATTATCTTTCAAACATTTTAAATATATCGTCAGTGTTCAGCCGTGCAGCAAAAAAATCAGTCGTTTTACTTTACAGTCATCCCTTTTAAAGCACAAACACGTATCAAGTTCAGAGGGCTTTACTTCTGCCATAAGGTGGACCAGGCCACAGAATTTGTCAATCATCGAAAGAAACAAAGAAAAGGGAGAAGAATAGTTGTGTGGATTAGAGAAAGAGGGGAAACAGATCTAAAAAAAAATTACCTTCTTATTGAAAGCTTGGTGGTGAGCCTCCTTATTACCAGGAATATCTCCACAAACAAAAGTACCTCAATGCTGATTGCAGAGCATCCCAGAAGTCAAGGCCAGCTGTCATAGGAAGAGGAAGTTAAACCAATCTGCCCCAGCTCCTTACAGACAATGCTAGGTATGCTGGGATTTGTAGTCTAGGCAATAACAATACAAAATATTCCACAGCAATCTAAATGAAACAACCAAATGTGTAAAAATCATAATGTTTAGAATATTCAGTAAATAGTCAATTTAAATTTGTGAACTACCACCCACACCACTGAAGCGAAAATAGTTTCCATAACAAGTTGGGACGTTCAGGTTCTTTTTCCCTTGTCTCAGCTTGGTTGACAGTCCATTGACCCTGTGTGAATGTTCCAAGTCCCACTCCAGGCCCCTCTGAGGAAGAGGCAGACTGTCTCTTTCCAGTTTTCCACTTACAACCTCCAGGGCAATTGAAATCAAGCCTAGTCTTCAAAACCAGGACAGAGAGATTCCACCAGTGTAGTTCGACAGGACCTCCACTGGGCACCCTCAACAGGCCACTGGGCACTAAAGTTCACTTTGGGGCAAGAGGAGTAGAGGTGGCACATTTCTGTGCAATCAAGCTAGTGATTTGAATTTTAGATCATATCACCACCATTTACATTTTATGGTCTAATTCCCCAGGGCATCAACAGGTAGAAAGACCAAGCTGACATTTCAGGAAAAAAGCCTAAAATTCTAAAGAAAAATATTGTTAATTGAAGAGACTTGCAGGAATCATGAATACAGTGTTCCAACAGGGGGTGCTGGAATCCACAATTCAATAGACCAAGCACAGATTCAAATAATATGAAATCTTCAATGCAAGAACTCTATTCACATAAGGCTCGAGTTAAGATCTGGCTTCAAATATGTTTTATATGATTTTATACTAATACAGAAGGCTAAGTTTTTGTTGTGCAGTTTCTCCGTGGCATCTTGTTGGAACAGATGCAATCGTCCACACTGGTGCTTCTCCTACGTTTTCATTTTGCTAGAACCATGGTTTTCCCTTCACCATAAATGACTGGATTCTCAACTTGTTTGACTTTTCCTACACTTCTACTCTCCCCCACTTTCATGCCAGACAATACAAAGATAAGGTTGCCTTGTCCTCATTGTCTACATTCAATCAATCTTCCAGTGATTTCTGACATTTCCAGTGATTTCAGCACCAGACACATCTTCCCCTTCCCTCATAGCACTCTGAAGGGACCACTCCCTCAAGCTCATCTTCCTATCTCCACCAATACCATTCCCCTTCTCATGACACCATCCCCTACTATACCTGCCTTTTTACCTCCTCCCTTCCAGACATCTAGGACCCCCAAGTCTCTCTTCCAGGTGAAGCAATGATTTACAATGCACTTCTTCCAATTTAGTACTCTGCTCATGATCTGTTTTCCTGCACATTGAGGAAACCAGACCAAGATTGTCTGACACTTTTCAGAACACACACAGTCAGCAATGTTATGTTGAGTTTACAATTGCCTGTCACTTTAATTTCCATCTACTTCTCCATCTCACTCCCACTCTTGACTTCAGGAACAGTGCAGAGACCAAACTCAAAGAATTCAATGCAAGGCCGACAAACAGCACCTCATCATCTGATGGATACATTACAGCCTTCTTGACTCATTTCAATCCTACATCTTACATTTCCAGCATTCAGTTTTGCTTGTCATTCACTAGCCTTGACCGGGATTTTAGTAAGTAGGGAAAGTGATGTTGTGTCTGTATTTCAGGATGGGACGGAGGTGATTAGCTGTTGAGTATGATAAGCTTTTTTGCCCCCCCTTACACTGGAACTGGGAAATTATAACACCATGTTAAATTTATGGCTTAATTAATTGAGTTACAATTTATTTGAATAACAACTTTGCCTAATTCTGCAAGTGAAATAGGTTATTTTAAGACCCAGCAGGGCTGATTGTGTGTCTGGACAGCAGATAACAAGACTATCTCAAGCAAGAACATCTGCAGACGTCTTCAGCTCAAATGTCTTTGGCTCAAAGTTATCGGTTAGAATTTAGAAGTGGGGAATAAGCCAGAACAATAAGAAATAGTAGTTCACTTTTAGATGATAAAACAGGACAAGTTTGACGAAAAGCAAGTTTATAGACTGGAGGAAAGTTGGTTTTGAGGTGGTGAAACAAACTGCCAAGATGAAATGGTAATACATTGGCAAACAATAATGTGGAACATTGGAAAACTTTTGAAATGGTGTTCAAAGTGCAGGGGAAAAAGTCCTTCTAAAAAATGGGAGAGCAAACTAAACACTCAGGAGAAGAAAAGGGGATTGGGAATAGAACATATCCAGGGAATTACAGGTAACAGAGGAAAACAAAATCCCTACTAAAAGCAGAAAACAGAACATCTAGAATTGAGTACAAGAATGAATAATCCACAAGGATTTTGAGGAGGAAGGATTTGCATAAGAGGTAACAGTGAACATAGACAATGGTGATGCTACAGATACAACTTATCCAGGTTATCAAGGATTCTAATAAATAACCCATACTGGATTAATGCAGGTCAGAGAATGAAGTCAGGAAAGTAGCAGCATGGAGTACTAGCTGGCTACAGGACAGAGAGCAGGGAGTGGGAGCAGAGGGCAGCTATCACAGTGTAAAAGGTGGGTAGTGGTGTTCCTCAGGGATCAGTGCTGGGACCATCAGAGTTCACAACTTTCAGTAATAATTAAGAATATAGAATCAAGAACAAAATTCCTAAATTTGCAGATGATAAAGTATTCAGGGTTGGGTTGGGAGCGAAAGAAAAAAGTCAATTCTGAAGAGGAACCCAACAAACCACAAGAGAATGTTAATGACCTTACAGAATGTGCAAATAATTGGCAGATGAAGTTCAATGCCAGGGTAGTAAATTTTGGTACAAAGAATAGAGAGGTCATTTATAACTAGGAAGATGCAAGTTTAGGTGAGAAAGAAGAACAAAAGCATCTCAAATTATAAATATACAAGTCACTAAAATTTGAACCAGGTCACAAAGAAAGCAAAGCAAGCATTAGGGTTTCTATCTGACGATTGAAAAGTAGGGAAGTTATGATCAAACCTTGGTTAGGCCACCCTTTGAGTACTGTGTGATGTCCTGGTCATCATATACTAAAAAGGGTAGAGAATCATGGCGAGGGTGTGGAAAACATTTACAAGGATGATGCCAAAAAAAATGCAAGGGTATTCATAGAACACTAGAACATAGAACACTACGGCACAGGACAAACCCTTTGCCCCACAATGTTGTGCTGACATTTTATCCTGCTCTAAGATCTATCTAACCCTTCCCTCCGACATAGCCCCCTATTTTTCCTATCATTCATGTGTCCATCTAAGAGTCTCTTAAATGTCCCTAATGTATCTGCCCCCACAACCTCTGCTGGCAGTGCATTCCACACACCCACCACTGTGTAAAACAAAAACATACCCCTGACATCCCCTTTATACCTTCCTCCAATCATCTTAAAATTATGTCCCCTCGTGTTAGCCACTGTCACACTGGGGAAAAAATCTCCGACTGTCCACTTGAACTATGCCTCTTATCTTGTACACCTCTATCAAGTCACCTCTCATCCTCCTCCTCTCCCCAAAGAGAAAAGCCCTAGCTTGCTCAACCTATCCTCATGCTCTCCAATCCAGACAACATCCTGGTAAATCTCCTCTACACCCTTTCTAAAGGGTCTACATCCTTCCTATAATGAGGCGACCAGAACTGAACACAATACTCCAAGTGTGGTCTGACCAGAGTTCTATAGAGCTGCAACATCACCTCGCAGCTCTTGAACACAATACTCTGACTAATGAAGGCCATCACACCATACACCTTCTCAACAACCCTATCAACCCACGTGGCAACCTTGAGGGATCTATGGACGTGGACCCCAAGATCCCTCTGTTCCTCCACACTAAGAGTCCTGCCATTAACCTTGTATTCTGCCTTCAAATTTGATCTCCTGAAATGTATCACTTCGCACTTATCCAGGTTGAACTCCATCTGTCTCTTCTTAGCCCAACTCTGCATTCTGTCAATATCCTGTTGTAACCAACAGCAACCTTCTACATTATCCACAATACCACCAACCTTCGCGGCATCAGCAAACTTACTAACCCACCCTTCCACATCCTCATCCAAGTCATTTATAAAAATCACAAAGAGCAGGAGTCCCAGAACAGATCCCTGTGGAACACCACTGGTTACCGACCTCCAGGCAGAAAACACTCCATCTACCACCACCCTCTATCTAATATGGGTGAGCCAATTCTGAACCCACATAGCCAAGTTTCCCTGGATCCCATGCCTCCTGACTTTCTGAATGAACCTTTCATGAGGAACCTTATCAAATGTCTTATGAAAATCCATGTACACCACATCCACTGCTCTACCTTCAATGTGCTTTGTCACAGCCTCAAATAATTTAATCAGGCTCGTGAGGCATGACCTGCCCCTCTCAAAGCCATGCTGACTGTCCCTAATCAGCCTATGCTTCTCCAAATGCCCATAAATCCTGTCTCTAAGAATTTTCTCCAGTAACTTGCCCACCACTGAAGTAAGACTCACTGGTCTGTAATTCCCAGGGTTATCCCTACTCCCTTTCTTAAATAAGAGGAACAACATTTGCCACCCTCCAATCATCTGGCACTACTCCTTTGGCCAGTGAGGACACAAAGATCATCACCAAAGGCGCAGCAATCTCTTCCCTTGCTTCCCATAATAACCTTGGATATCCAGTCCAGCCCCGGTGACTTATCTATCCTAATGTTTTTCAATAGTTCCAGCACATCCTCTTTCCTCACGTTGACGTGCCCTAGTGTATCAGCCTGTCGTACGCCATCCTCACAAACGTCAAGGTCTCTCTGATGAATACTGAAGCAAAGTATTAAGGACCTCCCCACCTCTTCCGACTCCAGGCACGTTTCCTCTTTTATCCCTGATCAGTCCTACCCTCACTCTAGTCATCCTCTTATTCTTCACATACGTGTGGAATGCCTTGGGATTTCCTTGATCCTACTTGCCAAGGACCTCTCATGCCCCCTTCTAGCTCTCCTAAGTCCATTCTTAAGCTCCCTCCTGGCTACCTTGTAACTCTCCAGAGCCCTGTCTGATCCATGCTTTCTCAACCTCAGGTAAGCTTCCTTCTTCCTCTTGACAAGATATTCTACATCTTGCGTCAACCACAGTTCCTTCATTCTACCATCCTTACCCTGCCTCAATGGGACAAACCTATCCAGAGCCCCATGCAAGTATTCCTTAAACAACCTCCACATTTCCACTGTGCACTTCCCAAGAACATTTGTTCCCAATTTACACTCCCAAGTTCCTGCCTAATAGCATCATAATTCCCCCTCCCCCAGTTAAATATTTTCCCATATCATCTGCTCCTATCCCTCTCCAAGGCTTATGGTAAAGGTCAACGAGTTATGGTCACTATTTCCAAAATGCTCTCCCACCGAGAGATCTGAAACATGATCAGGCTCATTGCCTGGTACCATGTGCAGTATGGCCTCTCCTCTAGTCAGCCTGTCCACATACTGAGGACAAGAATCCTTCCTGTACACACCTAACAAACTCTGCCCCATCTATCCCCTTTACACTAAGGAGGTACTAATCAATATTAGGGAAGTTGAAATCATCCATGACAACAACCCTGTTATTTTTACACTTCTCCAAAATCTGCCTCCCGATCTGCTCCTTGGCATCTCTGCTGCTATTGGGGGGTCTGTAGAATACTCCCAATAGAGTGATCGCTCCCTTCCTGTTTCTGACTTCCACCCACACTGACTCAGTGAATGATTCCTCCAGGACATCCTCCCTTTCTACAGCTGTGACACTGTCCCTGATCAGCAAAGCCACTCCCCCACCTCTTACCTCCATCCCTGTTCCTTTTGAAACATCTAAACCCCAGAATATCCAGCAGCCATTCCTCTCCTTGCAACAGCCAAGTCTCTGTAATGGCCACCACATCATAGTTCTATGTACACTCTAAGTTCATCACCCTTGTTCCTGATACTTTTCACCTTAAAGTAGACACACTTCAGCCCATCCAGCTGACTGCAATTTTGCCCTTTCAACTGCCTATCCTTCCTCATAGTCTTTCTACACTCTGCATCTACTTGTACACTAAGTGAACCAACCTCTGACCCATCACTCTAGTTCCCGTTCCCCTGCCAAACTAGATTAAACCCTCCCCAACAGTTCTAGCAAACCTGCCCGCAAGAATATTGGTTCCCCCTCCAGTTCAGGTGTAACCCGTCCCTTTTGTACAGGTCGTACCTTTCCCAGAAGGGATCCCAATGATCAACAAATCTGAAAACCCTGCCCCCGCACCAATTTCTCAGCCATGCATTCATCTGCCAAATCATCCTATTCTTACCCTCAGTGGCATGTGGCACAGGCAGCAATCTAGAGATTACTACCCTCGAGGTCCTGCTTTTCAGCTTCCTACCTAACTCCCTATATTCCCTCTTCAGGACCTCATCTTTTTTCTCCCTATGTCATTGGTGCCAATATGTACCACGACCTCTGGCTGGTCACCCTCCCCTTTCAGGATGCTGTGGACTTGATCTGAGACGTCCCTGACTCTGGCACCGGGGAGGCAACTTACCATCCGGGTGTCTCTTCCACATCCACAGAATCTCCTGTCTGCCCCCTTTACTATGGAATCCCCTATCACTACCACCCTCCTTTTCTCCCCCCTTCCCTTCTGCACCACACGACCAGGCTCAGTGCCAGAGACCTGGTCACCGCAGCTTTTCCCTGGTAGGTTGTCCCCCCCCCAACAGTATCCAAAGCAGTATACCTGTTATTGAGGGGAACAGCCACAGAAGTACTCTGCACTACCTGCCTATCCTCCCTACTTCTCCTGACAGTCACCCAGCTACCTGCCTCCTGCAGCTTCAGAGTAGCTGTAGCCCTGTAGCTCTTGTCTATGAGCTCCTCGTTATCCTGTAGGAACCAAAGGTCATCCAGCTGCAGCTCCAGTTCCCTAACACAGTCTATAAGGAGCTGCAGCTGGATGCGCCTCATGCAGATGTAACTATCAGGGAGACTACATGTCTCACAGAACTCCCACATCTCATAAGCTGAGCACACCACTGACCCTGGAGCCATTCTCACTACTCTGCACTAAAGAGAACACCAAATCAAAGAAAGAAAGGAACTTACCAGAGTCTTACCTTCGCTTTTTCTCACCAAAACCTCTTGAACCAAAGCCTCAACTCCCCACTCCAACACTGACCACTCACACAATAGCTGCTCTGCTTATACTTGCCTTACCTTTACTTGCTGCTGTTGATTATCCAATCAGCCGGTAACAATTTGCAAATGTGCCTCGATTAGACTCTTGCAAGGTGAAACTCACAAGATCAGGCACAGAGACTCACCTCTTTCCAAAGGTCCCGCTCCAAATCTTGCTCCAACTCCCGACTCTCAAGGAAGGGATGAACAGACTGGCTGTCTTGTGAATAGCAGTTTTGGGGAGGGGGGAGTGGGGAGGGGTGGTGACCAAATAGCTGTCTTTGAAGTGATAAAGGGTTTTGATCAAGTGAATACAGAGCGGGCACTTCCACTGTTTTGCCTCTAGTTATGCTTGTCCTATTGATACAAGATAGTCACTGAGAAATCTAATAGGAAGTTCAGAAGAAACTCCATTACCCAAAAAGTGGTGAGAATGCAGCATTTGCTAGCACAGGGAGTGGTTGAGAACAGTATAGATTCATTAAGGGGTTGCTGGACAAGCACATGAGAGGGAGAGAGAAGGGAATACTGGGTTGCACTGATAGATTTTGATGTGGAAAGACAGAAGTGGAGTGTGACTGCCAGCACCTACTGCTTGGATCAGATCACCCATTTCTATGCACTACACCCCATGTATAGCAGTTTAAAGACTCTTCATTCAGTGGTTCCTCATCTCCACTCCATCAAAGACAGCATAGTGATGTTCAGGGTGGTAGGGAATGTAGCCGCTGTAAACTGTCCCTGAAGTGTAGGTGAGCAGTAGAATCTGGGGGTTGGGGTGGTAGGGTCGAGGGTTGATGGGAATATGGAAAGAATGAAAAATAAATAGGATTAATGCAAATGGGCACTTGGTCACCATGGACTTGAAGGCCAAGGAGCCTGCTTTTGTGTTGTAGGACTCTCTGACATTACTTTTATTGTATTGCAATAGTCATTATTAAAATCAGAATTTATTTAACTATTACAGGAGTTTCTTTTACCTAAATTTACGAACTTCCATTTCAAATCTAAACTATTGCTCAACAAGTTGTGTTTTACAATGCCTTCAGTAGAGTAAAATTACACGTTTCACTCGTGATCAGGAAAAACAACCAATCTAAGGAGACACTCGGAGAGATATGCACAAGCTTGAAGTGAGTGAGTTAATTGGGACAGAAGGGTGAGGGGATGCAGGATCAATAAGCCTAGAGTCTGAGACCTTGATGACCAAGAGCTTGAAGTAAATGAAGTGGACAAAGTGATGTGGGGTATGCTGTGTTGGCCTTCATTAGTTGGGGTATTGAGTTCAAGAGCCGCGAGGTAATGTTGCAGCTCTATAGAACTCTGGTTAGACCACTGTCAAGTACCAGCAACAAAAGAAACACACCGAGTCATGTATAAGTGTTAAAACTATTTTATTAATAACTACTTATGATAATAAGAAAAATAAAAGTAAAAATGTTAGAATGTTAAAGTAAAAATGTTAGATCTTAAACATTAACCCCAAAAACTCTACTCAATGTGTGTGTGTAGCAAATTCCCAAACTCCAAGTCCAGGAATAGTTCTCAAAGTTCAGTTCAGCAAGCCACAAGGTGAAACGTGAGCAAAGGCTTCTGCAAAACCAATGTTGACTGAAGACAAGGCATAGAGAGAAAATAGTGACATTACGAAATCCAAATGTTCCACGATGGAACCCATATGACACCTCAGTGTCTACTCAGCAGTGACTACTCCACTGCTTTGTTCCGAAGTATCTGCCACCCCCGAAAAGCATTTGAATCATGGCCGTCCACACAAATACCTGTTTCCCACTACAGGTTAACGACAAAGTGGACTCCACTGGATTATTCCAAAAATCCATACGTGGATTGTAGTGACAGACACAGTTATGGCTTTTCATCCATCGATACAGAGACCAGCAGGCTAGTGTCCCTCTCTCTTCTGACTGACTGCTCCAAAAACATCATTTATCTCCTGTTGTCGTAATCACGCCACACACACACACACACACACACACAACTGTACTATGTCTTCAAGGGACATTCACCAATAGTAACAATCCGTAACACCATACTTGGAGTATTGTGTTCAGTTCTGGTCACCTCATTATAGGAAGGATAGGGAAGATTTAGAGATGGTGCAGAGGAGATTTACCAGGATGCTGGCTGGATTGGAGAGCATGTCTTACAAGGATAGGTTAAGTGAGCTAGGGCTTTTCTCTTTGGAGAGGAGGAGGATGAGAGGTGACTTGATAACTTGATAGGAGGTGTACAAGATGATAAGAAGGATAGATAGAATGGACAGTCAGACCTTTTTCCCAGGGTGAAAATGGCTAACAGGAGGGGGCATAATTTTAAGGTGATTAGAGGGAGGTACGGGGGGTGGGGGGGGGTGGAGTCTGTTACGGACTCAGTGAAAGTCCCTTTAAGATAGAGAGTGTGTGTGTATGTGTGTGTGTGGCGTGCTTACGTCAATAGAAGATAAAGGACGTAATGACGTTGTTGAAGAAGTTAGAAGAAGAAGGAGAGAGAGAGAGAGAGAGAAGGGAGAGAGACACCAGCCTGCTTGTTTTCTCTATCGATGGATGAGAAACAATAACTGCGTTTGCCACTGAAATCCATGTATGGAAGTTGGAAGTAATCCGGTGGAGTTCACTTTGTTGCTGACCTGTAGAAGGAAACAGGTATTTGTGTGGACAACCACGATTCGGATGCTTTTCGGGGTGAGGAAGTCACTACCGAGTAAACACTGAAGTGTCACCAGGGTTCCATCGTGGAACATTTGGATTTCGTATTTACTCTCTCTATGTTTCTCTACGTCTACGTCTTATCTTCAGACAACGGTGGTTGTTGAAGAAGCCCTTGCTCATGTTTCACCTTATGGCTTGCGGAACTGAACTTTAAGAACCATTCCAGAACTTGGAGTTTGGGACTTTGTCACACACACACACACACACGAAGAGTTTAGTTTTTGGGGTTAACGTTCAAGGTTTAACATTTTTGAATTCTAACATACTAACATTTTTACTTTTATTTTACGTATTATCATAAGTAGTGATTAATAAAATAGTTTTTAACACTGAATCATGCTCAGTGTGTTTCTTTTGTTGCTGGTTCGTGACAAGTCTCAGAGGCATTTTTTTAATATAAAAACCACAGTGGTGGGTGCGTGGAACGCACTGCCGTCAGAGGTGGAGGCGGCAGATTCATTAGGGACATTTAAGAGACTTAGATAGCCACACGAATGATAGAAAAATGGAGGGCTATGTGGGAGGGAAGGGTTAGATAGATCTTAGAGCAGGATAAAATGTTAGCACAACATTGTGGGCCAAAGGGCCTGTACTGTGCTGTAATGTTCTATGTTCTAAAATATAGAAAAGTGAGGAAGAGGACTCAAATAGATTCTTAGGGGGTTTCCAAGGCAAAACTTGTGGCAAGAAAGGAAAAACTGTTGCTGGAGGCACTTTGACTACCATCAAACAAACAAAACCAGGTTTAGGACAGTCACACCGAAATAAAAACAGAAAATACCACATTAGTGAAGAGAGAAACCGTTAACCTTTCATCAGAACCAAGACCAAGAAACTGAATATGCTTTAAGTTGCAAAGAGGGAGTGTGGAGAAAACAAAGGAAATGCCAATATTAGAGTGAAGACCAAGAGAAACTGAACAGCACAAGTACCAGCTCAGAAGGTGGTGTAGGTTCTTCATCAGAGATGATCTGTCTGGAGGAGCTGCCAATTGAAGACCCCAAGTGTGAATACTGGGGGAAGGGGAATAGGATGCTGGAACCAAGCCAAAATACTACAGCCATTATAAATCTGAAATAAAAATGATGGAAATAGTCAGCAGTCAGAACACATCTGTGGAGAGTAAAAATGAACTTATTGAAACAGATTGATGACATTTGGTATTGGTTTATTATCATCGAGGTAGTGAAAAACTTATCTTGCATACCGTTCGTACAGATCAATTCATTACACAGTGCAGAGAGATAGTACAGGGTAAAAACAATAACAGAATACAGAGTAAAGTGTCAGGTGCATTGACCTTCCAGTCAAAACTAACCTGGTCTGATACAAATTGTAAGTGCTGCCAACCTGAAATTGTTGAATTTAGTGCTGCAAGCTGAGGGCTGAAGTAAGCGACGTCAGAAGTTATGATTCTGTTACTTCTTTATAGAGCTTCATTTGAACAGTGCAAGAGGCCAAAGACAGAAGTTAGGATGGGAACAGGAAGAATTGAAGGTGACAAGAAACTGGCAGCTCAAAGCCCTCAACTTGGATTTACTATGAATCTTTATATTTAAATCACCCTCAGGCCCCATATTTGAGCAACTATGTCTCTATACACTTACCTGTTGAGGAACCAGCAGTCATTGTTTGTATAAGTACATTGATCAGTCTGTGAAGTGACTGCCCATTTCAAAATTAGAACAGTGCACAGCAATCACAGCCTGCAAGTTTCAAAACATTCAGCTGAAGTAATTTGTTAACTATTTAAACATTTATTGATGCATGCAATTAGAACATTGTAGAGTATGTGTTTAGTTGGAGTGTAAATTGGGTATAAGAGAAAGTGTCTTAGCTGCATCTACCATTTTGTGATACACAAGTTCATACAACAAGAACTTAAGGTGGTCACCCAATCTCCATTTCTCACTAATGGAGAGGCCACCACACTAAGCACAGAATGAATACACTGTAAGTACGTGAAGCAATGGATAGGGTTTGGGGAGGCAGGGGTGGAAGAGAGGAGGAAAGAGTGCTTGTGTCCCTGGATGATAGGAAGAGGTTAAAAGAGCAGGTGTTGCATTCATACATTTGCACGAGGTGGTGCTGCAAGGAGTGTTTATGGAGATGGAAGAATGAACCAGGGAGCTGCAGAGGTTACAGTCCCTTCAAAATAGGGATGATGTGTTTCATGTTGGCACCATATTGATAGTGTCAAAAATCATGAAGGATGATTCATTGGAAGTGGAGATAACTGGGGTGGGAGGGCAAGGAAACCCAAGATTTATTTGGGAGGTGAGGGTAGAAGTACAAGGAATGGACCAGCTTGGGTTGAGAGCTCTCTTAGCCATGGTGGAAGTGAAGTCAACTCAAGTCTAGGTTTATTGTCATGCACACAAGTACAGTACAATGAAAGGCTTGCTTGCAACTGCATCACAGGCACGCAGGTACAGACAACAAGTTGTGTAAGATTATACCATACAGTGAAAACTGTACAAAAGACAGACCTTAATGCAAACAAAGACACAATCAAAAGACAAGTCCATGGTAGTGCAAAAGGTAGTCTGTAATATTCCATGGCTGAGATAGGGTTAGGGTTGTGCAGGTAGGTTCAAGAACCTGATAGTTGTAGAAAAGTAGCCGTTCCCAAACCTGGTGGCATGGGACGCAAGGTTTTTGTACCTCCAGCCTGGCAGTAACAGCAAGAAGGGGGCATGACCCGGATGGTGGGGAATCAAAATGGAAGACATCTCAGAAGTACTGGTATGGAAAGTGTAGTAATCAGAAGAAATGGAGTGGAATAGGATCCTGACAGGAAGCACTGTGGGAGGTGGTGGTGTCAGAGCTGTGGGAGTCTGAATGAATATTAATCATTAGCACATCTTCTCCAATGGAGATAAGCTGGGAAGAGGAGAGTCAGGAGGGACCATGTGAAGAGAGAGTAGGCAGAAGTTGACAGCAAAAATGTGATGAGACTAGAGTTCTGGGGAACCAGGGCCAAACAAGGACAGTTTCACAAGACAGGCATAGCAAGGATCCATTTTTGTTTTGGAGGAAGTGAGTAGAGTTGAAGAGGTTGTTCAGTGGGAGAATGAGCTCGGCCAGGTGACAGAGGGAGGTGTAAAATGATTTAACATCCACTGTTAACAGTAGCCAATTGGGACCAGACAAAAAAAAAAGTACTAAAGTGGCAGAGGCCATCAGGTATCACAGACACAAGGGGAAAGAAACCGGATGAGAGGAGAAAAGATAGGAAGCAGCAACCTCATGGGACAAGATCAGGCTGAAATGTCAGGTCGAGCAGGAGTCCTGCCAGTGGATCTTGGGGAGGTGATAGAAGTGGGTTGTGCAGGACTGGGGACTAGGGATGCTGCAGGGCAAGATGTCTATTGAGTTAAATATTGACAAGTAAAAGGCAATGTTGACCACATCAGTGACTGCAGAAGTCACAGGGAGATCACATACTATAGTCATTCACTGAGGATGCTATTTGTAACTGATACAGGCCCCTTCACTGTTTGACAATTAAGAATGCCTATGGGATTTAAATGTTGTTGTTAATAAAGTGGACATGGATTTGGGAAGAGACCACATATTTAAATACTTGACCAGGTAGAAATCTTGAAATAAGAGTCCATTGGTTTTGCAAGGGTAATAAAAATGTATAAATTTTTTTTTAAATTAAAGGGGATGATTTTTTTTAAAAAGACTATGAGTCGACCAGCGGGGTAATTTGTTTATTATTGTCACATGTACTGAGATACAGTGAACAACTTTGTTTTGCATGCCATCCATACAGATCATTCCAAAACACAAGTATAGAAAAGGTAGTACAAGGGAAAAGCAATAACAGAATGCAGAATATAGGTGTTACAGTTACCAGTACAGAGAAGGTGCTGTGCAGGTAGACAAACAAGGTGCAAGGGCCACAATGAGGTAGATGGAGCATGGTCTAAGGGCACTAGCAAAAAAGTTGAAGGAAATGGTTTGGAATTATTAGTTTGGTGAGGTATGCCTGACATTGTCAGGTTTACACCCATTGTAAAGGAGTGAAATCTGGAAGTCATGCCAGGAGGCATTACCAGAGTGGGGGAAGAATTTTGCTTGCAGGGTGTATTACATTGAAGTGGGAAGTTTGGTAGATCAGTTGTTGCAAACAAAAAACCATGGTTTAATCTCCATACTATTCTGTAAAAACAAGTCCAGTGCTTGTTAAAAAAATCCTGTTAATTAGTTTATTTTTTTAAAAAAATCATTACAGTTCAAAACAATTACACTATCACAGGATACTAAAGTACACCTTTGTGGAAAAACCAGAGTCTGTAACATGTTTAAAAGAAAAAAAAAATCAGAATTCAGCATACCACTTCATTTCAATTCTTTTTTTAAAAAAAAGCAGTGAGGTCATTGAAGATACTGAAGGTTTGGCTGTGCTTTTAAACATACAAAGTTCCCCAAAACACCATCACATTTGCTTTCAATATACAATTTCATATTGTTAAATAAAATCTAAAAGTCATAAAATATACCTGCATAACTGTATGTATACTGTGCCTCAGATTAGGACTACCATGTGTTGAGTGCAAAGACTTGTGGAGAACAACTTTACACGTGCAAATTTTAAAGTGACAATCCAGGTGTTTGGGGTGGTCAGGAGCTGATGGTTAAAGATTTAAAGATGTGTATTTAAGCTTAAGCATTTTAAATTTTACCCAGTAAAAAAGTTTATTCAACTATAAGATACCTTTAAAGTAGCTCCCAGGGCTAATCTATAATAAGAAAGCTTATCATGAGTGTTGATTAGCACTCTACCCAATGCTTTACTATTAATAAAAAAACTCACCTGGTGCCATTTTATATTTGGTCCTTTCTAGTCTAAATCCAGAAAATTGGAAATCCACTAAAGCCGAAACAAGGTACCTTGGATACATTTAAGTGCAGCTAAATTATGGCATTTTAAAACAAACTTTCAGAAGGTAAATTGACGAATTTTCTGCTCAACATTAGCCAGTCTTACTGCAAATATACTTACATTTAAACATTCCAAAACAAAAATTTCATATACAAAAATCACAAGGACATTTAAAAACAGCATATTCAGACAATTATTCCATAGTTGGTAATGAGATGAAGTTTCCAGAGTTCACTGCCTCATTGTGCACTGTACCACAAAATTAATGAGCAGTTCCCAACCCACCTTCCAAAATAAAACAAAGCATCTTTCAACAGGCTAGGCTTATAAAATGTGGTTAAGGTGCAATAGTCAGTAGATTTCTAATGAAAAATTCTTTCGCCAAAAGACAATACAATACATACAAAAAAGTGCAAAATATAATCATTAACACTGTCCATCTTGATCTTTGTATCTCAGCTTGTTTTAGTGTAAAAACAAGTGAACTTAGTACAGTCATAAGTGCAATTCCTTGAATAAAAAGCAAGAGGTGACTGGGTGAATTTGAGGCAATCCAGTGATGCAAGGAATCAATTTTAACCACAAATTCTATTTCCAGGACAAACAACACCAGGTGCATTTCATAGAGTTGCCAAGGTAGCATTGTTTCAAAAAGGGTACAACAAAACAGACCATTTGATCACACTGACAATACCTCTGACCAGGAAATCCCATCGTTTCCTCCCAGAGAGAGAAGGCAGGATGCCAAATAGTAACAAAAGATTTTTAAAAAGTTGCTTGTGATCTAGAATTCACCACCACCTTGAAATAGGCAAGAGTGTGGCTTCACAAACTGGCTTCCAAGTGAGATGATACAGGCCATGTTCAGATGCACAACTGTTTTCTTTGCTTAGAATTGTGCAAAGTGTTCTTGCGAGCCAGACCCCAAATCTTTGGTATGCAAAGGAATTATTGAGCCACAATTACCATCCTGCATACACTGGTTCTGAATCCCAGGAAATTCCATATGACAGCCGAGCGTCTTGGCCAGGGATTGGCTCTTTGCTCAGTAACGGGGATCGAACTGGGTCCCTTCGTTTGACTTCCTTTTTGCGACGTACAATTAGTACAATAATCACCAGCAAAATAACTGAAAGGGAATGCAAAGCATATTAGGAGATGGAATTAAGCAAGTAATAGTCAAGAACACAGCCTTCATCTGGGTCAACAGGTGAAAATAGTTGAGACACACAAAAACAATGAAAAAGACCTGACACTCAATACCAACTAACCCATGTGTTTTTTGTACCATTTCAAGATTGAATGACCCCATTTATAGTTTATATAGGAACACAGGAAGTGAGGTGCAGGCCAAACAGCCCTTGACAATTTGACCAATCAACAAGATCATGGTTGATCAAATGCCTCCCAATCCCAATTTCTTCCATTAGTATCCAGAAGTGGATCTCACCATTGAATACATTCAAGGACTGAGCAGTCATAGCCTCAAAGTGGAAAATTCCCCAAGATTTAAGGCTACCTTCATGTAGCATATATATTATGACACAGGAAGCCACATTTCACCCCAGAGTCCATGCAACCTGCCACTAGAGCAATCCCATAACCCCTCCCCTTATTCACCTGCAACTTACTCCCACATTCCCATTCCTCATTTATTTTACTACTGACCTACAGTGATGGGCAATTTGCAGTGGCCAATTAACCTACCTGACACCTTTGCATGGGTTTCCTCCTACATATCGATCATGGGGAGAAGGTGGAAACTCCATGCAAAAAGCACCAGAGGTCAGAATAGAACCCAGATCCCTGGAGCTGCAAGCCAGTAGCACCAACTGCTGCACCACTATTCCAACTCTGATCAGCTGTAGCCTTACTGAGGCTAGTTCTACATTCTCCAGCTAAAGTAAACCACCAAGTAGCCTCCCCACCCTGTCAGTCTGTTTCTCAGCATCTTAAATCCCAACTCCAGCAATTTCATTCACGTTCAACTGGTAGATCACAGTTCATTGCCACTGTTGTCCACATACAATGAATCCACACAGAACATTTGCTCCCTCATGATCTCTCCAAAGAAAACAAGAAGCCCTGTTTACTCACAGATGGCAATGATCACAAGCAGGAATATGGCCAGTGGTGTGAGCACACAGTGATCTCCTGATTTGGAGAAAAAGGTTTCCATGCAATACTGTGGAGCAGTACTTCCAGGTGGACAAAATGCATCATTTGGACAGAGAACTGGAATCACATCAGGACTCTGCAGGGGGGAGAAAAACAAAGAATTTGTGGTTCTGCTGATAAAGTTACATGCAATTGATATTACAGATGAAAACAAAGACAAAAATCAGCAAAACATTTCTCTACCCAAGTGAGATCGAGGGGCATTGAAAGGAGAGTAATTTTAAGAATGTTCGTGGATTGAAGACTATGGGGAACTGGCACAGAAGAGTCAAGGCCTAGGATAGATCAACCACGCTCAAGGGTATAGCTGGTCAACTCCTGCTCCTATTTCTTGGGCTCTTTTAACCACAACTCTTCTCACAAATGCTGACAAACATCATTTTTTGGGGATGTTGGCATTGCTGACCAGGCCAAGATTTATTAACCAACCCCGATTGCTCCAGGACAGAAGGGCTTGCTGGACCATGGCAGTGTCAACTACAATGCTGCATCTCCAGTCACATAGAGCCACACCAGGCAAGGGTGGCAGCTTTGGGCAGGAGCGAACCAGATGGGCTTTCAAAAGAATAGTAGTTTTGTGGGTTTTTTTCTAATTCCAAATTATTAACTGAATTCCAAAGTTACTGTAGTGAGATTTGCACTCCAATTTCTATCCAGAAATTTTGCAAGATTAAGATAACTTTTTAAGGACTATTAGGTGTCCCATTTTATCAGGTTTAGATTACAAACCCAAATTATAATGCATTTATTGCAGTTTACTCCCAGCATTTGCACTCAAGTTGGACTCCTGTGGAGTCACCTGTAATCACAACAATTGTGAACAAATTGCCAAGAAGGACACTCAGGAAGCAGCGAGCACAATTGCAGAGGATGGTGCTTCAGCCTTGGTCATTTAAGAATGCAATTATAGCAGATCCTGACAGAGTAGCAGTTTCTCCCCTACCGAGTTTCCATACTTCCACCCCAGCAATGGACACCATCCACCTCACTGCTATTTCTTCACAGCAGAACTACTCACAGGGCAATAATGCCGTTCAGGACACAGGTTACAGCTCTCCTGTCCCATCTTTATCTGGTAATATCCAGTTTGGCACATTCTACAGAGCAGCTCATTTGGTGGCTTGTACATTCCTGCAAAATATAGAAACTGGTGAAGTGCAGGAAAGCAACCAACCGAGATCTGATCATTGCTCTCACACATTAGTTTTTCCAATTCCGTACAAAATTACTCCTTTGCTAGATATGCCCCCTCTCACCTGGACTCACCCATCACCTGCCAGCCTGTGCCCCTCCCCCTACCTTTTTATTCTGGCTTCTGCCCTCTTCCTCACCAATCCTGAAGGGGCTCGACCCGAAACATCGACTGTTTATTTCCCTCCATGGATGCTGCCTGATCTGCTGAGTTCCTCCAGCACTTTAGACCACAAGCCATGAGAAGAATTAGGCCATTTGCCCCTTCGAGTCTGCTCCACCATTCGATCATGGCCGATTTATTTTTCCCTCTCAACCCCATTCTCCTGCCTTCTCCCCATAACCTTTAACAGCCTTACTAATCAAGAACCTATCAACCTCCACTTTCAATATACCTAATGACTTGGCCTCCACAGCCGTCTGTGGCAATAAATTCCACAGATTCACCACCCTCTGGCTAAAGAGATTCTTCCTCAAGGGACGTCCTTCTATTCTGAGGCTGTGCCCTCTGGTCCTAGACTCTCCCACTACTGGAGAGCTTCCAAGTACCCCAAAATCTCATCCTTAATAATGGACCAACATCTCACCAACCACTGAAGTCAGGCTAACTGGCCTATAATTTCCCATCTTTTGCCTCCCTCCCTTCTTAAAGAATGGAGTGGTGTGACATTTGCAATTTTCCAGTCCTCCGGAACCATTCCTGACTCTGGTGATTCTTGAAAGAACACTATTAATGCCCCCACAATCTCTTCTGTTACCTCTGAGAACCCTGGAGTGTAGTCCATCTGGTCAAGGTGACTTATCTGCCTTCAGACCTTTCATTTTCCCCAAGCACCTTCTCCTTAGTAATAGCGACTACACTCACTTCTGCCCCCTGAATCTCTTGAATTTCTGGCATGTTGCTGGTGTCTTCCACAGTGAGGACTGACTTATTCAGTTCATCCGCCACTTCTTTGTTCCCCATTACTATCTCTCCAGCGTCATTTTCCAGCAGTCCGATGTCCACTCTTGCTTCTTTTTTTACTCTTTATATATAGAGCATAGAACAATTACAGCACAATTCAGGACCTTCAGCCCACAAAGCTGTGCCAAACATGTCCCTACCCTAGAAATTACTAGGCTTACCCACAGCCCTCTATTTTACTCAGCTCCATGTACCTATCTAACAGTCTCTTGAAAGACCCTATCGTATCCACCTCCACCACCGTTGCCGGCAGCCCATTCCACACACTCACCACTGAGTGGAAAAACTTACCCCCGACATCTCTATCTACTCCCCAGCACCTTAAACCTATGTCCTCTTGTGGCCACCAATTCTGCCCTGGGGAAAAGTCTCTGACTATCCACCCTATCAATACCTGTCATCATCTTATACACCTCAAGATCTGAAAAAAACTTTTAGTATACTCTTTTATGCATGTTTTATGCATCTTCTTGTGTGTTGTTCCAGATTCCAGCAACTGCAGAATCTCATGCCTACCCTTTCCTTACTGTGCAGGGATCCAAACATGCCTTAGAGGTGAAACAACAATTTACACACTACATTCAAATGTAGATCAGCTTACCTTGTGGAATATCCCTGTTCACTTCACAGGTGTGACTCCAAGCACTTGTCTTTCCAGCTCTGAGTCCCCCAGACCTCTTACCCCGTTCCCATCTCAAAGAATGTGCCTCTTGATTAAGAATATTGTAGACCTGCAGACTCTGCATTCAAAACGTTTCAGCTGTGGTTCTGCTGTCCCCATACTTTGTTTCATGTTGTCCCAATACCACGCCTTGTTATCTTAAAACTTCCCAGCATCATCTAATCTCCTCTACCTGCCACTCATAGACCCTTACATCTCAAAACTAGAAATGGTTAAGTTTGAAGTCTTAAATGACTGGGTGTTGGCACTGTGTACAGAGGGTTTAACAGCACTATGGTATACACACTCTCGCCACAAGCTGCCTGTTCCTGGCATCATTTATTACAGACCCTTGCACCTAGAGTGTTTGCCTTTTCTACTGTAGTGGCCACAGAGTCACCTGGATCTGCTGCAGCAGCAGAAAACAAACACTGCCAGTGGGAGTGGAGTTAATGTTTAAGTATTCAGATGAGCACTTAAAATGTTAAAGGTGTAGCAGGCTGCAGGAAAATGGTATTAGTATGGATATGTACCTGATGGTCTTTCGACAGCACACTGGGCTCAGACAGCACTCATTCTTCGAGCCTCCACCTTTCAAAATTCAACCCCGAGAAGCAGGTTGCACTGCTACTGAACTACATTGTCTAGAACACCACACTAGGTCTTTAGTGGAGGGATGGAGGATCTGAAGAAATTTGTACACATTCACAACTCAGACTTGAACACAAGTACAGCAACAGTGCATCGTCTCAAGATGAACCAACAGCTTCTTAGAGCACATCAGCATGGTCAATAAATTCAGTCCAGCAGAGTCACCCACATGAAGAAATTAAACAAAATTGAAATTTGGGATTGTTTACTTGAGACTGGCAAGGGCATTAATATGTATATTGAACAAATAGTCATCTTTTGAGGGTTCATTGCTGCTTTTAGGGTAGGGTTTTATCCATTTCATAAATGTTCCATGGCCTTTAGAGAAAGAGCGATTCAGGTAGTCGCAGAAACCATGGCTCCCCTGGCTTAGCAATGGTCACCATCTAAAGCCAAGGATATAACGGCAGCACAGCGACACAGCTAGTAGAGCCACTGCTCAGTTCCAGTGACCAGGGTTCAATCCCAACCTCCAAAGCTGTCTGTGTGGAGCTTGCATATTCTCCCTGTGGCCACCTGATTTCCTCCAGGTGCTCTAGGTTCCTCCTACATCCCAAAAACATTTTCAGGAGAAGGGTTCCATAGGTTAATTGGCCACTGCAAATTGCTTCTGGTGTGCAGGTTATAGGAATGTGATTAATAGGTACAGGATGGTCAGTGCCGACTGAGCTGAAGGGCATCGACCAAGCTTAAGATTTCTGGGAAAGTCTCAGAGATTCCTTTATGGCATTTTGAGGAATGGTACAGCCATTTGTTTAGGCAGTACCTGGTTGGCAGTCTGTGCATTCTGTAGCAGCTGTAGATAGAGTTTCCTCTCCACCAGGGCAGATCGTACACTTAGTACAGCGAGTTGTGCTGAAAAGTAACAAGGTTCTCTTTTAGAAAAATGGACATCCTTGAGCAAAAGGACAGAATCTAGCAACTGTGAAATGGAGAGGCATGTCTTGTAGAGAAATAGCCCCATTTTAATGTCAAGGGTAAAATCTCAAGACTGTCACAAGTCTTCAGCTTCTATTACAGATGACATCACACAAATAGTGGGGTGGAGACAAAACGCAGGAAAAAGGGGACAGAAGAGCAAGTTACAATTTGAGCCACAAAACAATGAGAAAGACTTTCAGGAGATATTGGATTTAGATGTGAAGCAAGACCAAAAAGATTTGAGCGTGGGAAAACGGTGGCTGAACAAACATTCACTAAACAGCTCACAGCAGATGGAAGAAGATTAGAGAGAGTTCTGAAGCACAACTCCTCCAAAGGCACTGGCATCTGAAATCAGAGCTAGATGATGATACTGGCGACCTGGGCCAGTGGGGGGGCGGGGAGGAGTGGAAAATAGAAGAGATGGGGGAGGTGTTTTGTTTCAGTAGAGCTCTCAAGTTGCAGCATTACTGAACAATGCAGAACTAGGGGCTGGGACATCAGTTTTTGAGTGCTAGAGACATTGGTATTGGTTTATTATTGTCACTTGTACTGTGAAAAACTTGTCTTGCATACTGATCGTACAGGTCAATTCATTACACAGTGCATTGAAGTATTACAGAGTGCATTGAGGTAGTACAGGGTAAAAACAATAACGGAATACAGAGTAAAGTGTCACAGCTATATAGAAAGTGCAGTGCAGGTAGACAATAACATGCAAGGTCACAACAAGGTAGATTGTGAGGTCAAGAGTCCATCTCTCATCATATAAGGGAACCGTTCAATAGTCTTATCACTGTGGGATAGTAGCTATCCTTGAGCCTGGTGGTACGTGCCCTCAGGCTCCTGTATCTTCTACCTGATGGGAGAGGAGAGAAGAGAGAATGACCCAGGTGGGTGGGGTCTTTGATTATGCTGGCTGCTTCACCAAGACAGTGAGAGTCCACAGAGGAGAGGCTGATTTCTGTGATGCACTGGGCTGTGTCTACAAGTTTCTGCAGTTTCTTGTGGTCCTGGGCAGAGCAGTTGCCATACCAAGCTGTGATGCATCCAGATAGGATGCTTTCTATGGTGCATTGATAAAAGTTGGTGGGTGTCAAAGGGTAAATTGGCCCTCTAGAAGGCAGAGGAAAGACAGGATAGGAGAATTGGAAAAATAAACCACAAGTTTAAAAAAAAGCAAAGTGTGCACCGAATTGCTCACCTGTTTTTGCTTCTCCAAAGTTTGATTAATTCAAAATTTCCCAGCCCTTGGATTAGCAACAAAAATATACAAGTAGAACTGCCCATCAAGTGGGCTTTTGCCTAATAAATTGACATTACACCAGAGATCCAGCTGCCTTGTATGAACCTTGTTCTCAGGTTGCAGGCAACTGTTACCAAAATACACAATGCAAAAGGACTTAACATTTATACATTTTCCCGACTGAGCAGATTTCAGCTAACAGCACATATACTTTGGCATGCTTGCTGGATCAGTTCTGTAGAGGTACACACTGTCAGTACTCACTTGCAAAACAATCCTTGAGCACAAGACTCACAGATACTTGCATTCACCTCAGAGAAGTAACCTAGGAACAAGGTGCGATTTTAGTGCATGTCACTTTCAAATGCAGAGTGTTATTTTTCACTCAAGAAATCTCACCAGGGCCCTGTTTTCCATACTCCCTTTAAACTCACTGGGTTCAATGGAAGATGAGTTAGAGCAACATCTAATAGTCTGGAAACTCTGCTAGACCCAGCACCAAATCCCAAGAGTGCCAGACTATTGGGATTATACTATACACAAATCTTTAAAGATAAATCAGAAGTTGATTAGGTTTTCTTTTTGTTATAAGAATGGATGCTTTGCATTTAGTAGTACAAAAGGCGAGAGGAGGTTACTCTGAACACTAAACACCAATTAATTAACATTTTAATTAGTTTGGCACATCATGGGCCGAAGGGACTCTTCTGTACTGTTCCATGTGCTAACAAATCACTGGTTAGGATTCAATTGAAGAATGTGTCCAACTTGGGCACTTCACGTGAGGATGTCAGGGACTTAAAGGAGATTTAGTGGAATACTAGTTGGGATGCATCACTTCAGTTATGTGGATATACTAGATAATCTGGGCACACCCTCTGTTGAGAAGGTTGTGGATTGTATTAATAGCTAAACTAGGAGGGTTCTTAAATTTGGAGTGAAATCATCCCACTGGTAGGACAGTCAGAAACCAAAAGACAGTTTTAAAGATAATGTGACAAAAAGAAAACAAACAAAAAAAAATCAATGGAGAAAGGTTTTGGAAAAATTTACTACAGATCATACTTCCAGATCATCTTCCAAAAAGCAAATTGGACAAAGAGCTATTGATGTAGAACAGGGAGCTGAGAATTAATGTCTTTCAATGGGGAAAACAGGCTCCTTCAGAGCCATATGACCCTTATTTTAGATTCTAAATGTACATCTACAACAAACACATGAAAGGATGGTTTAACTTCAGACATTAATTAAGGACAGGCCTACAAATAGTACATGATGAAAGACAGTTTACTTCCTTTCATGACCTCCAGATAGTTTACATCCTGGAAATTACTTCAGTCACTACAGAAAGAACCATGCAACAAAAACCTTGAAACAAATCTTTTAACCCAAAATAGATTTTCTTAATCTCTTTGGAATTTCATTTAACAGGAAAAAAACCACACTTATCAGGTAGGGGAAATGAGCTACTGTTTAGTTGGTGCTGTTCAAAGTATTATGTGGTCACCTCTCACTCTTCTAAATAGACAGTAACCTACTCAAATCTCTTCTCATATGACAGACCAGTCATCCCAGGAACCAGTCTGGTGAATCTGCATGGCACTCAATGGCAAGCATAGCCTTCTTTAGGTAATGTGACCAAAACCGTACACAATACTCCAGATGCAGTCTCGTCAAGGCCCTACACTACTGCAGTAAGGCATCTTTCCTCCTGTACTTAAATCCTCTTGTAACAAAGACCCTTTGTCTTCCTAAATCTCCTCTTCCCAACTCCATTCACTTCACATTAGTTGTCAGTGGGGGGGGGGGGGGGGGGGGGGGAGGGGGAGAAGGAGGGAGGGAAGGGTGCAGAAAAAAAGGAATAAAACCCTGCCATGCAACTTTCCCACCCCCATTGGAGTCTTGCTCAAGGTTGTCAGACAGCCCTACCTGGGAGACAGTCTTGACAGGCTTTTGAACCAGTTTCATTGGCATAGAACCCAGATTCACAGGATTGGCATGCTGTGCTCCCTGTAGAACTACAAAAGAAAGTGTCAAGTTATTACACTGGAACATGAAACAAAAAGGTTTCTTTACAAAGCTTTGAGTGGATGTACAATAGGAAATTGTACACTGTCAAGGTAAATTTCACACCCTAGAGATTAAAAAGAGTCTAATCACAACCCAAAGCCTGCTTTGAAAGTACCACATTAATGGTTGATACTTCAGCCATCCATAAAAATATTTAGGTTTTGTTACAACAGGGTATTGTCTTTGACTCAAGATGCTGCCTTGCATCTTTCCACAGATGCTGCCTGACCTGCTGAGTGTTTCCAGCATCTGCTTGGCACCCCACCCCCATTCACAAAGATTTGATGAGCCAAATGGTCTCTTTCTACACAAGACAGAATCAAATATTTTATCATCTAACACATTTGATTACACACATTTTCCCTTTGCAATTCCATCCTCATTAATTGAGGTTAGCAATCCATCTCACCTCCATTTAGAAACCATTCTGTCCCAGTACGAAGAATTGGTACATTCAACGCAAAAGCAATTTTTGGTTAATATGGATTGGACTGAATTGCACTGTGTGCACAGAACACTCTACACTTGTGTTTTATGAAGTGCTCTTCCCATTTTAGTTCCTGTTGGGGCAATTCTTCAAGCCACAGGAGAGGAAAATTTATTAGAAAAGTACTGTTAATACAGTAAAACAAGCCAAAGCATTTCACAGGAGTCAAATAAAATTTAACATTAAGCCACATTATCAAATACAAGAACAGGTGAGCAAAGTGCTGGCCAGTAGAGGATAGGGAATGTTAGGAATGGGTCAGCTAAAAGCAGAGAGCAAAGGAAAACCAGGAACCCAAGGCCAGAAATGGAGGAGTCAGAAAGTGCAACTGGATTGCAGGGCTGGAGCAAGTTAAAGTCAGAAAGATTTTAAAAAACAATGAGAAATTTAAAAAAAATCATAGCACAAGCATAACCAGGAAGTGATGGGGATCCGCAAGCACTGGGGTGATGGACAGGGAATTGGTCCCAGCTACAGCGTGGGCAACAATTTTCAGACAAGTTCAGATTTAGAGAAGATGGAAGGCAGGAGTCAGCTGGGCATGAGAAAATTGGAGTGGATAAGTAAAGAGGTAACCAAGGCCAGGATAAAGCCCAGATCCCAAAGGGATCTAGCAGAGTGGTCAGTTAGTGCCTGGTCCAGCTCCCCTGGTCTCTGATCTCAGTGGGGGAGGGGCAACAACATATGCTGAAGCCTGGATAGGGCCTTTATAAATATTTGCATAGTGCTAGCTAGCACTATCACCTCCTGAGCACCCCCTGCTCTTCTGTGCACATCACTAATCATCAACAGCAGAATATGCTCAGGGAAATATCTTCTCACCTCCCACTACAGACAACAAATAATCTTCATTTAACCTTCCCAACTTCTGACAGGTCAATGAACTCTATTACAAAAGACCACTTACATTTAGGCATACCTCAACTGCTAACTGGAAGTTCAGCCCCCTCCTTTCACAACTAGAGCGATTTTGTAAGTAATCAATTCTTGACCACCCACCAAGTCTCAAATCTCTCACGCAAGAGGGCGAGAAGGGTTAGCCCAAGGATAACAGAATTGGGCCAGAGCTAAATAACCAGGCACACATGAAGTAGAATTTCATCATTGAATCCGAGGGAGCCCACTTTGTTCAACTGTTGGTATTTTGCACTTCCTGTACTTACTTTGTGTAGGCACCTTTTGAGCAAGGCAGACATGCATCATGTCCAGCCAGAGGCTGGTAGTAACCTTGTGGGCACATCAGACAATCCTCTGGAGCAAGACAGGATCCACCAAGACAACAGGAGCAGTTCAAGAATGCTTGAAGTGAAAGGAGAAAGAATTTTTAAAACATTTACAATTCCTTAAATATCTACAGCATTTTAATTGGTTTGAACTTAATAGAACTCATGTACTAGCTAGTGGAAGTTTATCATATTCAAAATTTGACAACTCCCACCATACCACAAGATGCCTCAGTCATTCTGAGATGCATGGTCTAATTGTGTGCATCAGGTTGAGGAACTGGGTGACTAATTGCTATTCCCACATTTCCTAGATGCAAGCACTCTTGGTTCACCCATCGATTTTGTGGGACCGAGTCTCCTTCGTGTTGCGACTAGTGTTTGCATCAGTTCAGTTGACAGGATTGATGCCTCCCAAAAAAGATCATGAGTCAAGTCCCATTAATGAGGTTCAAGCACAAAAATGCAAGATAACTCTCCAGTGCATTACTGGAAGGAATGCTGCACTTGTCAGAACAAGGTCATTTAGCCCTCAAGCCTGCTCTGCCATTCAACAAAATTATGACAGATCTGATAGTTTCAACTCCGAATTCCTGCCTGACCCCATTACCCTCAAAATCCCCAGTGAAAAAATCCATCTATCTCAGCCTTGAGTAAACTCGGGAATTCAGCTAACACACTTTGGGGCTGTGATCCATCTTAATTGGCCAATCACTTATTTGTATATCCCCTAGCTCACCTATTCCCTTAAGTAAGAGCATCTTCTGAGCATCTACCATGTCAAACCTTCTGAGAATCTTGCATTTCTTAATGCAATCACCTGTCATTCTTGCAAACTCCAGTGTGCATGGGCCCCACCCTTGTGGAGACAACCCCTTCATACCAGGAATCAACCTGGTAAACATCTTGGGATGTTAAGACTCCATCTACCTCCTGTGATGGACATAAAATGATCCTGTGGTGCTATTTTGAAGAGCAGAGTTCTCCTGGCTAATGGAGATCCTTCAAATCAGTATTTCTAACTGTTATCTAGTTGTTATCCAACTGTTATCTGTTACATTGCTGTTTGGACCTCTGTGTAAAGTGGTTGCTAAGTCTACTTTTACAGCAGCAATAACACTCAGCACCACTTCACTGGTTGTGAAGCACTTTGGAATGTCCCAAAAGGATGTTAAAAGGCATTAAGTACAAGATTTCCATTCTGTCTCCTGTTGGGCATCCAAGGAGATGATAGCCATGTGACCCAAAACACGAGTAGATACATTAAAAACTATGACACATTGAGTGAGAGAGCACAAGACAATGGAACTGGATGGAAAAGTACAGAGAACAACACAAGCCCATTTAAAAAAAATTTAAAAGACACTCCTGCCCTTATAAACTTAAGCAAAACTTCTATTTCTGGAAACACTGCCACTTACCATTATTGGGGAAGTGGCCTGGAGAACATGGGACACAAGAAGAGATGTTCAAGCCTGTGCAGTTTGAAGGCAAGGAAACAGTGGTCACAGGAGAATGAGTGGTGATGCCACTTCTCTCTGAAGTGTTGATGTTATGGTCATTTGCATCAGTCGAAGTGGTCAGGATAGGACCAAATGGAAGTGAAGGAGTGACTGTCACTGTGCTGATCTGACCAAGTATCAGACCTAAAAACAAACAAAAGTTACATGACTAGGAAAACAAAACATCATGTGTTCATAACCAATCACAAGCCACTGCATTCAAATGGTGGTTACTAACATACTGGATGCAGAAGATGGAAAAAAGTCCTGTAATGATGGAAATACTTTAAATTAGCAGTTGAGGTATTCATGGAAATGGAACTCCAGGTTAGTGGTTAGTTGTCTGCTGCCGTGTGTGGGAGGTATTGGTTTATTATTGTCACTTGTACTGAGGTACAGTGAAAAACTTGTCTTGCATACAGATCGTACAGGTCAATTCATTACACAGTGCAGTTACATTGAGTTAGTACAGAGTGCATTAACGTAGTACAGCCAAAAACAATAGATAAAGATAAGATCTTTATTAGTCACATGTACATTGAAACACACAGTGAAATACATCTTTTGCGTAGTGATTTTGGGAGGCAGCCCACAAGTGTCGCCACGCTTCCGGCACCAACATAGCATGCCCATAACTTCCTAACCCGTACGTCTTTGGAATGTGGGAGGAAACCCACACAGACACTGGGAGAACGTACAAACTCCTTACAGACAGTGGCTGGATTTGAACCCGGGTCGCTGGCGCTGTAAAGCATTATGCTAACCACTATGCTACAGTGCCTTTACAATAACAGTACAGAGTAAAGAGTCACAGCTACAGAGAAAGTGCAGTGCAATAAGGTGCGAGGTCACAACAAGGGGTCAGTATCCTTTCTGATACTGTCATTCCCAAATTGGACTTGAACTTTTCCTAGGTGGGGCAAAACTGATTTAGGCTCACAAAGCAGTACAACTCAATGTTCTTTGAATAGCAAATGAATATTTGTAATCACAATAAGCTATTCCTTTTGATTTAAATATTACTTGTATTGAGTTAGTGAAGAGATCAATCCAGTTCCTTTATAAGTTGCTAAGGTTTGCTGTGAACAACCCTCCCCAGTCCCTTAATAAAAAGGCCACGCATGATGATTTGATGGATGTAATTGCTCCTTTTCTGATTGCTGCAAGTCTGTGAAGTTGTTCCTTCTGCATCAGTGAATTAGTCTATTGCCTTTTCTAGGCAAGGCGTTTGCAGGAATGGCTCCAAGTTCCAGTGTTTTGAGAGGCTGACAAATTGGTCTCACTCCAGCTGCAACATGGGCATTAAGGTTTCCACTGGCGCTGTCTGGAAGGAGTTTCTACGTTCTCACTGTGTCTGTGCTGGTTTCCTCCAGGTGCTCTGGTTTCCTCCCACATTCCAAAAGACGTAGAGGTTAGGAAGTTGTGGGCATGCTATGTTGGCGCCGGAAGTGTGGCAACACTTGCGGGCTGCCCCCCAAATCACTATGCAAAAAGATGGATTTCACTGTGTGTTTCGATGTACATGTGACTAATAAAGAAATCTTATCTTGATAACGTATCCAGACTTGGTGAAACTAGGGCTGTTACTTCAAGGAGTTAAGTCTTGTGGACAGCCATACTGCAGGATGCAGAGAAACAAACAGAATTTAAACAAGAGTCAATATGCTGTCTTATTACTGCTTTTCTTCTGTTGGGGTTAGAGTGAAGTCAGTCCCATTTGCACATCTGAATACATTCCCCAGCATTTCCCAAAGTCACAGCCCATTTTAAAAGCCCAATCTAGAAAATTCCTGTTCCACATGGCACAAAGCATCATCAAGTGTTTATTAAAGCCCACAAAACTGCCTTTGCAGTACAGTTGCTAGACCCTATTAATGTGGTACATGCAACCTTGCTGCAAGTCTGGGTACAATCCACACACAATCTGCTGGAGGGACTCAGTGGGTCAAGCAGCATATGTGGCTGAAAGGAATAGTCGACATTTCAGGTAGAAACCCTGCATCAGGATCCCACACATCTAGTCCTGCAGATTTTTTTTTGATTTACAAGCATGAAGGTTCAAGGTTCTCATTGCTGTCACAGGGCACCAGATGGTCAGGAAGTATAGAGCATGGATCCAATTTAACAGAAGGCAGAAACAGAAATGATCATTACACTTGTTTATCTTTCCAACAAGATGCTGAACCAAAACCAGAAAAGAATCATGAGACTCAACGCAGAACAAAATAGTTTTTCTAAACGCGCTTGTCATTTATATTACCATGAAAAATAAATAAAATGCCACCAATTAGAACATCCTTTAACAGGATGTTCCAATTTGTGGTAAGCAAAGAACCATTACAGGAGTATGAACAGCACATAGGGGACAAAGATTCCACTAGTTAGCATTAAATTTGTGCCAATCTTATTGAAAACAGGCTACAGGAGTAGCTGGAGAACAAGAGGCAAGGTTGCTTGAAGAACTCTTGTAGTCAAAGCTAAAAAGGGATGCCAAATACTTGGCAAGGAGTACACATTTTTAGATTTTAAAAAAAACAGCTGAATGTACTCAAAAATATTTCAAAGGCATTAGTTTTGTCTGCAGTATTTTAAAAAAAAGAATCAATACATGCTGGATTGATTTTCCTTTCCAAACTTAGGAGCTTACTTTAATATCCTCAAGCCAAGTACATTGCCTTGCAGACCTTCCAGCTGGTACCCAGGGCCACTGGGTTCTGCAGAAAAGTGGTCTGAAACTGAAGAAAGTCTGGCAGTGCCAAGACACCACCTCGTTATAGAACGGAAGGCTGATATGAACCTGAAACCATATCTGGCCATTCTCAAATCCCAAAATACAAATCCAGAAACCAGCCCATTAATTGATCAGTTGCCCCATAATTTCCACCAACAGACTGATGAACCGTTTTCAGAGTACGTCACACCTGAAATTCCACCTGGAGGTATGCCACACCTGGAATCAACATTAAAATTTCCAGACCTCTGAACTGGGAGGAGCTGTACCTTGTTCGTGTTTGACATTAGAGGGGAGGGGAGGGAGACTGCTTCTCCTGGATCACAAGGAATCAATGAAAAGTTAACCACTCCCACCAGGTTTTACTGATGAGAGCCTCCCGTTTCCCCCAGAGTGAGGCATGAGCTCTGATGACGTTGAATGAAATCTCAGCATATTAAGAGCAACTCCTGCCCATCCAGAGAAGCTCAGCCATCCCATCCCTGAAGTGTCCTTGAACACTTCAGGAACTCTGGGTGTTCCTGCTCCAGGCAGGCTGGGTTACACCTGGAGCTTTCTGTTGCTTTGATAGATTCCCTTGCATCATAGAAAAAAGGTACAGCACGGGGGGGGGGGCAACCATGTCTCCAAAGATACTTGGCCTTCTGAGTTTCCACACGTGTCCACCCAAAACAAATGTTATATATTTTTAAAATGGTGTATTTGGCTTTCCACACACAAAAAAAAAATCATGGACGTACCCTTCATTGCCAATGTTGTAGAGAATATCAATAGGTCTTTCATAAAACAGAACAGTAGAGCACAGGAACAGGCCCTTCTGACAATGTCTGTACCAAACATGATGCTGAATTAAACTAAATCTGTCTGAAAATTATCCATATCCATCTAACAGCCTCGTAAATACCACCATCATATCTGCTACTCCTGCCAGCTGTGCAAAAAAAGAAACTTGCCCCACACATCTTTAAATTTCTCCCTCTCACCTTAAATGCACGTTCTCTGGTATTTGACATTTCTACCCTGAGAGGAAGACTGACTATCTACCCTATCTATGCCCCTCAATTTTATAAACTTCTCTCAGGTCTCCCCTCAGCCTCCAGTGCTCCAGAAAAAACAACCCAAGTTCGTCCAACCTCTCCTTATAGCTCACTCTAATCCAGGCAGCATCCTGGTAAACCTCTTCTGTACTTTTTCCAAAGTTTTCACATCCTTCCCACGATGAGGTGATCAGAACTGCACACAGTACTCTAAGTGCGAGCTAACCAAACTTTAATACAGCTGCAACATGACTTCCTGAGTCAATGCCCTGACCAATGAAGGCAAGCATGCCATATTCCTTTGTTACCACCCTATCTACTTTCAGGATCACTTTCAAGGAGCTATGGATTTGGACCCCAAGATCTTTCTGTACATCAATGCTTTTAAGGGGTCCTGCCATTAACTGTATACTTTCCCCTTGCAACACTTCATATGCTCAGATTAAGCTCCATCTGCCATTTCTCCACCCATATCTGTAACAGATCTATATCCTTTGACAGCCCTCTACACTATCCACAACTCTGCCAATCTTTGTGTCATCTGTAAACTTAATCCAAATTACCAAATCACTGTGGATCCTATGCATTTTAATCTGCTAGATCAGCCAACACACTGTGGCGCAGTTGTTGAAGAAAGTGCGATACTCTTAGGTGGTCCTCTCGATAAAAGACACTTCTTAGCAATGGAAAGGCCAGTTTGATCCAGTGGCTTGTTATGGTTTTGAAGGAGACACGACAGACATGAAAGCAATGTACGACTGTGTAAATCTAGGAGCAGACGGCCATTAACCAAGAGATGCTTCAAAGTAAGGCATTTCAAAGAGCTATTCAGATAGTCCAAGTGACCTGCTTCTACGCTTAAACATTGGTGAAGCGCAAAGCTACTCTGCGGGACAGAGTTGAAAAAGTCATAGCTGCTGACTGCAGTGTGATTTAGAAAGTTATTTTCCAAGAGATAATTGTAATTTGTGGTAAAAATTTTGAAAATTTAAATACTTGTCTGAATGAAACTGATTGGAACAAAACTTAATTGTTAATTCAGAGTAGTTGTTTGGCACTGATCAAAGACTTAGAGCATTAAAAATTTATTCTGCAACAGAATCAAAAATTTTTTTCTGCTGTGTACAAATTGATTTTACTTGACTCAAGTGATTTCCTGCCATTCCATCCTCTCCAATTAAGAGTCTGTCAGCAGGATATCTTGGCTCTGGAGTGGGGCAAGTCAGACACTCCTTCCTGAGATCCACAAGGGCAGTAGCTACTAGGAGTCCAGTTTGCTCCAAAATATTAAAAAAAAGGTGCTGTTAACGTCACCACCATCTTTAAATACAGAACTTAGATATCTAGAAATCACATTTTTAAAAAAATTAGGCATCTTGAAGCCTTAGAAGACATGAGATTTAATAGAATGCAGAGACTGAGGTTATTCCTCTCACAGAGAAGGGAAAAGGTAGATTTGATAGAGGTATTCAACATCTGAAGGGTTTAACTGGACTTGCTATGGAAGAGCTACTTCCAGTTGTAGCAGCTGTGTGTCCTGAGAGCACAGACTCATGACAATTGGAAAATTGGATAAGAGCCAATTTCAGGAATTTTTAAAAAAAAACATATTCAGCCAACTGGGATGCCTGCTGTTTGGAAAAAGGGTGGAACCAGGAGGAAAAAAGTTTCACCTAGAAGTTCTTGGACAAAGTGGGTCAAATGTGTTGTAATATCCTGGGCTGCATCACACAACGATAATTGATCTGTTCTTTTCCTTTAGGTATGGAGCAGTAGTAGGGTGAGAGGGTCACTCAAACATTGGATATTGCTGTACTTTTCCAGAGAAGAGGAAGATCTGGAATAAGCTACCAGCTGATGTGGTTAGTGCCAACTTGTGTCCACAAAATGAAAGCTGGATCTTTGAGTGATAACAAATATTGCATCATAGAAGACAGAGGGTGGTGGTAGATGGAGTGTATTCTGCCTGGAGGTCAGTGACCAGTGGTGTTCTGCAGGGATCTGTTCTGGGACCCCTGCTTTGTGTGATTTTTATAAGTGACTCGGATGAGGATGTGGAAGGGTGGGTTAGTAAGTTTGCTGATGACATGAAGTTTGGTGGTATTGTGGATAATGTAGAAGGTTGCTGTAGGTTACAACAGGACATTGATAGGCTGCAGAGCTGGGCTGAGGAGTGGCAGATGGAGTTTAGCCCAGAAAAATGTGAATGGCAGGACTCTTAGCAGTGTGGAGGAACACAGGGATCTTGAGATCCACGTCCACAGATCCCTCAAGGTTGCCACGCAAGTTGATAGGGTTGTTAAGGTGGTGTATGGTACGTTGGCTTTCATTAGTCGGGTACTGAGTTCAAGAGCCGCCAGGTAATGTTGCAGCTCTAAAGAACTCTGGTTAGACCACACTACAAGAGGCATAGATTGAGTGGACAGTCAGAGACCTTCTCCCCCAGGGTGAAAATGACTCACGAGGGGGCATAATTTTAAAGGTGATTGGAGGAAGGTATGGCAGGGGGGTGGGATGTCAGAGACAAGTTTACACACGCACAGTGGTGGGTGCATGGAACGCACTGCCAGCAGAGGTGGAGGCAGATACATTAGGGACATTTAAGAGACTCTTAGATAGCCACACGAATGATAGAAAAATGGAGGGTCGTGTGGGAGGGAAGGGTTAGATAGATATTAGAGCAGAATCAAGATGTCAGCACAACGTTGTGGGCCAAAGAGCCTGTACTGTGCTGTAATATTCCATGTTCTATTTGGATGATGGTGCATTTAAAAGACACTCCTTGGTCCATGTGATTTTCCCCAGGGAATTTCAAATAATAACTTGGTCCTCCAATAACATCAGATAGTTTCTAGTTTCTTTTGCCTCTCCCAGGCAACCTTGGGTCTGTAGGAACAGAACAAGAAGTGTCTAGGCCTGATGGTTTGATTGTCACCACATGGGATTGACTTGATGGGCCAACTCATTTCTAACGTCAGCCTGAACAATGAGGCAGCCACTGTAAACACTCTAGCCTTAGGAAGTTGGCATATGGACAATGGCTTCATTTTACTGCAGACCTAAAAACAGCCAATATACATTTCTACTTTGCTGACTGATCAGCTAATGTGACCAACTGGAAAAATTTTCTCCAACAACAAAAAGAAAAACTCTGCAGGGGAATGCCACAGATAACACGAGTTTATGGTTCCATTAATGAAACAGAAGTTCATTTACCATTCCCCAACCCTACACAATTTAAGCCATGGGTCACACAGCAGTGTTGGCGAATCAATCAGGTATTCATTTGAATTTTTATTACTACACCTTTGGAGAAGAGTACATGGTTAGAGTTGAGAGTTATCCAATACATATCACAACTGCATCTCACCAGGGTAGGAAAACACCTTAAATTGAAGAGGATTGCAAGAAGCTTCAATATTCTGCTCAGGTATTTGGGATGCAATGTGGAGGACAAACATTCAATGTAGCAACTGAAATTACCACAAATTTAGTGAAGTTATTCAACACAGTTTAATCATCATCAGGGAGGAAAAAGCAACTAAAGCATTGTCAGAATGTTTTCTCCATTCTTTGCAGCTTTTCTTGATCCCAAAAGAGCAACCAATCTTTTTGGCAAACAATACTTTAAAGTAGAAGAGGGAGAAAGTGGAAGTTCAGTTTACATTTCTTGTGCTTTCCAGAGCAAAGCTTTACATTAAACTACACCTGGATTTTAAAACTCTCATGCTAATTTTTAAAACTCTGCTTTGTACCCTACTTCCCGTTCCCTTGACGTCCTTAATCTCAGCAATCTACCTCAACCCTGTAACCTCAAGTTATTCCTGCTCCTCCTATTCTGACTGTTTGATGATCCTTGAATTCAGTGCTTCACCATAGGGGGTTGTGCCCTCAACTGCCAAGGCCCCCTCCTAAAGTCCCTCTTTTCATTCTTCAGGATAATCCTCAAATCCTCTTAAAACCAAGCTTTGGTCCTCCGCCTTAATCACTGCACATGTGGCCCCCGTGTCAAATTTTGTTTGACACCACTCCAACAAGCTGTTTTTTTTGGGTGGGTGGGGGGGGGGGGGAAGAAAGAAAGAGGAAGAGGAAATGCTTCTTCACATTTTAAGATGTCCATTTAAAAAAAATACACATGAACAGTCTTTTAAAACAGAAAAAAAAAGTGCTCCCTTCTTTACTAGAAATTGATGCAAGGTAATAGGCTCCTGTAATTTATCAGTCTAATCCCAATGCGGATAGGAAACAGCCACTCATGGCATGTTATCACTCAGTGAAGTTGCCTCCCATGTTCCCAATTCCATTTAATCCAGCAGCAGGGGAGAGGTCACAGGAAATTCCTAAGTTATTCAAAACTAGACTCTTTACTCACCTAAAAACCACATTTCAATCTGTACACTCATTTGCATTAAAATTTACTGCAGATAAAGAAAAAGGAACTCTAAACTCAGCATCTCCTGCCAGTTTAAAACAAGGAAGGTCTATTGACACAGAGCAAAACCTGGGATGTGGCATTAATTTACACCAACCATCTTGTTTGAAGAGCAGCTGAAGCTGCTTGCTTTATAAGGGCTTGATACTTTATATAGAAGAGCACAGGTGCATATTAGACCAAATGTTAGTAAAAAAAAAAGGGAAATGAGTTTAAAATGAATCTCAGTTAAGCTGATAAATTGAAATACTTCTGCCCCAATGAGGAAATAAAACAAGATATAGTTTAGCAGATAAAGGTAATCATTTTCGTGGTCTAATTACAGAAACACTATACATGTGGCCAAGCTCACAATAACAGCAAATGAAAATTCAACACCAGCTTTCTCATTGTGTCTATTAAACTGCACATCCATTCCACTCCTCTCCAGTAAACTGGATCTGCACAGGGAAATAACCGTACAAGATTATTTAACACTGGTGAAAAGGTCATGGAAAATTTACCCTGAATGTGGTTCACCTGCAGTCACGATGGTGAGGTGTTGCTTGTGGTAAAACCTTAAAGAAACTGCAGAAAATTAGGAAGGAAGTTGACCAGTGGGAATGCAATAACAAGTGGTTATTTGTAGTAGAATCTAGGGGAGTGCAAATGAAAAGCTCCATTTGATTGACACTCCTGCCAGGAGAGCCACTGACCTTCATGAACTGATGTCAGTTTGTGTTCCACTGTGCAGCAGCAACTGACAAAGGGGTCAAGCATCATCATGACCTGCAGCGTCTGAGCATTTTGCCAATCTGTTACACTGTTGTCAGTACAAGGCTTCAATCTCCAGTTGAGGCAAAGTCCGGAAGAGAAATAAGAATCATTCTCCCTAATAATCCCAAAATGAGACAATTGTTTTACATTCCCCTATTTCCCCCTCCTACAAGAAAAGTGAGCCAATTGCAGAAATGTAAATTCAGGAACATTCACCAAAATGATCATACTTGTACACCTAAAACCCAAACCACTAATATGGTCATCAGTTTAATTAAACTGACAACTATACCTCACAGATCTCTTTGGTCTGCCCGAAACTTGTTGGTCTTCAAGACGTCCACAAGGGAATGCTGCCGACTGGCACATTCCAGGCTGCAGGAGTACATGCTGAGGGACGCACTGAAGCTTGATGCGGCCAACGCAAAGGCTCTGTGGGGAAGGGCCACAAACTAGGGTCCTTCTATCGCACATGGAGGAGCAGAGTCGGGTGGGGAAGCCCCTCAAACATTGACATGGTGCATCACCTCAGGGCCACATGAGTGGCGATGGTGGAATGGTTTAAAAAAAACATTAGCATTACTGAATGTAATGTATTGATCATATGACATTAAGACTAAAAATTCTTGCACTATTTTTTTTGTATATTATGAATAACATTAAATTTTTTTAAATGGCCATTTGGCATTCATGGTCCACACAAGACTCCACCTCTCCAGTTACTTCACTTTGCTCTTTCCAGCTTCCCTCATTATTTTCCAAGAGGTGACAGAAAATTTGTGTACAGCACTTAAGATCAGCATCTTGTTATGCACCCCAGGTCACATTGCAACACATCTAATCTTGTAAAGGCAAACTCCTGACTGCAGGGGACAAGGTCCAGGGTTGTTCTTAGTTTTAACTTTAATCGATTCCAAAAGAAACATTTAACTATTTTGTAACAGCAGTCTTTACTTACCCCAGGCCTCTGATCTCCACTTAGTTTGATCACAGATTACACACAAGAGTTTGCCCGCATATGACAATTACGCATTCTATTGTCATCTGGTTTATCCTTCTCAGCAATTTTAAATAGGGATATTGATTGGTTAACAACCCCCAACATTTGTATGACCAAGGAGACCAGTTTTGACAAGGTGCACATCAAGAGGATGGACACTTACCCCTCAGCTTCTATGGCTCTGTTGTCCAGTCACTGCTTAGTTATGCAGCAGCCTGGATAAGGGGTGGCATCACAGCAGCTATTTCAGATTGTATAACTTAGGAACCCGAAAGTCCTTTGCTGCACCTCCTTTTTCACAATAGGACTCTTAACAGTGTGGAGGAACAGAGGGATCTTGGGGTCTATGTCCATAGATCCCTCAAGGTTGCCGCCCAGGTCGATAGGGTTGTTAAGGTGTATGGAGTGTTGGCCTTCATTAGTCGGGGTATTGAGTTCAAGAGCCACAAGGTGATGTTGCAGCTCTGTAGAACTCTGGTTAGACCATAATTGGAGTATTGTGTTCAGTTCTGATTGCCTCATTATAGGATATGGAAGCTTTAGAGAGGGTGCAGAGGAGATTTACCGGGATGCTGCCTGGATTGGAGAGCATGTCTTATGAGGATAGGTTCAGTGAGCTAGGCCTTTTCTCTTTGGAGAGAAGGAGGGCAAGAGGTGACTTGATAGAGGTGTACAAGATGATAAGAAGCATAGATCAAGTAGACAGTTAGAGACTTTTTCCCCAGTATGACAATGGCTAACACGAGGGGACATAATTTTAAGGTGATTGGAAGAAGGTATAAAGGAGATGTCAGGGGTAGGTATTTTATACAGAGAGTGTGAGTGCGTGAAATGCACTGCCTGCAGAGGTTGTGGGGGCAGATACGTTAGGGACATTAATGAGACTTAGACACATGAATGATAGAAAAATAGGGAGCTGTGGGAGGGAAGGGTTAGATAGATCTTAGAGCAGGATAAAATGTCAGCACAACATTGTGGGCTGAAGGGCCTGCACTATGCTGTAGTGTTCTGTTGTATCTATATGAGGGGGATATGACCTCAGTGGTGTTTTCCCCAAATTAAAAAGGGACTGCTCAACATATTAAATATTGACTAAATTAGTAAAACAGTGCCTGTGTATGAATTTTGCATACACCATTTCAAAACTGTCTGTAGAAATGTAGGTATCTTTGCAAAACAAAGTATCTGGAATGAGACAGGCTATTGTGTAATGTTACTCCCCACTTATCCACCTTGGCAAGTGATAGGCTTTCAAAAATAGTTTAACAGGAGAGATTACAAGTGACTAATAGGCAATGTATTGACTGTAAATGCAAAGTGATGCCATTGTTTGCATGGACTGTACAAATTATAAATATTTAATAAATTCTATTAAAAAAGTTGCTGCTCCTCTCTTCTGGTACATTTGGGAGCTCAAGGACACTGCCAGCTGTCCAAGGTTGTACCATGGATGAGGTTGCCATTCATCACTTGCTGGAATAACCCTTCCCTCAAAGAGGTATAGGAAGAGCTGTGCTGGGTTATCAGTTCATCACCAACAAATTCAACATGAAAGGACTTTGCTTTACAAGCTGGGCTCTGGATTGCGCACCACAAACATCAGTTGCAGCTGGAATGCCTCTAGTTCGATTGAGGAGACCCTTGTTCTGCTCAAAATATTCTTTTCTAGAAGGACTGAGCAATGCTGACTAGCATGTTCCAAGGTCCAGGGGCAAGTGCTGTGGGATGCACCTGAGTGATGTGCAATGGACCCATGGGGATAAGGGAAAAAGGCTACTGTGCAGTGCCACCCCCACATACCTCTTTTGCAGACAAGATTTTGAGAGGTTGCTAAATGTATAACTAATGACTAGTGATGCAAAGCATTGTCTGGTATGAACCATCACAAAATTCATAGGAGAATGTAGCTTTTTTTAAAATTGTACTCCCCCCCCCCCCCCCCCCCCCCCATTAAGTGCCATGATAAATTTACCCACAAAAACCCAGAAGCAGAAGTTGTAGATGTATTACAGCACAAAACAAAAATGTAGTCATTTGGCCATTGGGCCCCATGGTTCCCTGCAAGAGCAAACTAACCGCTGGACCCTCACCGCCCAGGACATGCCCTCTTCACATTACTACCATCAGGGAGGAGGCACAAGAGCCTGAAGACCCACACTCCTTGTTTCAGGAACAGCTCCTTCTCCTCTGCCATTAGATTTCTGAATGGTCCATGAACACTATCTCATTATTCCTGTTTTGCACTATTTGTTTCTGTAACTTGTAGTAATTTTTATGTCTTTGTCTTGCACTGTACTGCTGCCACAAAACAAATTTCATGACAAATGTCAATGATAATAAACCCAATTCGGACTCCTTTTTGAATAGCTATCCAATTCCCTTTAGAAAGTACTGTTCAAATTTGCTACGATCACCATTCAGGCAGTGGATCCTAGATCATGACATGTTGAATGTGCAGAACTTTGTCTCCAGTGCTTTGTCATTCACCTTGAATCCACACCCTCTGGTTCTCAAATCTTCCACCAGACAGTTTGTCCTCATTCACTTTGGTTGAACCTTTCATTTCAGGCATGTCTATCAAATAACTACTCCAAACCGTCCAAAGTCCCTTCTTCCCAGTTTCTCAACTACTTCTCAGTCCCTACTTGGCCCCACCCCTCCCTCCACTACACATGTACACCCAAAATGCTTTTAGATTTCACTTTTGTTGCAAGACTTTGATCCATTCATTTGCTTGGTCCTCACTCAAAACCCTCCCATTTTAATCTATTTTCAACATGATTCTCTCTTGCACTACGAACCTCACATCAATTCCTTTCTTTGTTCACCTTTACCTTTTCATTCTCTTGGCATCCAGTGCTTGGATTTGGTTTCCCTAACTTTTGCCCCAGGTGGGAACATGTCTAGACTGCACCAAAACACTGCAAAACCCAGCTGTTTGGTCAGATAAGTCCCTGGGGCCAGACAGAATATTCCCCAGGCTGCTCCATGAGGCGAGGGAGGAGATTGCTGAACCTTCGGCTAGGATCTTTGAGTCCTCATTGTCCATGCGAATGGTACCGGAGGACTGGAGGGTGCAAATGTTGTCCCTTTTTCAAAAAAAAGGTAGTAGGAATAGTCCAGAGACTTACAGAGACCAGTGAGCCTTACGTCTGTGGTGGGCAAGCTGTTGGAAAGGATTCTTAGAGATAGGATCTATGGGCATTTAAAGAATCATGGTCTGATCAGGGACAGCCAGCATAGCTTTGTGAAGGGCAGATCATGTCTCACAAGCCTGATAGGGTTCTTTGAGGAGATGACCGGGCAAATTGATGAGGGTAGTGCAGAAGATGTGGTCCACATGGATTTTAATAAGGCATTTGACAAGGTTCTTCAGAAAGTCAGAGGGCAAGGGATCCAGGGAGGATTGGCTGTGTGGATTCAGAATTGGCTTGCCTGTAGAAAGCAGAGGGTTGTGGTGGAGGGAGTGCATTCGGGTTGGAGGGCTGTGACTAGCGGTGTCCCACAAGGATCGGCTCTGGGACCTCTACTTTTCGTGATATTTATTAATGACTTGGATGAGGGGGTAGAAGGGTGAGTTAGCAAGTTTGCAGGTGACACAAAGGTCAGTGGTGCTGTGGATAGTGTGGAGGACTGTCGAAGATTGCAGAGGGACATTGATAGGATGCAGAGCTGGGCTGAGAAGTGGCAGATGAGTTCAATCCAGAGAAGTGTGAGGTGGTACATTTTGGAAGGACTAACTCCAAGGCGGATCACAAAGTTAATGGCAGGATTCTGGATAGTGTGGAGGAGCAGAGGGATCTGGGGGTTCATATCCAAAGATCACTGAAGGTTGCCTCACAGGTGGATAGGGTAGTTAAGAAAGCTTATGGGATGTTAGCATTCATAAGTTGTGGGGCCGAGTTTAAGAGCCGTGAGGTAATGATGTAGCTCTACGAAATTCTGGTTCGACCACACTTGGAGTACTGTGTCCAATTCTGGTCACCTCATTATAGGAAGGATGTAGAAGCATTGGAAAGGGTGCAGAGGAGATTTACCAAGATGCTGCCTGGTTTGGACAGTATAGATTATGAGGAGAGACTATGGGAGCTAGGGCTTTACTCTTTGGAGAGGAGGATGAGAAGAGACATGATAGAGGTATACAAAATATTAAGAGGAATAGAGTGGACAGCCAGCACCTCTTTCCCATGGCACCAATGCTCAATACAAAAGGGCATGGCTTTAAAGTAATGGGTGGGAAGTTCAAGGGAGATAGAGGGAGGTTTTTTTTTTACCCAGAGTGGTTGGGGCATGGAATGTGCTGCCTGGGTTGGTGATGGAGGCAGGTATGTTGGTCAAATTCAAGAGATTGTTAGATAAGCATATGGAGGAATTTAAAATAGGGAGATATGTGGGAGGAAGGGGTTAGATAGTCTTAGGTGTGGTTTAAAGGTCAGCACAACATGGTGGGCCGAAGGACCTGTATTGTGCTGTACTGTTCTATGGTCACAGTTTTACCTGACAATATTCAATTCTAATTTTCCCTGACCAGATCAATTTTCAACCCTCTGAAATTTGTTGCAGTTTCTTCCAAAAGCTCAAAAGACTTAGTGGCTTATATGACCCAAGAGATTAAAATAAGGGGCATAGGTAAGATTAATAGCTAATCTTTCCCCACCCCCACCCCAAGTAAGAGGCAATCAAAAACTAGAGGACATGGGTTTAAAGTGAGAGGGGAGAGATTTAAAAGGGACGAAAGGGGCAAATTTTTCTATATAGGTGATGACAATATGGAACAAGCTGCCAGAGGAAGTGGTAGAGGTGGGTACAATTATGACATTTAAGCTATTTGAACAGGTACATGGATAGGAAAGGTTTAGAAGGATATGTGCCAAATGCAAGGAAGTGGACCTAGTTCAGTTAAGCAATTTAGACGAGTTGGGCTGGAGGGCCCGTATACCGCGCTGTGTAGTTCTAGGACTCAGCTTCTCTTCAAAATCTTTCCTGCAAAGACTGGAAGTTGGAGGAGTCAGGCAGTGGAAGGATAAGCAGAGTCGATAGAAGTGTCCATAAATTGACTAAACAAAGTGTCACAGATTTACAAAACAAAATAATAACTGCAGAGAGTGGAAATCAAGCAAAATTAGTTCTGACGAAGGGTCTTTAACTCGGTTTCTCTTTCCACAGATGCAGCCTGACCCACTGAGCATTTACTGTTTTTGTCCGTTTACAATTTATCAGTGTCCATTTGGCACTTACATAGAAGACCACAAAGGCTGTCTGAAATAATAAGAGTTGGATGACAGGATGAATGACTAACTAGGCATTGCTACCCAAAGATAAAGCAACAAAACACTGCTGCCTTTGCCCAGTGGATCAGGGAAGAGTCTGTAGGGCTGGCACTTTGGGCAAATGACCTCACGTGGTGGAAGTGCACGTTGTGGGCAGAGGGAAATAATAATAAGAGAGGGGAATGCATCAACTTGGGATGTTAGCTGTCTCTTTACCGTGTGGGTGCTGCCTGGACTGCTGAGTGTTTCCAGTAACATTTTGTGTTTGTTTCAGATTTCTAGCTTCTGCAGTTCTCTTTTGCTTTTCACTTTTTGGTTGATTCTGATACAACTCCACTTTTCACCTCCACTCTCCACAGATGCTGTTTGCCTGGTTGGTCTTTCCCAGCATTCTCCTTTAGCTCAGGTTTCCATCACTGTTCTGTAGCTCACAGACCCACACTCTGTACTCGCTTCTATGGAGAAATCCGTTTCTGTTAACGAGCTTCAGTACCCACGTCTAATCAACGCCGATCTGGGTCACGTCTCCTCTTGGTCAACACCTTATCACAGACACCACCTTGCTCTCCCACCCCCCCACCCTCCCACATTTGAACAGATCTGTTCTCTAAGTTTTTCTGCTTCTGAAAAGAGGTCATCGACCCAAAATGTTAACTATTTCATTTGCTACAAATATTAACCCAACTTGTGAGTATTCCCAGCAATTTTTGTTATTTCTGAAGAGTCTATACTTTCAGGCCATTTGGCCTATCATGTTCATGCTAACCATCAAGCACCCATTTACACTAGTCCATCTTTATTCCTCCACATTCCCCTGAACACCCCCTCCCCCCACCCCCGCCCACAATCTGTGACTGACCCATACACTGGAGTCAACTTACAGCAGGCAGTTAGCCAGGAAATGCAAGACCAGAAGGAACCCACAGTCACCGAGAGAATGTACAAACTCCACATTGAGCACTGCAGCTTCAGATTAAACCCAGGTCACTGGGAATGCAAGGCAGCAGTTCCTCCAGCTGTGCCACTGTGTGGCCCTAGAAAACCAGAATGAACCAGTATCATATTCTTCAGGAGACAATTGATCTTTTCTCAATATTATCACTGACATACAACGTGAAACTTCTTGTTTTGTGGTAGCAGTACAGTGCAAAGACAAAATCTATAAATTACGAATCTAAATAGTGTAAACACAAAAGAGGAATAACAAGGTAGTGTTCACGGATTGTTCGGAAATCCGATGGCAGAGGAGAAGCTGTTCCTGAATCATTGTTCCTGGCTTCCACTAGCATGCCCACAGCAGTCTATAGTAAAAGGACTTTATTTTAATAGTTCAACTCACAATAGTTACAAATTAAACCACCAAGTGCTCCAAGTTTTACCCACAACCACATTTTAGCCTGAATGTAATATCAGCAGCATTTTAGTTCAAACTGTTTTCATCCTAATTTTACACTATGAATGGCTTCCTAATAAGGAAGCCAGAAAAGCAGGTTGATTAATGAGCAAGTGGGGAGAACATACAAGCTCCTTACAGACAGTGACCGGAATTGAACCCAGGTTGCTGGTAATCTACCAGGTTGAGAGAGAGAGTGTGTGTGTGTGTGTGTGTGTGTGTGTGTGTGTGTGTGTGTGTGTGTGTGTGGTGGTGGGGGGGGGGGGGGGGTGGGGGGGGGGTGGAAAATAGTGCACAAATCAAAAAATGGCAGATGCTGAAAATCTGAAATAAAACAGAAAATGACAAATATTCAGCAGGTCAGGCAGCACCTGTAGAAAGAGAGACAGAAGTAACATTTCAGGTCTAAAGACCCTGCACCAGAAAGATACAGACCAGCAAATGGGATCCAGCTGCCATTTTAACTGGTGACCTGACAAGGCAGCAAGGGCCATGCATAAATTTTATACTTTTAAATAAAATGTTCCTCCAGTACCACAAAGGAAGATTCAGTCTTCCCTGGCATGGATTCACTCCCTTTTCCTTGACAGTCCCCAACTCAATTACCTGGCATGTTGTTGACAACTTCCTGGCCTTAGGATTTTCACAGTTTCCTGCCAATATTTCTAGCAGGATTTAAGAATGATATGGAAGCAAAAGCAGAGCTTCCCACTCGCATATTGGATTTTAATTCCAGCCAGGTTTTTTGTTTTGCTGGTGGAGCAAGAGGAGGTGGAACACTGATAAGTGATATAGGAATTTTTTTTTAAAAACAGACCCCAAAGATCTTTCCTAGCTGCCATGGTCTCAATGATAAATCTTCATAAATCTCTTTATAGTACCTCAAATTCAGCTTCATTTCCTGCTAACTTCTCTTGATGTAAAGACTACAGCAACATCCCAGTTTGAGCCACCAGTTAAAATCGCAGTCACAAATACACGTTTGAAATGCACCCTGTTGGCTTTGGGTTGAGCAGATTTAATGTCAAGAATAAGATCCTGACAGTTTTCCAGCAAGTGGGCGATTTCAATTGCTACCCTCTTACTTCTGTATATATTCTTCTATCTCAGCACAGACATTTCCACTTAAATTTATAAATACATGTTTATAGTTGAGCACTTCTACTGTTTCAAAGTGGAAGAAGTGGTCCTATTCTGCAGGTTTAATCTCACGTTCCAAATTATTTCAATTGATTAGTTTGAGGGGTGTGGTTATTGTAGTAACATTGCATATCAGAGCAGTCCATTTTGCAAACAGCAGGATCTCAAACACTGCAAGTAGCGATGTCAGATTTAGGCCAGCTCTAGGAAAATTCCCCTTCATCAATTAGCTCCATGATATTTGTACATCCACTCAATCACCACCCAGACCCACCTTCTTCCACAAGGTCAAACTGAGACTTTCAGTCAGAATTAGACCTACAAAGTACTACTTGGCTATTGGTGAAAAGGTCTCTTTTTTTTCCCCCAAAAAATTCTTTGGGACTTTCATTGACAGAACTGTGATGCCATCAATGGTTCGGTTGTTAGGGTTGGAAATAAGCACATTGACAGTTTTGCAAATGTTTTTTTGGTCAGGGAGTCCATCCTTCAGTTCCTGCTAAAACAGAAACACAAGTTGCAATTTGAGGGATAATCTGTAATCATCTTAAACATTTAAGCTAATAGTTTCTTGTTGACTGAATGGTTATCAGATCTACCCTCTTGTATCTTGAACTTCAATTTTTCCCATGATACAGAGGGTAGATCTGATAACCAGTCAACAAGAGTCTAATAGCTTAAAATGTTTAAGATGATTACATAAAGTGGTAAAAACTGAAAAAATGCACAACTCATTACCCATGTGGTTGAAATGGTCAGTGGTGATGTATATAAAAGGGAATAGAGGGGTACAGTCAAGAGCAGCTTATGTGCAGTTTAAACACTAACCCGTGGACTTAATGGACTGTTTCCATTCTTTGCACTTTACAACTCCCAATACACAGCAGTTACTGATCAGTAGGACCTATAGAGGATAAAAAGCTTCAGGTCTATTTAAAGAAAATTACAAATTTACACATGACAATGAAAATTGAACACAAAGCAGTCAACAGAAGGTCACTATTCAAACACTCATTAAATTTAACTTGTTGGCACTAAAAACAAATTTTAAAAAAGTGTTTAGAAAGTCCAATGTCCGTTCATGTAATTGATCTGAATAATTTATTTTTAAAATATCAGGACTCCATATGGCGATATGGTTTGACGGAAAATTGGCAAAAATCTTTTCTGTGGGTTAGAGTAGGAATCCAAAATCCACCAGGTACTTTTGGCCTGAAGTGCAGAAAATCACATGTCAAACACAGGGAGAGTGTAGCAAGTGTAAAGCCCCTAACTTTCAATCCCACTGATCCGGGAAATTATGGTTTAATAAATAAGGTTTATTATTATTTAATGCACTCTTTAGGTGTTGTTTTACGTGTTCAGCCTTAAATTTAGTTTCTTTCCCCCCTTCCTCTTTTGTTACTCTAATAATAATCACCAGAACGCAGGCTATCAACGACTGGACCCGATTTCAGCCTTACCCATCATCTTACCAGCACCCTTCAGCATGCAAGGCTGCAAGGAAAACTAAGCAATAAATTAGAAAACACGTTTAGATTTCTAGAGAATTTTTGCTTATTAAATATCCTCCAATTTACAGGTTTACGTGCAGATGCTCCCAAGTCGGGTAATATCAAACACAGCAAGTGTCTTCACGTTTGAAATAAAAAGGGCGGGTTAACACTGAAAGGAGACTCATTATATTATAAATTTCATTTAAACATTCTAATATTGCTAGTGTTTTTTTTTGAAAAACTCATTTCCTGTTTATAAAAGAGAGCCTATTCCACATTTTGCATTTATGATAATGCAATTGCTTTATTAAGCACTTCAACGTTATTCATTCCTAGAGACACAGAATAATTTAAAAACAAAACACTCCAAAAGAAATTCCCAATTCGAATGGACGTTTAGCCAGACGAGAAACTCCTGCCAAACAAATAGACATTGCTCACCGACTAAAGAGAAGGCGATAAGAAGCAAGTAACATCCTTTTCCGAGGAGCTTCATTTTATTTATTTTAAAGCTGCTATCTCGCCGGGTCGACGTCAGTTTCACTCGCGAATTAAATCTCTCTTTTCACTCTGGGTCGGACTAAAGACAATTCCTATTTTCCCATCCACACTGTGAATGCGCTGACAACACATAAGAAAGTACAGCCGCTACACCGAATATATCATATGATTCTCATCATGTGACAAGTCCCCTTACAGCAACCAGTTTTCACTTCTCGCTCAAAGCAGGCGGGGTTCACTTACTGCGGACGTAATTAGAGCAAAACTTTGTTGAAAAGAAAAAAACTTTTGTACAAACAGCTTTACTTTAAGCAGATTTTTAAAAAGAAATCTGGATATAACACCTACCAAAGGTTTTATTTTTAACTCCTAAGATCCTATTCCGAAACTCAGAAGAACATTTCCTTACATAAACGTGTGTGTGTGGAATGGGATCATTTGGAGTAAGGCCGTTTGCAAACCTTTTAAACAACAAAAATTTAAGGAGGCGTGTTTACAACCTGAGATACACAAGTGACCTGACCTCAATTTAAACAATTAAAGATGGCAGATCAGTGGATCTGTTTCCATTCCATCGCAGAGTTGCAGAGCTGGTTTGTCAGAAGGTTTGTGGTGGAATCCCACTCGTGAAACAAGAGCACAACAATCAAGGGCGGCTCCCGGTCCTCCAGGGCAGGAGGGAAGGGAGCTCTGCAATGTTAGAGGTGCCATCTTCTCAGTGAGATGTTAAAACAAGGCCTTGTCACCTCTCTCAGGTGGAGGTCAAAGATCTGATGATAATATTTCAAAGAACAGGAGGGAAAATATCCCCGGTAACAGGCAGCACTATCAAGTGAAAATCAAAAAAGCCGCGGATGCTGGATGTGGAACATAGAACATTACAGTACAGTACGGGCCCTTTGGCCCACAATGTTGTGCTGATATTTTATCATGCTCTAAGATCTATCTAACCCTTCCCTCTCACACAGCCCTCCATTTCTCTATCATTCATGTCCCCAATGTATCTGCCCCCACAACCTCTGCAGGCAGTGCGTTCCACGTACCCACCACTCTCTGTGTAAAAAAATTTACCCCTGACATCTCCCTTATACCTTCCTCCAATCACCTTAAAATTATGTCACCTTGTCGCCCTGGTCTAAAATAACATCTAAGATAAAAGCAGTAAATTACTCTCTCTCCTTCCGATCCTCATCTGGTCCTCCCAATTTTGTCCCATCAGTCGAGAGGGTTGAGAACTTCAAGTTCCTTAGAGTGAACATCACCAATAGCCTGTCCTGGTCCAACCACAAAGGCGCCATGGCCAAGTAAGCTCACTAACGCCTCTACTTCCTCAGGAGGTTAAAGAAATTCAGTAAGTCCCCTTTGACACTCACCAACTTTTATCCATGCACCATAGAAAGCATCCTATCTGGATGTATCACGGCTTGGTATGGCAACTGCTCTGGAAACTGCAGACAGTTGTGGACACAGCCCAACACATCACGGAAATCAGCTTCCCCTCCATGGACTCTGTCTTTACCTCTCGCTGCCTTGGTGAAGCAGCCAGCATAATCAAAGACCCCACCCATCCGGGTCATTCTCTCTTCTCTCCTCTCCCATCAGGCAGAAGATACAGGAGCCTGAGGGCACATACCACCAGGCTCAAGGACAGCTTTGATCCTATGGTGATAAGACTATTGAATGGTTCCCTTATATGATGAGATGGATTCTTGACCTCACAATCTACCTTGTTTGACCTTGCACCTTATTGTCTACCTGAATGCACTTCCCTGTAGCTATGACACTTTACTCTGTATTCTGTTATTGTTTTTACCATGTACTACCTCAATGCACTGTGTAATGAATTGAACTGCACAAACAGTATACAAGTTTTTCACTGTATCTCGGTACAAGTTACAATACTAATACCAATAACATCCTTTCCCTGTCTCAGTGGGACAAACCTATCTAGAACTCTATGCAAGTGTTCCCTAAACAGCCTCCACATTTCTTCTGTGCATTTCCCTGAGAGCATATGTTCCCAATTTACACTCCCAAGATCCTGCCTAATACCGTCATAATTAGCCCTCCCCCAATTAAAAACTTTCCCATATCACCTGCTCCTCTGCATGGCTATGCTAAAGGTCAGGGAGTTGTGGTCACTATCTCCGAAATGCTCGCCCACTGAGAGGTCTGTCATCTGACCAGGTTCATTGCCTAGTACTAGATCCAGTATGGCCCCTCCTCTAGTCAGCCTGTCCACATACTGTGTCAGGAACCCTTCCTGGACAAAACTAACAAATTCCGCCCCATCTAAACCTTTGGCACTAAGCAAGTGCCAATCAATATTAGGGAAGTTGAAGTCTCCCATGACAACAACCCTGTTAACTTTGTACCTTTTCAAAATCTGCCTACTTATCTGCTCCTCAGTGTCCTGGTGGCTATCGGGGGGCCTATAGAATACTCCCAATAGAGTGATCGCTCCCTTCCTGTTTCCAACTTCCACCCACACTGACTCAGTGGACGATTCATCCACGACTTCCTCCTTTTCTGCAGCTGTGATAGTATCCCTGATTAGCAATGCCACTCCCCACCCCCCCATTTTACCTCCCTCCCTATCCCTTTTGAAACATCTAAACTCTGGAACATCAAGCAGCCAATCCTGCCCTTGTGACAGCCAAGTCTCTGTAATGGCCACAACATCGTAATTCCACCTACTGATCCATGCTCTGAGTTCATCACCCTTATTCCTAATACTTCTCGCATTAAAGTAACGATATTTCAACCCATCCAACTGACTGCGTTTATGACCTATCCACTGTCTCTCCTTCCTCACAGTCTCTCCGCATAATGCATCTACCTTTACGCCAACTGCTCCATCATCTGACCTAACACTCCGGTTCCCGTCCCTCTGCCAACCTAGTTTAAACCCTTCCCAACAGCTCTAGCAAACCTGCCTGCTAAGACAATGGTCCCTCTCGAGTTCAGGTGTAACCCGTCCCTTTTGTACAGGCCATACCTTCCCCAGAAGAGATCCCGGTGATCCACAAATCTGAAACCCTGCCCCCTGCATTTGTCTGCCATACCTTCCTATTCTTACCCTAACTGGCACGTGACACAGGCAGCAATCCAGAGATTGCCACCCTTGAGGTCCTGCTTTTTAGCTTCCTTCCTAACTCCCTATATTCCCTATTCAGGACCTCATCCCTTTTCCTATCTATGTCTTTGGTACCAATGTGGACCACAATGTCTAGCTGCTCACCCACCCCCTTAAGGATGCTGTGCACTCGATCTGAGACATCTCTGACCCTGGCACCTGGGAGGCAACATACCATCCAGGAGTCTCATTCTTGTCCACAGAATCTCCTATCTACCAAATTTGGCAAACTTAGTTCTTCTACAGAATTTCCTGTTTTCATTTCATATCTAGTGCTTTTTCTGTCATTTCCCATGAAAATATTTGCACCTAATTTGTTCCTTCCAATGTAATAACTTGGGTTAAAGTTATCGAGTCATTGAGGGATGAGATATGGAAACAGGCCCTTTGGCCCATTGAATCCATGCCAACCATTAACCACCCAATGTGCACTAACCCTACATTAATCCTATCTTTTATTTCCCCCACGTTCTCATCAACTCCCTCCAGATTCTACCACTCACCTACACACTTGGGGAAATTTGCAGTGGCCAATTAACCTACCAACCCACGTGTCTCTGTGATGTGGGAAGGAACTGGAACACCCAGACGAACCTTGTGCAATCATGGACAGAACGTGCAAACTCCACACAGACAGCACCTGAGGTCAGGATCGAACGCAGGTCTCTGGAGATCTATGGCAGTGGCTCTAATAGTTGTGCCATTGTGCCACACCTAATTCTCTTATATTCATAGAGAAAAGTTGCCTCATTTCAATGTCTCATTTCTAACAAGCACACCTTTGGCATCTCCCTCAGCATTGCCAACCTCAGACCCACCTAATGCTGCATGACAAACGAGAGTGCTCCCATTGAGCCAAGCTGACCATTCCTTCCCACCTGTCCACTCAGGTAGTTTGTAGCCATGACACCATATGTGCCACCTGTAAAATTGCTTATTCCTCCTCATCTCCCAGTTCCATGACCTCTGCCATCACGAAGGGCAACTGCTTTAGGTGCATGGGAATATCACTATTTGCAGGACCTCCCAAGTCACACACCATGCTGACTTGGAAATATATCGCTGGTCCTTCATGCTGGATCCTAGTCCTGGAACTCCCTCCCCAACAACACTGTGGGAGTCCCCTCACCAGGACTGCTGCGGTTCAAAACGGCTCAAAACAAAACAAAAGCAAAAAGAGATGAGCAATAAATGCAGGTCTGACCAGTCATTTGCAAAATCGAATAAGTAAGAAAAAGTAATAGTTCTCCTCCAGAAATCCCCTGATGACCTGGGGGTTTTCAAATATAACCTAGTTGCTACCTTTGCCCAAGTACCTTATGTGCTCCTTGGGGTTTGGGGGATTTTTGTTTCTCAGATAGTTCCAACAGCAAAAAGGAATTGATTCAAAAGGGAAATAATACAGATGCTAGAAGTCTGAAATAAAAACAGAAAATGCAGGAAATGCACAGCAGGTCAGGCAGCATTTGTGTAGAGAGAAGTAGATTGAATGTTTCACGAAAGTGACCTTTCATAATAAGGGTCAGTTTTGATTGGTTTCATAGAATCATGGAGTCATAGAGCAATACAGCACAGATACAGGCCCTTCGGCCCAACCAGTCCATGTCAACCACCCAGCTAGTCCCAATCTCCTGCATTCAGCCCATATCCCTCTAAGCCCTGCCCCTCCATGTACCTATCCAAGTGCTTCTTAAATGATACCATTGTACCCGCCTCAGCCACTTCCTCTGGCAGCTCGTTCCATACACTCACCACCCTCTGCGTGAAAAAGTTGCCCCTCAGGTCCCTTTTAAATCTTTCCCCTCCCATCCTAAATCTATGCCCCCTAGTTTTGGACTCCCCTACCCCAAGATAGCATCTTCCTCACCACAGTCTTCAAAGTTGCAGCAGTGACTTTTATCAATTTATTATTTATTTTTGTTTATTCCTTTATAGAATGTAGCCTTTGGGGGCAAGGCCCTCATTTATTGCTCAAGGGCATATGAGATAGAATAGATTACAGGGAAATAAATAGGGGAATGGGATTGATGTGATTGCTCTGAGAGCTGACATGGATTCATGGGCCAAATGGCCTTGTTCTACATTGTAAAAAATCATGAGAAAGCCTTGCTGCTCTGTTCTGCTATGTTGGATGTTTTTATCAGGTTCAGACCTACACATTCTACGTGATCACTACCCTTGGCTGTTACAAGTGTCATCCATATCATCCGGATTTATACAAGTAGTGATTATCTCTACAGGAATACAAACCTAAGACAAGCACATAATCTATTTCTGTAGATTTTTTCAGTGACCTGTTTATTTATATAAATTTTATTTTGTTTTATTTTTTACAGCGTGGTAACAGGCCCTTCCGGCCCAAAGAGTCCACGCCGCCCATGGTAAACCCAAATTCACCTACCTGTACGTCTTTGGAATGTGGTAGGAAACCAGAGCTCCCGGAGCAAACCCACGCAGACACGGGAGAACGTACAAACTCCTTACAGACAGCGACGTTACAGTTAAACACGATGATGGGTTTCCAAATACCTGACTAATTTTGACAGAAGTGAATTAGTTGACAGAGCCTTTCTTGACTATGCAGTGTGCAACCGTTTTAGTTTTAATAAGAAGTGTGTAAAGGTGTCAAGTGTCAAGTGCACAAGCAGAAAGTTGTGCAAAGGGAAAGAAGTTCTGCTGGTATTATTTTGCTACCTTTTGTAATGTAGTTTTCAATATGTCAAGGCAGCCATTAGCTTTGAAATAAACTCAAAGCAGTAAGTTGCTGTAATGAGCCTGCAGGGACTTTTTCAATTGGCAGCTAAGGAATAATTAGTGCCATTTGCTATGACATATTAGCAGTGGTGGTAGCACCTGCAGGGATATTATTATTTAGCTCTTGGTGAAAATAGGCCATTGAAAATTTCTCATTTGGGGTATTGTTTGTTTTAGACAATTAAAACAACAACGACCCCACAGCAGTGTTATTGGAATCAGATGCTCAAACTCAAACCAGTCCCTAAATGTTGCTTTCCTTCAATTACTTTTAACATCCACTTAAGTTAGAAAGAGGCAGAATCTTTGGCACTGCACTGAATATTAGTTAAGGCTGTGACTTGCTGCCTTCTGGTGCAGAGGTAAGATGTACGTATGTAAAATCGATATTTACAATAACGGGAGAAGATTAGATGATGGGTTTGAATCAGACCTCTACTTCTGTGGTTTGAAGCTGGTGTGGGGAGGGCCAGATTGCTGATAATTCTGTGAATAGCTTGGGACCCAAGCATTGATCCTGCAGCACCCCACAAGTCACAGCCTGAAACCTGACAGGGCCCGTGTATTCTGACGAAGAGTCTCCGACCTGAAGCATCAACTGTTTCCCCACAGACGCTGCCCGATCTGCTGAGTATTCCCACCATTTTCTGTATTTGTTTTAGATTTCCAGCATATGCAGTTTCTTTTTTTTTGGGGGGGGATATTCACCCGTTTATTATTGTTTTCTATCTGTGTAACAATCTTGTACATCATTACATATTTTATAATTGTCCACCTCTGTCGGCTTCTCTTCCGTTATTTCCCGAGAACTCTGCCCCGCCGGCGGAGGGTGTCAGTGGCGGGAGACCAGGAACTTTCGTCACCGCTCTGGCCGCACGCCGGATGTTTTTTACTGTTACTCCGGAAGGGACCTGGTGGTTCCCTTCGCGGTTTCTGTCACTGACCGGCTGCTGAAGATGGGGAAGAAGAAAGAAGCGGCGGCGGAGAGAGGTCGGGGGGGCGAGGGGGTGAGGGGGTGAGGGGGCGAGGGGCGGAGAGAGGTCGGGGGGCGGAGAGAGGAGAGAGGTGGAGAGAGGTCGGGGGGGTGGGGGGCGGCGAGAGGTGGAGAGAGGTGGAGGGGGGGGTGGGGGGCGGAGAGAGGTGGAGGGGGGGGTGGGGGGCGGAGAGAGGTGGAGGGGGGGTGGGGGGCGGAGAGAGGTGGAGGGGGGGTGGGGGGCGGAGAGAGGTGGAGAGAGGTGGAGGGGGGGTGGGGGGCGGAGAGAGGTCGGGGGGGTGGGGGGCGGCGAGAGGTGGAGAGAGGTGGAGGGGGGGTGGGGGGCGGAGAGAGGTGGAGGGGGGGTGGGTGGGCGGAGAGAGGTGGAGGGGGGGTGGGGGGCGGAGAGAGGTGGAGGGGGGGTGGGGGGCGGAGAGAGGTGGAGGGGGGGGTGGGGGGCGGAGAGAGGTGGAGGGGGGGTGGGGGGCGGAGAGAGGTGGAGGGGGGGGTGGGGGGCGGAGAGAGGTGGAGGGGGGGTGGGGGGCGGAGAGAGGTCGGGGGGGGTGGGGGGCGGCGAGAGGTGGAGAGAGGTCGGGGGGCGGAGAGAGGTGGAGAGAGGTCGGGGGGGGGGGCCGGAAGGGAGGGGTAGAGGGATGGTGGGGGGGAGAGAGGTCTGGAGGGGGGGCGGTCGGGGTCTGGGAGGGGTGGAGAGAGATTGGGGCCTGGGGGGGCAGAGGGGGCGTCGGGGTCATGGGGTGGAGACCGGTGCTAGGGCCCGGGCGTGGGGAGGGGGGGCGCGGAGAGAGGTCGGGGTGGGGGGGGGGTGGTCAGTGCCGGCTCCAGGGAGGGTAGGATGGCCCGGGGCCCCATGTCACTGGGCAGTAGGATGAGGAGTGCAGCCTGGGTTAGGACTGGTTGTTGTTTCTCTGGGGAATTGAGCTCTGCACCACTTGTCCCTGAGGCTGGGAGCTGTGAATCTTTGGGGTCACTAAACCCAAGCTGGCTTTTCGAACCAGGGTCTGCAGTTGCTGGACATGGGTGGTAATTGGGACAGTTCCTTCTCGTCTCAGTTTAAGGGCACTCAGTCCCTGATGATGTGACATTGAAAGTGTCCCACTTGGGAATCCATGCTGGATTCTTAATGTTGGATGCATTTAAACTATTTGCCTTAGGAATAACATTGAACAGTATGGAACAGTAACAGGCCTTTCAGCCCATGATGTCTGTACCAAACATGATGCCAAATTAAACTAAATCTCTTCTGCCTCTACATGTTCCATTTTGGACCATTCAGCCTCTCTGAATCGGGGTTTATTATCACTGACTTCCATAGATGCTGCCTGACCTGCTGAATTCCTCCAGCATTTTGTGTGTGTTGCTCCAGATTCCAGAATCTTGTCTCACTGTGACGTTGTGAAATTTATTGTTTTGTGGCAGCAGTACAGTGCAAAGAGAAAATTACTATAAATTACAAAATAGTGCAAAAAAAAATGAGGTAGTGTTCATGGACCATTCAGAAATCTGATAGCAGAGGGGAAGAAGCTATTTCTAAATCGCTGAGTGTGGGTCTTCAGGCTCCTGTACATCCTCCCCAATGGTAGTAACAAGATGGCATGTCCCAGATGGTGAGGGTCCTTAATGATGGATGCTGCCTTCTTGAGGCACCGCCTCTTTAAGATGTCCTCGATGGAGCTGGCTGAATCTACAACCCTCTGCAGCCTCTTGCGATCCTGTGAATTGAAGCCTCCATACCAGGCTGTGTTTGCAACCAGTCAGAATGCTCTCCACTGTACATCTATGGAAATTTGCAAGTGTCTTTGGTTACATACCAAATCTCCTGCCTTTTCCACCATTTTAATTAGGTCACAGTTAATTAATATTTCAACTCCTATTGCTTCATTCTCTTTTAAAACTCTTCCAGATAACATCACTTTTTTCAAAAATTTAGAAAATTTTATTAGATTCAGAATTTGGGGGGGGGGGGGAATACTTTTACATTGTGCCTTGGGCAACCTTAAACAATTGCACTTTGCGGTAAGCATTGTGGAGGTGTGACCATGGCCGCTTGCCATGTATAACATATTGTACACAACTGGTACAAATGATTTTTAATGAATATATATTAGTGTGGGCATCAGGCATAACTTCCTTAGTTATGAGATTCTTTTTCCCGTCCACTGGAGATGGGAGACGGTCATTGTTGCTGGCATAGTTAGCATTTATCAACCATTCCAATTTGCAACAAGCCACCAGTTAAAGTTTACTTTGAAAACTGAAAAATAGCCTGGAATCATGAGACTAAACATTTTGAAATTTTAGTGATTCAGTATGCTCTCAGTCACTTTGTCCACAGGTAGTCTTTAAATATATATTTTTCCTTATTAGCTATGACTTTACATAATGTGCTCCTCTGAGAATTGAGTGATCAGTGGCCTTGACACCTTTTTTTTTCTTTGGTCTTTCACAGAAGGTGAAGCTGGTGGTCACGGCTCTCACAAGAAAAAACACAAGAAGCACAAGAAACACAAAAAGAAGCATCATCAAGCTGACGTGGGGCTGGGCTTCTCCTCTGAGACACTGGAATCTGACTCTGGCACTGGGAAACCCCAGCTGAAGCTTAAAATAAAACTGGGTGGGCAGACCATGGGTACAAAGAGGTAACATAGCTTCTAAATTGTGTGGCACACCTTGAAAAGATTAGCTTTCAGTCCTTCATGTTGGTCCTGGAATAGTTCTGTATTGTTCTCATAATAGAGGAAAAGTACACTTACCCTTCACAAGGGATAATTCCAAAGATGGTTGCAGTCAGTGAATTTCACAAATAATTTTGGCCTAGCTAAACCTATTTTAATGCCCATATCTTAAAATACCTGATAAGTACCAGAATAAGCTGTTAAATACATGAGCAATATCATGTTAAAAACATCAATAACTATATGTGACAGGTTTCAGTGGTTATATTACATTTTCATAGTCTCCTGCCAAGTTGTCTGGAGTTTAGTTAACCTGTTCTGTAGACCAGCTTTATTAATAGCAGGTGGAGTGTGTTAGGAAGTAGAGACCTGTAGTCAGAACGTAGTTTATCACTTGGATCTGCTGAATAATGGCAATTTGCTGCTGCTGGGTTTTGATGTAAAATTCTGTCAGTAAATACTTCAGTCATGCACTGTGGACAGGACCTGGTCAGAAGTTCTAATTAATTCAGTCATGAAATTAAATTGGTTGTGGGCTGGGACCACAAAAGCCTTCAAGTTGAGGGTCACTAGTACAATCTGTGCCATAGTTGTTTATGGCACACTCTGACTTTTAATACCAGCTCTTGTGGTGAAGCACCTTCAAGAGGGCTTTACAACAGAAGGCTGACCTAACAGCTGTGCCTAATTAGAACAGTTGGGAATGGATAATAAATGTAAATGCACACGCTGAAGAATTTGAGGAATGCCAGTCTGTGCCATGCTAAATTGCTATTTGGTTATTGCTTGGGCTAGGATTCTACCTCAGTCTTTCAGTCAGCTGTGATAGCTTTCTTCATGTGCAAAGCTCTTTCCTCTCGTGCACTTGAAGCAAACAGGACACAGCTAGTCACCAAGTCTGGCCATGGCTCTGGGAAGAACAGCTTTGCTGCTTGCATATTTTGAGGCAAAGGCCTGGACTCTGGTGGTGTGTTGTATCCAAAGAGGGGAGAAGGAAAACTATAGCATAAAATCTTAAGTGACAGTGTTGATTTAATTAGTTGCCTCCCTGGTCCCCTCATTCCTCCCCAACTACCCACCCCTCTGTGATCTCTGGCACTTTCCCCTGGAGACACAGGAGGTGTAACATTTGTCTTGCACCCCCTCCCCTCACCACCATCCAGGGACCTAAACAGCCCTTCCAGGTGAGGGAAAAGTTCATGTGAACCTCCTGCAGTCTCATCTACTGCATTCGGTGCTCCCTATGTGCCCTCCTCTACATCTGTGAGACCAAGCACAAACTGGGCGAGCAGTTCCATGCCATTTCAATTCCCCCACTGACCTGTCCATCCTTGGCTCGACCCTGGCATGGTAGAAGGCCCACTGCAAACTCGAGGAACAACATCTCGTATTCCACCTGGGTAGTCTGCAACCCAATGGCATGAACAATGAGTTTTCCAATTTTTGGTAACCCTCCCCTCCAGCACACAGCTCAGCACATCACGGAAACCGGCCTCCCCGTCCACGGACTCTGTCTACACTTCTCACTGCCTCAGTAAAGCTGCCAGCATAATCAAAAACCCCACCCACCCTGGACATTCTCTCTTCTTCCCTCTCCCATCAGGCAGAAGATACAAAAGCCTGAAAGCACGTACCACCAGGCTCAAGGCCAGCTTCTATCCTGCTGTTATAAGACTATTGAACAGTTTCCTAGTATGATGAGATGGACTCTTGACCTCACAATCTACCTTGTTATGACCTTGGACCTTATTGTCTGCCTGCACTGCACTTCCCTGTAGCTGTAACACTTTATTCTGCACTCTGTTATTGTTTACCTTGTACTACCTCCATGCACTGTGTAATGAATTGACCTGTATGAACGGTATGCAAGACCAGTTTTTCACTGTACCTCGGTACATGTGACAATAATGAACCAATTCCAATTCTCCCATTGCCTTAATCTCTCCTCCTTCTCCCCCTCATTCCCCAACCGGTGTTGTGGTTCCAACTGCCATTCACCCCTCCCCTACTGGTTCCCATTTCTCGCCTCCTTTACTTATCAGAATATAGCACCAGTAGCCCTTTGTGTTCCTGCTTGTCTTCCCCCAGCAGTTATCTCCAGTCTTCACACTCCCCTGCTCCAAATGCCTCTCCATATTTTTTCCCCTCTTCTTGTCTGTGTGAATATTGAGTTTTCCAATTATGGGTAAACCCCCCCAACCAATCCTTCTCTCGTCCTCCCATTTTTGTGTCCCCTTCCCCAGCCCCCCCCCCCCCCCCCCCCCCCCCCCCCGGCAAGGTAGTGTAGCAGTTAGCGTAACGCTATTACAGCGCCAGCGACCCAGGTTCAATTCTGGCCGTTGTCTGTAAGGAGTTTGTACATTTTCCCGCGTCTGTGCAGGCTTCCTCTGGGTGCTCTGGTTCCCTCATCCATTCCAAAGATGTATGGGTTAGGAAGCTGTGGGCGTGCTATGTTGGCGCCGGAAGCTTGGCGACACTTGCGGGCTGCTCCCAGAACTCTCTACGCAAAAGAAGTATTTCACCATGTGTTTCGATGTACATGTGACTAATAAAGAAATATTATCTGGTTCCATCCACTCATTTCACACAGATTTCTTGGCCGCCCCAAATTTGGTTCCAACTGCTGTTCACCTCTGCCCTCGTTCCCATTCTCACCTCCTTTACCACTGGTAGTGCTTTGTTCCTGCTGATCTCCCTTGGGTAGCTATCACTTAACTTCACACTCCCCTCCCCCCACCTTGCTCAGTGGTTATTTTTCCCCTTTTTTTCTCTGTCTGCCTCCATCTATCATACACCTGCCACTGTTTCCCAACTCCACCCTTGCTCCCCTCCCCTACCTGGCACCACCTGCCTGTCATCTTGCACCCCTCCTCAGTCCACCAATCACCTAGGACTCTGGTCGCACCACCCCCCCCCCCCCCCCCCCCCCCCCCCAGCCTTTCCCCTTGTTATACTGGCCATTTCACTTTTCCACTCTCAGTCCTGATGCAGGGTTTCAACCCAAAATGTTGACAATTCCTCCCCCTACCCCCCAGATGCTGCTCAACCCGCTGAGTTCCTGCAGCAAATGATTTATTGCTCCAGATTCCAGCATCTGCAGTCTTGTCTCCTAATTAGCTGCCTTGCTCTCCAAGCTGTCTGTAAGGTTAATAACTCTGCCTGTAACATGTGTTTTGATTTTGTGTAACAGTGTGCCACACTTCTCCTTGGCCCCTGAGCTAAAGCAGTCTCCATCCCCTCTGATGGTTGATGATGATGAACCAGATGAAGTGCCATTGGACCAGTATCGGGCCTGGCTGGGTAAGTGTGGCTGGTCTTAATTATCTCTCAAGAATCATTTGGTTTCCCTTCAATCTTCACTGGGCTTCTGAGCCACTCCCCAACCTTGTCTGGTGGATTGCTAATTGATTTGTATCATCGTGGATAGTATCTTTTGCTCTTAAGTGCTGATTTTGTCAGCATCCTCTAGCTTGATGGACTATGATTTTAAAACCATATATCTGAATTGATAGTTGAAGTTATTTAAAAGTCCCTGCAAGTACATTTGAATTACAAGCAAGAGTAAGTCCCTCATCTCTGCTCTGCCATTTAAAAACATCAAGGCTGATCAGCTTTTAACATCACCTCCCCATGTTCTGTCTAACTGGTACCTTTTGCCCCTTTCCTATTAAGTATCTCTGTGACTGTCTTTATATTCAAAGTCTTTTTTCCACACTTTGAGGAAGAGTTCAAAAGACTTGATTCTAAGAGAGGAAATTTTGCTTTATAGGGTCATAGAGTTCAACAGCACAGAAACAGGCCCTTCGGCCCATCTAGTCCATGCCGACCTGATCTTCCGCCTAGTCCAATCTACCTGCACCCGGACCATATCCCTCCAAACCTCTCCCATCCATGTACCTATTCAAGCCCCTTAAATGTTACAATTGAACCCACATCCACCACTTCCACTGGCAGCTCGTTCCACACTCGCACCACCCTCTGAGTGAAGAACTTCCCCCTCAGATTCCCCTTAAATATTTCACTTTTCAACGTAAACCTGAGTCCTCTAGTTCTAGTCTCACCCAACCTTGGGGACTGGGGCAGGGGGTGGGGGGGGGTGGTTGGGGGGAGCCTGCATGCATTCACTCTGTCTATACCCCTCATAATTTTGTATATCTTATCTCTCCTCATTCTCCTGTGCTCCAGGGAATAAAGTCCTAACCTATTCAACCTTTCCCTATAACTCAGGTCCTCAAGTCCTGGCAACATCCTTGTAAATTTACTCTGCATTCTTTCAAGCTTATTCATATCTTTCCTTTAGGTAGGTGACCAGAACTGCACACAATACTCTTAAGTTTGGCCTCACCAATGTCTTGTACAACTTCAACATGACATCCCAATTCCTGTACTCAATGCCCTGAATTATGAAGACCAATGTGCCAAAAACTCTTTACAACCTCATTTACCTGTGGTGCCATTTTCAAGGAATTATGGATCTGTATTCCCAGATCCCTTTGTTCTACTGCACACCTCAGAGCCCTACCATTCACCGTGTAAGTCTTACCCTAGTTTGCCCTCCTAAGGTGCAACACCTCACACCTGTCTGCATTAAATTCCATCTGCCATTTTTCAGCCCATTTTCCTAGCTGGTCAAGATCACACTGCAACTTTTGATAGCCTTCCTCGCTGTCCACTGCGCCCCCCAATCTGGTGTCCAGTTTTTCCAAATTTCCTGATCCAGTTTACCACATTATCATCTAAATATTAATATAGATGATAAACAACAACAGACCCAGCACCGATCCCTACGGCATACCACTAGTCACAGGCCTCCAATCAGAGAGACAACCATCTACTTCCACTCTCTGGCTTCTCCTGCTAAGCCATTGATTTGTCTTTGTCTCAAGCCTTTGTCTCTGATGTTCATGGGTGACCCTCTACTGCTAGATTTTTCCTCAAATGGAAATGTATTCTCCACATACATTCTACTGTGATCCCTCCAAGATTTTGTGCATTTGATAAAGTCCCCTCTTACTCTTCTGAACTCCAGCATGTTCAATCTTTCCACAGAAGACAACCTGTCCACTCCAGTATTTGTCTGGTAAAACTTTGAATTGCTTCCACTGCATTAACATCCCTAAATAGACCACTCCAGATGCGGTCAACTCTGCTTTTAAATTCAATTTTCCTAGCAATAAATATTGTTAACTTTAAATACTTGCAGTACCTGCATGTTAGGATTTTGTCAATCATGCATCAGGACATCCAGAATCCTCTACATCTCAGCTTCACAATCTTTCATCATTTATGCAGCCTTTTTTTTCACTTTTCCTACCATAATGGGCAATTCTACATTTTCTAACATTTTGTACTCCATTTGCCAAATCTCTGCTCAACCTATTTGCATCTCTTTGTAGACTCCATGTTCTCTTCACAACTTGTTTTCCTATCCATTTTGTGTCATCAGCAAATTTGTCAACTGTACCTTTTGTGCCTTTATACATGTTATTTGTATAAATTGTAAAAAGTTGAGGGTCCAGCATTGATCCCTGTGGTTTCCCATTTGTATCTTTCCAAGAAGCAAAAAAAAATATGGGCCTGAGGGGAAAAGAGCAAGAATTCACGTCTGGTTTAGTCTAGGTTCTTTTCAAATTTAATACAGCTTTTGCTTTTAGTCATCATCATCCTCCTTGAAATAAACCTTGGCTTTATGTGGAATTTTATGGTGCTTTTAATCTATGTTAATGCTCTTTATTGATTTATGAATCTGGCACTCGTCGATTCCTTTGCTTCTTAGCATTGATTAGACTTTTCAAGGAATTTATGGCCACCTTAATTACCTTTCATTGAAATATCTTTAATTGACTTACCAATTTTTCCTAGTCAGAGTGAGAATCATTGGTCTCTCCTTTTTCCCATTTTTGTATCCAGTTCCTCAAGTATACAACAGTCATGCAGTAATCAACATGGCAAGACTGCCATGCATACAGTTGTAGGGACAAAGCTTACTCCTGGACTGAGACTTCACAGCTTTTTTGTTCCCTTTCTGGTCATTCAAAGTTGTCTGTTTTGATAGGAGCATAATTGGCATTATCTGTGTCTGGGTAATAAATGGGTTCTGTTTTTATGGACAACCATAAGTTGATTTTTGTAAGTTGGTAAATACACAAATCACTCTCTGCTAACTATACCTCAAGTATTGCAATGATTGGCATCAAAAGTGCACAAGAGTAATAAGAAAGAAAATTTACTGAAAGTAGAGGGGAAACCAGCTCTGTCATTATAGGACAATGCATGTATATGTCAGACTTCCAATTTTAATAATATTTTGGGAGCTCAGTCCTATGTAGGGGGTGTCCACAAAGTCGTGTGTTTGTAACCCAGAGATGGCCTGTATGTCTCTAAATGATAGCAGCATTGGAGTTTCATGACTTGGAATATATTTCAAAGGGATGCAAATGGCTGTGTTGCAATTTTTTTTCTAGGGTTAACTATAGGAAGGATGTGATTGCACTGGAGAGAGTGCAGAGGAGATGCACCAGAATGATTCCTGGACTGGAGGACTTTAGTTATGGGGAGAGATAGGGTAGGCTGGGTTTGTTTTCTATAGAGCGAAGGCGGCTGAGGGGTGTTGTGATTTTTAAAAAGTGTAAGATTATGAGAGCCGTAGATGAGGTAGATCTTTTCCTCATGGTAGGGGTATCAAAATCAAGAGGGCATAGGTTTGAGGTAGGTGTTTTAAAGGATATCTGGTATGTTTTGTGCACATTGTGGTTGATATCTGGAATTCTGCCAGAGGTGGTGGTGGAATTGTGTCCAATTACTATGTTTGAAGCCTATTACTATTTGTATAGGCATTTGAATACCTATAGATTATGAATACAGTCCTAAAGTGGGTAGATAGGATGTGTAGATGGGCACAACAGTTGGCATGGACAAGGTGGGCTAAAGGGACCATTTCTATACTCTACAACTCTGGCCCTATCCATTTATGATTAGTCAAAATTAGTAGTTTGCCTCTGCCACAAATTCCCTTTTTAAGCTAACAATGTGCACCTTTAATTTTTTGTTACAGTAAATAAAATGTTTAAGTAATGTAAAGTGTTACTACTTTTTTAAAAAAAGTGTCCCAAATGACCCATATGAACATATTTGCAGATGAAGAGAGCAACTTGGATCCATCTCCTCTACCAGATCTGGATTCGGAAAGTCTTCGGGAACCAGAACAGGATGAGGAGCAACGATGGCTGGATGCTTTAGAAAAAGGAGAGCTGGATGACAATGGGGAGCTAAAGAAGGAGATTGACGAATCTCTGCTGACAGCCAGACAGGTGAGAGGATTGTATGGCTGGAAAAATAATTAATAACAAATCCTATTATCAAATTAGTCAGCAGGTTCAGTGAATTAAGAGATGCATTGTGAATTTCCAATCTCCAATACTCGCGGTCTGATTTACACCATTATCATTGTTTCATACTTCAGACTGTTATATTAGAAAAACCTGTGGGATTTCTGCATTAATTGCACATTTAGTTCTCAACAAAGTTTCATCTGATTAAAAGCATAAGTATCTTTTCATTATTTTAATTGTTCTTTGGTAGCAATCCAAACCCTTTTAGCTTCATGAAGTCTTCAATGTGGCCTAATAGATGGTAACACAGATTTGATAAAGGTAAATTATGCCCCAAGCTGGTGTGGTTGATTAAGTGTGTGTACACTTTGAAGTACCACATGATAAGAGAATAACTGAACTCCATTCAATTAATGGGGTAGTGGCAGCGTGGATGCAAAACTGGTGAATAGCGTAGTATTAGCCGAACATTTTTCAACATGGTGGGAAGTGGATATTCCAGAGCTGGAAATGATGCCCATGTGCTGGTCCTAATATAGAGTCTGCAGAAGGCATTAACTGAGAAATATAGCAAAGACTGAGGATAATAGTAATAGAAGGATGCAGGCAAACTGAAAGTGTACTTGCATAGTGGAGTAAATATAATGCAGTGAAGTATGAAATGTAATTTGGAAGTTTGAGTGAGGAACATTTTAAACTGTGCAGGAACAGAGACCTGGAGTTTGTATGCACAAATCCTTACAAGTTGAAGAGATTGTAGAAGTAAATGCAATCCTTTGTATAAATGATCAAAAGTAGAAACAAACAAGGAGGAAATGCAAAACTACTTGTAAATCACTGGTTTAGCCCAAGATGGATGTTATGTCATGTTCTGATCTCCTTGCAATTAAGGAGCAAGTTGAGGTCTTCACGGTTCAGAGACGAGTATGTGAACTGGAGTTAAAAGAATGTTTATAAAGAGACCTTCAGAAGTAATGAAGGGACTTGGTGTAAATTCAGAGAAATCATTTCAAGTGGAAGGATTGTTGGTGATTAGAAGCCACTGACAAGACAAAAGAGCCAAAGCTGAAGTGAGTTTTTGTGCATCAAACTGCTCTGGAATGGGTGGTGGAAAAATAACTGTTCACAAGGGAGTTCATGGTATTGGAAGTAATACATTAGCAAAGGTTGGGCATGGTTAACAAAAAATATTACTGTCATTTTCAGATTCTTTAAATAGTAGGGTAAAGGAGGGATCAGTGGTGGGGCCTTAGCTATCTATGTTAACAGCTAGAGTGAAGGAACTGAGTATATCACTGTCGAATATGATGCTGATTCCAAGGTAAGTAGAAAAGCAAGTTCCAACAAAGACAATCTGCCAAGTGTTGCCCACTTACTTAACCTTTACAGACTGATTATAATGTGGAGAAATGAGGTTATCCTGTTTGGGAGGTGGAGAGACCACGGGATCTGTTGTACAGAGGGATCTGGGTGTCCTCGTGGCAGCTCGGATTCATGTACAGCAAATAATTTGGAAGCAAACAAGGAAACACTTCAACAAAAAAAACAATTTAAGCCTTGCTACACCTGTATAGGATGTTGGTGAGACTGAAGTACTTGTATAGTTTTACTCTTGTTTATTGAAGGATATATTTTAGAATCTGGACAAAATTCACCAGGTTGGTTGCTGGGATGAGAGGGCTGTCTTATGAGGAAAGATTTGAGCATGCTGGGCTATACTCATGACCGTTTAGATGAATGAGAAGTGATCTAATTAAGCAAGCTTGGGAGGAATCTAGAACTAGGCATAGCTTCAGATTTGGGGGTTGCCTATTTAAAATGACGACAGAGGAATTTGAGTGTGGTGAATGTTTGGAGTTGGTGGTGGTTGAGTCATTGTGAATAGGTTCAAGGCCAATGTAGATAGTTTTTTTTGCTGTAAAGGGGAGTTGAGGGTTATGGGGATCAGGCAGGAATGTGGAGTGTGATCTTGTTGAAAAGCAGACCAGGCTTGGGGCCACATGGCTTGCTCCTGTTTGTTTGGGATGTTTTACAAGTATATATTTGCCCAAGTTCAGTGGAGGAAAATGGCATTCTGAGCATGCTATATGATTTTGATTGACTCTAGTGGTAGATTTGTTCTTGGAGAATGTCTCTGCTTTTCTCCCTTTGGAGCCAGTGTTCCCTTTCCCTTTTGAGTGAATCAGTCAAATTCTTACGTTACTTCTCACCTTCAGGGCAGGCATGGTAGTGTAGCAGTTAGCGTAACACTTTACAGCGCCAGCAACCCAGGTTCAAATCTGGCCACTGTCTGTAAGGAGTTTGTACGTTCTCCCCATGTCTGCGTGGGTTTCCTCTGGGTGTTCCGGTTTCCTCCCACATTCCAAAGACATACAGGTTAGGAAGTTGTGGGCATGCTATTGTTGGCGCTGGACATGTGGTGACACTTGTGGGCTGCCCCCAGAACACTCTATGCAAAAGATGTATTTCACTGTGTGTTTTGATGTACATGTGACTAATAAAGATATCTTATCTTTCCCAAGCCTGATTAGGTTGACAGGCAAGTATTCCACTTGTTCACCAAGGTCCTGGCTGCCATGTTGTTCTTGCCTTGCAGTGGCAGGGCACAAACATTTTTGAGCTAAGGGGTTCAGGGAACAGTCCAATGGTGTAGACTCCAGCTTGACCCAGCCAATTAGTTGTCACTGTTGCAGTATTGTGATTGCTTTTGGTATTGCTCTTTCAAAAGAACTTGGCCTTGCACTCCAGCATCCCATACACCACTGAATTATTTCTTCCTTTAATCTGTAAAACCGTTGCATTGGGTATACAGGCTGTAGGAGAGCAAAATTATATTTGCAAAATAAAGCCACGTGCATTATTTAGCCTAGTTTTATGGTTTATTGTTACCCCAGACACTTGTCGTTGGGCACTTAAAAATTCGTGTACAGAGATGTGCATTTGATAAATTTTTAGAAATAGCAGTCCAATTATTCCCATAGCTCATCTAATATGCAAAAGAAAATTGAATAAACACTTATTACTGAATCTGCTTCCATCACCTTTTCAGGGATTGTATTTCAGATTATAACCTCTATCTTGAGTTAATAGTATTTACTCCATTTCTCTAATGGATCTTTATTTATGCAGCGTGCCTTGCTACACAAGCAACAAAGCCAACCACTCCTGGAGTTGCCCATGGGCTACAAAGTGAAGGAGATGACTGAGGAAATGATGGTGAAACGAGCTGAACGTGCTCGAAAGAGACGTCTGCAGGCTGCGAAGAAAGCTGAAGACAGTAAAAACCAAACAATTGAGCGGCTGACAAAAACCAATAAGGCAAAAGTGAAAACACTGAGGGACAGAAGGACCAAGGGAATGCATTGTCCAATGATTAGATATTCCAATAATGCCACGGGGATTACTGTGTCCTTTCCACATGGATGTCCTGCCCCATTGCCAGCACCCTCGATGCCTGTACCCATACCAATTACCTGTGGGGTTGAGGGTTGCTCAAACTTCAAGAAATACTGTTGTTCTAAAACTGGATTACCTCTCTGCAGCCTTGAGTGCTACAAAAAGAATTTGATGATCCAAGGTTTGGCTTGATGAGAGCTGAGTATCTGGAAGTGAACAAACCCCAGAAAGTTGCTAGCTGTGAACTGGTTCATTAACCAGGAATGATCTTTTAGCAGTGGAATGCTAATGGAGAAAGTTAAAAGGTCTGCTTTGTTTGACATCTCTTGTGATTACAATTTGGATCATTGATTTCTGTCAGAAGTTATTTATCGCAGTGGTGGGATTGATTCATGAAAGGTATTCTACAGTTTGGTTACTTGTAGTGAATGGCATTAATTAAAACATTTTCCACATGGGTACCACTACAAGAATTCTCACTTGGAATGATATGGTTGTATCCAGTCTTTTTACTTTGTCACAACCATGTTCTGTATCTGCCCAACATTTGTTGTTCCTCTGAACATCCTGGATTAAAATAAACTACAAAACCCAAGGGGCAGCACTTGCACAAGTGGATTGAGGTCAACCAAATATTTTCCTCCTGGCACTCAGCACTAATTTCAACTGTAGTTTCTTGGAGACTAACACCACCTAATTTACAGTATCACAATGTTCCTTTTCCTATGCTCTTAACTCTCACCTGCCCCAGCCTATAGTTTCACTTTGGTGGAAATGCTGTGCCCCATAGACACACAGATTTAGTTGAAAGTCAGCTTTCCAGTTACTGTACTAGCCATCAGTAGCCAGGGTATCATGACGTAGTGCCCTGTTGAAGTTGGATCAAGTAGAGTAAAATCAAAATGTTTAAGCTATCTTAATTTTGGAAGAAATAATCTAGCACATTAAGTTATATCTTCAAAACTTGGAATATTGGAGAGATTCCATAGGAGAGGCAAATTCTATAGAAAGCAGGTCATTGTTGCCACTTGATGCATCCTCCAGAAATGACAATATGCAATGCATATAAAATTGTTCACTTGCACATGTATCAGCCAGGGGGTTTGTATTCAGGGAGAGTGCATTGGATTTGTATGAGTTGTGATGCTTTACATCATAAGCCAAACATTAAATTTTGATTTTTATTTAAAACTTGAATGGTATTTTGATTTGAAGAAAACTGCAATAAATTGTAGTGTCTTACCTGACCTAATGTACAACATTCTCCTTTTATTTCTAGTGAAGTCACTGGAGGTGACCCTCAGTACAGTGAGCTTTTGTATTAGTTTTGACTCCTGATTTGACCATTTGATGCAATAGTCTATGGCTTGTGTGATCATCCTTACTCTCAAGCTGTGCCCTTCAATCCAACTCATTCATGCCAACCAAGTTGCCTAACTTGAGTTAGTCCTATTTGGCACTCATCCCTCCAAACCACACTTATTCAAATGTCTTTTAAACATTGTAATTGTACCTGTCTCTACCACTTCCTCTGCCAGCTTGTTCCATATACCCACCACTCCTTGGAAAAGGTTTCCCCTCACTAAATCTCTGCTCTCTGGATTGACTCCCCTACCCTGGAAAAATGACTGACTATTCACTTCTCCCTCAGCTTCCAGGGTGGTGGAGGGCAAGGGGAAATAAAGGGAAGCCCCAGCCTATCTAATCTTTCCTCATAACTCAAGCCCTCCAGTCCAGCTATCATCTTTGTGAATCTTTCATGTTAATCTTCTAGCTTAATTACATACATTCTATAGTATGGCAACCAGAACTGCATACAATATTCCAGGTGTAGCCTCACCAATATTGTACAGTTGTAATGTGACTTAAATCCTGTACTCAATACCCTGACTGCTGAAGGCAAACACACAAAATGTCATCTTCACCACTGTCTACCTCTTTCAGGGAACCTGGTACTTGTACCCCAGATGTCTCTGTTCTACAACACTCTCCAGGACTTAACCCAGGCAGAATTTGTACAGTAAATGGTAAACTCACCAAAATGCAACACTTTGCACTTAAAGTTTAAATTCTATCTGCTGTTCCTTGGCCCATTTTTTTCAGTTGATCTACTTCCTGTTGTAATCTTAACCTTCTCCACAGTCCACTATAACCTCTAATTTTGGTGTCATTCACAAACTTACTAACCATGTGAATCACATCGTTACTATGACAAGCAGCAGACCCAGCACCACCACAGGCCTCCAATCTGAAACAACTCTCCACTACCAACCCCTTGAATTCTTCTGAGCCAATTTTGTCTATTTGGCTAGCTCATCCTGGATTGTGTGATTTAACCTGCCACACCAGACCTACCATACAGGCATTTGTCAAATCAAATATCAAAAACACTCCATATAGCAACATCCACATTAAAATAATTTGAATGCCTTAGTAATGTGTTTGTACTCTTGTTTTAAACTTCCCTTGCCTGTAAAGATATCCACAACAAGTCCTTGTATTTGAAACCCTTCAGTTTTTACAAACTTATCAACTCGAGTCTTTTGCAGACTAAACTAATCCAGACCATCTGCTATTTCTGGTGTCATCCTTCAATTGTTCTTCTATGACTTGGGTAGCTATTTGGCCTATTGAGTCAGTCAGGTCTGACCATAAGCATTTTCCTGTAACCATTCATCTCCCATGCCCATCAACTTCACCTGATTTTCCTTACTTGGGGCAATTTAGTGGCCAATTAAACTACCAAGTCTTTTAGTCCATAGGAAAAAAATTTGGGAGAAACCCACATGATCACAATGTGCAAACTCCAGAAAAGATACTGGAGGTCAGGATTGAAACTGCGATGTAGATCTAAGGCAGTAGCACTATCTGCAGTGTCACTATCACACCAGGATCTGTCCTCAAGCTGAAATTCTGCCCCATACTCCATCTTGGTGTTACCACCAAGTTAATAGGTTTGAAAGCATGTATGTTACCTCATATGAACCCCAGCTGGAAACTTCAGAACATTAACTATTTCTCTTTTGATAGGTGCTACATGGTTTGAGCATTTGTAGCAGTGTTTTCAGATTTCCAGCATCTGCAGTTTAAGGTTTTAATATCTTGCTACTTAGAGCTGTTCCCTTGGTCACGTGCCACATTTGGACTCAAGTCCAAGGAGTAGACAGCCTCATTTTTACTATTGTGAAGGTTCACAATCTTTATTAAAGCCAAATCTATCTTCTAAAATACATTCTACCAGATAACATTGACAATCTTTTGGTATTATACTTGCCACCCTCTCCTATTTGACCTTTTGGTAATACAGCTATTAAAAGGCAAATGATAATATTGAAATATTAATTTCAAATTCCTGCAAATCAAATTTAGCTGCATGCTTAAGAATACTGTTTTTCCTCTATTATAAATGTTGATTTTTATTACCAATTCCAGGCCAGTAGGTACATCTCCCTCCCTTCAGTAAACAAATTATCAGACATCAGGAATTTGAAATTTTATCTAAAAAGCAACATTACCACTTGAACAATCTCAAGTATAAAACTACATTCATGAAGCACATTTAAAAAGTTCATCCAGCTTAAGATCACCCCAATTTCAAAACCCACAATTTATTTTCTACAGTTTTTTTTTAAAAAGTGGTATGTTTGGAAGTCCCATGTAACATTAAACCACATACTAACGATCAGTTTTGAATCCCTTCAAGATGTACTGTATGGTTACAAGTGATGATGGCCACAATAGCCTGAATTATTACTCAAATAATTATGGCAAAATTTGCTGCACAAGACAACTTTGGAAAGAATACAGCAGCTGGCAAACTGCATCATAAATTATGGATCAGTTTTTAAGATATTCAAATTTCCACTCCTTCAGATGCTCTGGTCTAGTTTTTGTTTAAAAAAAATTCTAACCTACAGATTTATAGATTTGAAGGCCTTGACATTCTACTTGAAACCAAGTAGTAGATACTGTATACTGCTACAACATTTGAGCTGACAAAGAACTTGTTCAAATGAGACATCCTGAACTTTCACTTCTTGTATTTAAATGAGTTTACAGCTAGGGCATGAAGATATTTCCATATTTATCTTCAGTGAAGAATGAAATACCATTTTCTAGGAACCAAGGAGTGGACACAAAACTCCTCTCATTACAAATAGCGTTCCTATCCCTCCCTACTTCATGCAGTAGCACTTTTTCCTAAACATTTTAAGAAAGAAACTATGTTTTCAAACAGCATCAAATTAACAAAGAATGAACCCCATCTACAGTTTGATATGGGTAAATTCATTTTTTTTGTAATTGCTTTGGCAATGTCAAAATTTGTTTGCAATTAGAAGTCATGATAAAATCTTAAAAATCCACTTGGATCTCAGCCCAAATAGCAGTGCGAGTATCAGTGGATCTAGGCAAATGGAGGAAGAGATGCAAAACAGTGTGGTGGATACACACTGCTGATCACCAGCAAAGTGCATATGTTTGTGTGGACAGATTTGATTGGGTTATGCTTGCAAGAGTGGAAAATGTCTATTTGGCCAAGGAGCAAAAAGCTCCCATCTTCTTGCTCAGGTAGCTAAGTTAAATAATAGCCAAAAATGGGGAAAACAGTCAAATACACAGAATGTAGCATGCCTGGACTGGACTGGACCAATTTGCCTAAACAGATTAATCAAATTCAAAAGATCACCAACTTGAAGCAGCATTAAAAAGTTTTCTCTCTCTACTGACATTGCATGGGCAGTTGAGGCTGCCTTGCATCTTCTACTTTCCTACCCCCACCACCCCTTCCTACTCACCAGGCTGGGCAGCGACTGCATTGTTTTGCCTACCTTCCAAAAAAACTCTGAAAACAAACAGTTAGTAGTTAAAGCAGAGAAATTTGATCATTGTCAGGCAATATGTAATACCAATAAATGAATGCAACTCTATGTAATTCTGAATATATGCATCACCAAATATTTAAAAACAAAATGAAGAACCAGTTATGATATCCAGGCACCAGTTACAATGTAATTTTATTGTGCTTAGTACTGCATGTTCAGTAAAAGCACAGTCGTCCCTTAAGCACTGACAGTTCAACCAGCTGCCTAAACACAGGAAAACCAACTATTATGGCTGTGCATTCTTTAGACTGCACTTAAGTTTCCATAAAAAATCTAATTATTTTACATCTGACACTGTATGACAGCACACGAGCAAGAAACCTAGAATCTTTACAACTGTACAAAAAATAGAAAATTGTTAAATCATGCTGCTTTTACAACAAAATAATTTACAAAACTGACGATGAGAGTTCGCAAAGGCACCAGATACCAGGAAACCTGGCTTTCCAATGCTCTCCAGTTCAAACCCCTCTGCTAAAAGTGAACCAAATCAAGGCTGCTAAATAATTGTCCCATGGTATTTCAGAAAATGATAAAGATATAACAACTCAAGGTTGGGGCCACATGGTTCTCCTTTCAGCTGTAACACGAGGTTCCACATGCTATTCATAAATCAAGGAGTTTTCATGCTGGAGCTGCTGTTGTTGAAAGTTTGGACCTTTTGGAAAAAAAAGACATTTATACCACAGGAAATAAAAACACCAAATGCAGGAAAGCACTTCTCTATTTCTCTCATTCCACTCTTAGGTGGCCCTAAATTCCACATCACAATGAATGTCTCCTGCAAGTGTTTTGGAACCTTCTGAATATACAATCATCAAAGCTCAGGTCAGTGGTGATCAGGATAACAACATTGGATTTGGTCCACATGTTCTTGGTCCTGTAGAATCCTCAGGACACATTTGTGATAGGCTTGTACTTCTTCAGTCTGGTCCATTGACCTGTGGCATAGTTCATTTCAAAGACTGTGTCCACCAACATCGTGGTGCTGCCTGTACCATCTGCCTTCGGTAGAACCTCTGTATGTTCGCTCAATTTGATTTGAATGATATCACCCTGCTCTGGACATGGGTTTTCTGCAAGAATAAAATATCAATCAGGCACACAGGAATTAAAGACAGACAAGGTGATTAAAGGAAAATAGCTCTAGTAATTGGAAGTCTAATGTGTAAAGACATCCATTCAACTTTCTACACTTTGTCTTGTATAGCCAAGTTTCATGCATCTTGCTTAAATTCTGAAAGTAAAGGAAAATATTCATGTGTATCTATTTTCCAAAATTTAAATAACTTCCTTCTATCATTTTGAAGAGATGGCCTAGCCTGTCAATATCTTCATTAATAAGGCAATGGCACACCAAAAGTTAAACTATTGTGCATCTTGGTCACGCATAATTGATTTGCCTTGCTTGCCTTCTGGACCAATTTAAGTTTAATTTCAGGGGGAAAATTGTGCAAAACAAATCCTGGATACAAATTCAGCTCTCCTGGTTGGTTACTTTACACTTCAAAATTGTAGCTACAGATAATGTGGGGAAGGGGAGGAAAACAGGATGTGTGTTTTTATTGATGAAAGGAAATGGTTGTTTTATAAACTAGTTGATAATCAAGCCACATAGCTAAAAATGTCCAAACTCTAGTAAGTTAGTGAGCACTTCTCTCAAAAAGCTGATATACAAGATTCTAGCATTTGCTCCCAAATCCAATTATCCAGAGATCCTTCCCAATTTCCACAGAGAAAATCAACACCAGGGTCTTTCAAACTGCTTCCTTCCAGTGACCTTAGAGCAGTTCTGGCACAGTGGACACGATCTTCACCAAACAACAACTTTAACAGAATTGCAGGGAGCAGCACCAGCCACTATACATAGTGGTTTGTCAACTTTCTTAAAGGCTTTCACTCAGTCAGGAGGGACTGTGGAGCAATTTTTTCAAATTTACCTATCTGCAGAAATTCATGTCCATTTTTGCTTTATGATGGTGTGGAAGCTGGGATCCTAATGGGTCCCTAACAGCACCAGTCTCAGTACAGACACACTTCAAGCAAGACCATAACATTGCCATGACACTTCTAAATCTTTCTGACAGCAATGCTGCACCTCACCACCAGCAAGCTTCCTGATGGAGTGGAACTAAACCATAGGACCAGATGCAAACTGTTCAAGTCCAACCCAGAACAAAGGTCACTGACCCCAACTTCAGTAGCTGAGTTGCAGTATGCAGGCAACACCTGCACAACGACTGAACTCCAAATCATCATCAACCTGTTCACTGACACATGTGAGAGCATAGGCCTTATACTCAATGTTCACAGAACAAAGGTCCTCAACCTACATATTCCCACTGTACAATCCAGCCTTCTGATAATAAAGATCCACAACGATTCCCCGGAAAAAAATGGACCGCTGCAAACATTTCAGAGGTTAAATAGTAGTTGGTGATGATTGAGTGGATCATACAGAAACAACCAAGGATACGAGAACTTGACGAGCACTTAAATCATCAGGGCATAGAAGGCTATGGAGCAGGTATTGGCTTATGGGATTAGTAAGGATGGGTACAATCGTTGGCACGTGCTGTATAACTCTGACAAGGCAGCCAGGATTTCCATTCTTGCTACCACTGGATGTGACCAAAGGTTGAGCTTTGCTGTTCTGCTCCCTATAATGTAATAAATCCCAAACTGACACCTGCAGGTGGTGGCAGTCATCTTTACTAAGATGACCAAACAAGGACTGTTACACTATGTAAACAATTGCACCTTATTCTTTTCATGAAGAGAGTTGCAACTCTTTTGCCAGCCTCCTGACAATCATCTGTACTTATGCTAGTCTTGTAATCAACGCAGCCTGACTCTTGCAACTCTTTTGCCAGCCTCCTGACAATCATCTGTACTTATGCTAGTCTTGTAATCAACGCAGCCTGACTCTTGCACCTAGAGCCTTGAAGTGTCACATTTTTCCAACAATAACAATGATGATTGTTTAAAGTTAGCTTGTTGACCCTAGACGAGGAGACACGCCAATGATCAGTGGTTTATTTCAACATGCAATATGCTTTAAGAGAAGGGACACTATCTAGATCTTTGTTGAATAAGACAAGGCCGATTGGCCATGAACAGTTTATTTCAATGTGGGAGATCTCAAGTCATGTACGTCAGTAGCTAAACAACACACATTTCAAGCCGTTTAATCATTTTATTGCCAGGCAGCAGAGAGTATTCTCTTATTTAAATAATCCTCCAATTGCTCATACAGTAAAAGGCCTGCCACTCAAGAAAGGTAAATTTGAGTGAGGCGTCTCAAAGTGTACGGCAGTGGGTTCATCACCGACAATGCAAGTGGTAGCAAGGATAGAAATAAAAAGTAATCCATCATACCTCTTGAACCTGCCATAAACCCAAGTATAAGGGCTTTTTCTGGGCGCGTGACTTTGTTTGCAGTCTTGAACATTTCTTGGGCTGCATACATTTGGTCTCTCTGCAAGAAGTAAAATATAGGGTGAGAATAACTGCAAAGATGAAAATCACAAATAAACGTAGGGAACATAAAAATGCTAATTTAAAAAATGAGCAAGATTAATGTTCACCTTCTGTCAACCTAGGAGCCACATGATACCAAAGAGAAATTAATGATCAACAATCATAATCTCTTGATTTGGAGGTATTGAGGGGGATGAGGTTGCAAGTGGTGGGGACTCCTACTCCTCCAGATCCATAAAAAGGTTTTCTAAAATACACTCATGTCTTGGAACTGGCTTCTCTCATCTCCATTTAGGTTCAGATTTCCCTGTACAAACACAAGTTAATTAAGTCTAAACCAGTGTCCCAAATGCACTAATGGAGCATGATTTAAATATATCAATGAAGTGCCCTGCCTCTCCAATACAGAGAAAACAAAACTCTCAATTCTGTCTTCTAAATGGCAGCAGGTGTAGGCATGGCAAGTTGAAATTGCCTTCCCTGATATCTTTAACATTCTTTTTTGGGAAGGGAGTACCAACCTTAATTCTAGAGATAGTTTTGGATTAATTCCCACTTCCCTTCCACTGCAGGCTATGTCTTTAGTTTTCCTGGTCTAGATATGGAGAATGCAACATTCTTTTTTTTTTAAATGTTAACTTCTCTGGATTCTCCAGCTGCTTGGGTATCTCTAGCAGGTTACATTTATATTTTAAACCTTAATATCAAATTAACAGAGTTAATAATCTACTTATCTTCCAGGAAAACTATGTAACCTATTGGCTTTTTAATGGAAAGTTTTCCTTTTGCAGACAATTGGTTCTCTAAAGTTGTCATCTATCATCCGTCTAGTTATTTAGTAATAGTAAAACTCCAATAATCCAGTAGCCAAAGATTGGGCATTTGGATCACCAGGTAATGTTTGCTGCTCTCTGTTCCCATCCACCAGGACCCAGTTCCCGCACTCCTCACTTGCCTGGTTGACTGAAGGAATTATGATACTGCGTAGCATGCAAAAAAAGCTCAATTAAAAGTGTTCGGACATTAATAGAAATAAAATGAGCTAGCCTAGCACCAGTGTGCAGACCATCAGAATTTTACTGTTGTAGACAATCTGCCAACCATCTCCTAAGATTAACTATGCAGCCACAACCCCACAGGCCTTAAAAATCTGCCACTGTACAACTTACTTCACCTAGAGACACTGATGTGCTCACAGGGCACAAGCACTAGAGTTTAAGAACTTCTGATCTCAAACTGCTCTTTATAATCCAATCCCTCTAAAACACAATGAAGCAAGAAAAAACTGCAGATGTTGGAAATCTGAAACAAAGATGGAGAATGCTAGAAGCACTAAGCAGTGGGAAGTGAAGACCCAGACAAACATCTAACAAATCTAGACTAAATGTCACAGAAGTGAGAAGTTTTCAGTTTCTTCTTCAGATGGATACTGTTTCTCTCACATGGCAACATGTGGAGATCAAACTTTTAATTCATCGTCTTCAAAAAAAAATCAGGCCCTATATTTGCTACTTACTGTGAGCGAAAGGCTCTTACGAGGTTGCGGCTGCAATTGCTGTGTCTGCTGCTGCGTCTGCTGCTGTTGTTGCGTCTGCTGCTGAGGCTGCGACTGCTGCTGTACAGGTGTCGTTTGTGCTGTCACTGTGACAGGCACGGTACTCGGGGCAGTGGTGGTTGAGGTAGATGTTGCTGAGCTGCTGTTATAAATCGGGGTTCTTTGTTTAAACTGGCCTGGTAGACCAGAGGTAGGAGCTGTTGACTCTTCCGATAGTCTATTTGCCTGGAGAGCCTCCCGGACTGATCCGACTGTGTTAGCTGCATAGGGAAGAGGAAAGAATCTGTTACTGCCATTTCCAACATTCTTCTATATCTATATTGTTATTTATTAAAGATCTTATTAAATTATTAAAAATCTAACCATTGGTTGTACCCACAAGCTACAGACAGACATTGTTAAAGCATAAATACACTAATCATCTATCATCATTTTATTCCCCTTAAAGCCTCAGGCTTGTGCTTGGAACTTGACAAAGAAACATGCCATTCAGGTCAAATGGCTTATTTCAGTATTTTTGCACCACTTTTGCCTCATAATATCTTGACTTATTTTACTACAACATATTCTATCATGTTATTCCTTATAACAAAATGCATCTTAAATTTATGTGATAGCAAATTCCTCTTTCTCATTACTCTATAGGGGAAGATGTTTCTCCCGAATCGGATGTTTCGGACCATTAGTTTTGGATTCCACTACAAATAAAAATCTGCCCTCGTGCCTTTTGATTCAACACAATAGTTTGTCTTTGGGTATGATCACCTGTCGCATAATTCACAAGACATGCACAGCAAAGAACTTGGGAAAAATAATTGCTCAGAGAAAAATTCCATCACTAATAACAATTTCCATTGCAATCAAGTTAGACATTCACTAAATGTATGCCAGAGAATAAATGATTTTGATTATAGACTTGCCTGCTGTGATATTTGTTATTTGCAGAACAAGACAAATTGAAAGTTTGCATTGCATCCTTCTAATTAAAAATAAAATTAATGATTACCACCTCCTTCAAGTTTACTGGCATTTACCTTGTGGAGTTTCAGAGCTGGAAATGTATGAAGATGATGGCACCATACTTGGTGTAGCAGGTAGGTAACTAGTAGATGGTAGTGCATTATCATTACTCAAAGCACCAAGTTTCTGGAAAAAAAATACACAAGGAATATGCAATAAAACACTACTAGCCTTTAAAGAATACAAGCATTTATGAAGGCAATTAGATGTTTCAGAATAAAATTGGACCCTATATCATGTGCTCGCAAGCATTTTTCAACAAGGTCAAACTTAAAATGCATGATATAATATCAAGGATTCTCTCAAATTTTTCAAATTGCTAAATTCCAATTTAGCAAATGGAATTCATCCACAGGACAGAAAATATACTTAAAGCAGTGCTACTTCATTTTACAACAAACTGGCTCATCCCCCACAAAAGCGCTTAGATCTGTGCAGACTTCTTTTAAAGTAACTCACTTCAATATAATTTATTAAATTTCTTATTTTTAAGGATTAGAGGAAATAATCATGATATCCACGTATGCAGCTGGAATCTGCTTAAACACAAGCAAAGAAATCAATTTCAAATAACCCCCTAATTTATTTTTTATAAATTGTTCAAAATCATGAGGTTAATTAGCTTCACCTTCACTGATACCTCTTCTTCAATTTACCTGTGTGGAGACCAGACCCACGGCATAATCTGGTGTGACACTGTCAACAACCATTTCTTCTTTGGCTGGTTTTTCTGCAACTTCTGTATCTAAATTGAAGAAGGAAATTTAGAAATGTCACCAGATGTTTTGAGTTTATCTGCCAATGGATCAAAGTAAAATAAATAACAACTTATGAAATGATTTACATCTTGCTGTCTAGAATCAGACAAGTGTAAAAGTTACCTCCAGTCAGAGGTTAACTGGAAGGTTAATACATGTACTTCATCTGAGCATAGACAGGTTCTTCTGGTTGCTAAGTAGCATACTGTGCTTCACTATGTATAAGATTTCTTTTGTACAGGGGTTGGGAAGATTAGGGAATGAGATTTCAGCTTACTAATATGACCATCTACACTGATGAATAAAATTATCATCCACTGAGAATAATCAAACTGGTCCACTTCAGGTCTGGCATAAGGTGTAGGGGTAAAATTTCCTTATGTCACAGCATTTACAAATACTGTTTCATACAGTGTTCCTAACTTCTTGCACAAATGTTTCAATTCCAATATGAATGTTTCTCAGCCCAAGATTTATTATCTCATAGTAAACTTGTGTTACAGCTATAATAGATGGTGATTGACATGCTCAAGCTAATTTCAGGGAGCAGGAAGAAGTTGCATTGCATTACAAGTCATACTCTAAGTGCAAAAGATTGGACTGTTAAACCATTACAATACTACTGTTGCTACATTTTTTTAAAAACGTGCAAACCTCCTATGAAAAATTGTGGTTAATAGTACTTTACCATGTCACTAAGGACATCTCAATTTGCTTCACTTACAAGGCTTGAATCATCCTAAAAGTTGAAGCATCAGGTGAAACGTAAAAGGAAAAATTCACACATTCTTTGAAGATTAAAAGCCACCTTACCAGTGATTTATATTGCATCATCTAACTACAAAGTAAATCATAATGTGCATGCTGAAAGGGAAGTCCTACATTATTGTGGAAGGAAAGCCCATAAACCCAAAAGGACAACTTTTTTTTTTGAAGAATTACTAATTAAACTCAAATGCCTTGGCCCAAAATTAAGCAAATACAACAGTTTGCAGAAAGCCACATAGAATGAACTATTTGCTTAATTTCAGGACAAAACATTTCTAGCATTAGTAATCCTTCTTTGAAAAACCAAGTCAGGAAGGACACATGCAGTGACCAACTCTTAATGAGATATCCTAACTTCATGACAAAATGAAAGGATGAAAAGGATACAAATCACAGAACGTGGGAGAAGGTTAGGTGTTTGCAAAGAAATGGATTACAAGCACAAGCTTGAAAATCCAAAAGAAGAATCAAGCTGTATATAAATACAGGATTCTAGTGAAAAGAGAAATGATTCTTCAGTAGCTTGATTGTTAATAAAGGGAATCCAAACACCTTTTACATGCATGGCCCCAGCTAACTTGCAGGACAGAGTTGAAAAATAAATTGTGAAAAAGTCAATATTGTGAAAAAAGTAACTATTTGCAAGAATTTTTAATTTTCATATAATTTTTCTTTGAAGGGATGACGAGCATAAATTAAATAAATATTTAAATCATGTCTGTGAAGTATTTTACTTTCTCATGTACCTTTTTTTTCAGTGCACGTCTCTCGGGGCACTACAATTCATTGCTGCAATCCAGGGATAAACTTGAGTTAGATCAGCTGCAGAAACAGGTGAGACTGGGCTCTGGGATAGGGTGGTCAGATGGCAAGCCCCGAGAGGGAGGTCAGAGACCCCAGGAGTGACCCAGAAGGAGACCAGAGACCCCAGGAGCAGAAGCTGGCTGGATGATCTGGCCCATTGCTGTAGAGGACTGATATTGTGGAATCTGCAAAATCAGAGTTCAGGCAGGGTCTTATCTATAGCAAAAGGGTAGTTAGATGAGCAGTAGGGCCAGTTAAAAGGGTGAAAAAGATTTACTGAAGAAAGGAGAAGATGTGGCCGAGGAACTGGATTTTACCAAGAGTAGTTTTGGCAAAGGGACAGTGGAAAAGATCAAAAATCAAAATATATTAACATGTAATTAAAGGGGATATGATTTTGATGGGATGAGGAGGGATGCAAAGGTAGAAACTCCAAAGGAGCTGGCCACAATCTTTATACTTCCATGACATGGTGCTAACAAATGAGGATTAAAAATGTTTATTCAAAGAGTGGAGCAGAATTAGGCCATTCGGTCCATCGAGTCTGCTCTGCCATTTGATCGTGGCTGATTTATTTTTCCCTCTCAACCCCATTCTCCTGCCTTCTCCCCATAACCTTTGACACCCTTACTAATCAAGAACCCATCAACCTCCGCTTTAAATATACCCAATGATTTGGCCTCCACAGCCTTCTGTGGCAATGAATTCCACAGATTCACCACCTCCTGGCTAAAGAAATTCCTCCTCACCTCTGTTCTAAAGGGACGTCCTTCTATTCTGAGGCTGTGTCCTCTGGTCCAGGACTCTCCCACCACTGGAAACATGCTCTCCACATCCACTCTATCCAGGCCTTTCAATACTCGGTAGGTTTCAATGAGATTCCCCCTCATCCTTCTGAACTCCAGCGAGTACAGGCCCAGAGCCATCAAATGCTCCTCATACATTAACCTTTTCATTCACGGGGCCCAAAACTATTCACAATACTCCAAATGTGGTCTCACCAATGCCTTGTAAAGCCTCAGTATTACATCCTTGCTTTTATATTCTAGTCCTCCTGAAATGAATGCTAACATTGCATTTGCCTTCCTTACTACTGACTCAACCTGCAAATTAACCTTTAGGGAATCCTGCACTAGGACTCCCAAGTCCCTTCGCACCTCCAATTTCTGAATTCTCTCCCCACTTAGAAAACAGTCCACACTTATATTCCTTCTACCAAAGTGCATGACTGTACACTGCCCTATGCTGTATTCCATCCGCCACTTCTTTGTCCATTCTCCCAACCCTTCCAAGTCCTTCTGCATACTCCCCGCTTCCTCAACTCTACCTGTCCCTCCAACCACCTTTGTATCATCCACAGACTTGGTCACAAAGCCATCAATTCCGTCATCCAGATCATTAACATACAACATGAAAAGTAGCGGACCCGACACCGACTCCTGCAGAACACCACTAGTCACCCATAGCCAACCAGAAAAGACCCCCTTCAATCCTGCTCTGCAACTTCTGTCAGTCAGCCAATCTTCTATCCATGCTAGTACCTTTCCTGTAATACCACGGGCTCCTACCTTTAGCAGCCTCAAGTGTGGCACCTTATCAAAGGCCTTCTGAAAACCCAAGTAAACAACATCCACTGACTTTCCTTTGTCTATCCTGCCTGTTACCTCCTCAAAGAATTCCAACAGGTTGGTCAGGCAAGATCTCCCCTCGAGGAAACCATGCTGACTTTGGCCTATTTTATCATGAGCTTCCAAGTATCCCAAAACCTCATCCTTAATAATGGATTCTAACATCTTACCAACCACTGAAGTCAGGCTAACTGGCCTATGATTTCCTATCCTTTGCTTCCCTCTCTTCTTAAAGAGTGGAGTGACATTTGTGATTTTCCAATCCTCCAGAACCATTCCTGAATCTAATGAATCTGGAAAGATCACTACTAATGCCTCCACAATCTCTTCTGCTACCTCTGAGAACCCTGGAGTGTAGTCCATCTGGTCTAGATGACTTATCTACCTTCAGACCTTTCAGCTTCTCAAGCACCTTCTCCTTAATAATAGCGACTACACTCACTTCTGCCCCCAGACTCTCTTGAATTTCTGGCATGTTGCTGGTGTCTTCCACAGTGAAGACTGACACAAAATACTTATTCAGTGCATCCACCATGTCTTTGTTTCCCATTATTATCTCTCCAGCGTCATTTTCCAGTGGTCCGATGTCCACTCTTGCCTCTTTTACTCTATATCTGAAAAAATTTTGGTATCCTCTTTTATATTATTGGCTAGCTTACCTTCAAATTTCATCTTTTCTCCCTTTATTGCTTTATTAGTTGCCTTCTGCAGGTTTTTTAATCCTCAATCCTCTAGCTTCCCACTACTTTTTGCAATATTGTATGCCCTCTCTTTTGCTTTTATGCTGTCTTTGACTTCTCTTGTCAGCCACAGTTGCCTCATCCTCCCTTTAGAATGCTGTTTCTTCTTTGGGATGAACTGATCCCGTGTCTTCCAAATTACTCCCAGAAACTCCTGCCATTGCTGCTCTACCATCATCCCTGCTAAGGTCCCCTTCCAATCAACTTTGGCCAGCTCCTCTCTTATGCCTCTGTAGTTACCTTTACTCAGCTGCATATGATTTCAGCTTCTCCCTCTCAAACTGTAGGATGAATTCTATCTTCTTATCATCATTGCCTCCTAAGGGTTCTTTACCTTAAGTTCCCTAATCAAATCTGGTTTGTTACACAACACCAAATTCTGAATTGCCTTTTCCCTAGTGGGCTCGACCACAAGCTGCTCTAAAAAGCCACCTTGCAGGCATTCTACAAATTCCTTCTCTTGGGATCCAGTACCCACCTGATTTTCCCAATCTACCTGCATATTGAAATTCCCCATGACCACCATAACATTGCCTTTTCTGTCTCCTGTTGTAATTTGTACCCCACATCCTGGCTACTATTCTGAGGCCTGTATACAACTCCCATCAGGGTCTTTTTACCTTTGCAGTTTCTTAACTCTAACCATGGGGATTCTACATCTTTTGATCCTAAGTTACTTCTTTCTAAGGATTTGATTTCATTTTTTTTTACCAACAGAGCCACCTCCCTTCTGCCCACCTCCTGCTCCCAATTACTATGTTTCTATGGCATTGATAAATGGATCAGCCTCCTACTCCAGTTTCTCTCAACATAGCTATGTGACACTAATGATTTTGCAGCGAAGATTGGATTTCACTAACCTAGTGTCTTCCTTCTCCTTTTAGCTTCCCGACCTGCACCTACCATATCAAGCTCTGATATGTCGAGCAACTAGAACAGAACAGAAGATTATGTTAATGTTGAGCAACGTTTGAGTTTGCCCTGATGTTTTAATGCCAAAACACATCGCTGGTTATTTACATTTCCTGTATTCAAAAATCACTTGCAAATTATTCAAGTGATGGAATTATTCTTCTGTGATAGAACTAACAAGAATAAAAAAAACAGGGAATATCTGATGGGTCAAGGATACACAACAGTTTTTCTCTTGTATATGCATTAATTCCAGCACCGTTGTAGTTGGACAGATTGATGCATTTTACAAGGATTTATTCTCAGTGCTTTTTTCTTGGTTGAATGATTACAAGTTGTACACACAAATTCACCAAATGAAGACTGTAATTTCCAATAGCCATGACCTTTTGTAGAATTTTCAACCCTCATTCATTCACAAAGATTTATGAATATCAAGTCAGGACTTGATATACAGAGCAGTTTAAAGTGACTGCGGAATTCTGTAGCAAGTACACAAAATATAACAAAAATAAGATTTATCCATTTTCAAAAGCCTTTATAAATTCATAACCTCAGCCTCAATCTAAACGAATCCAGGTTACAAAAAAAAAGGAACATTTTTGATATTGATGAAAAAGGCTGGAGGAGGGGGGCAGAAAAGCACATTTATCTGATTGGTCAAGAAAAAAAACTTATGAAATACTGTTCCTTTTAAACTGATAAAAATCTTCAACATTACCATTTCAAAAGAGTAAAAGGAAACAATATTTTTGGTTGGAGTTTTGAAAAAAAAGTGATTTTAACCATGCATATACAACAACATTAACTCGAGGGAAATTAAAGTGTACCACTGCATTAAGGCAGTTTGGGTAATGGGAATTCACAAGTCCTGGTTAAAAATCTGAGATATGGAATAAAAATTCACTCCTATGGAATTTATGCAAGAAGAAAAATTAAATAAACAAAATGCAAAAGAAAAAACAAATTTAATCATTTTTGACAAGGGCTCACGTTACAGAAAACTGTGATACGTATGGTTTCCTAGGAATGCAACCTTTCCGTAACACAGGGTGTACTGCAATTCCTTTAGAGAAATCTAAAGCATTAAGTGATGTGTCAACACTGGCTGACCCATGTTAATTAAACCAGACTAATTAAATGAGACTCAATGGTTCAAAACAACAAAATATCTACAATAAACATATTAACAGAGACCTTAAACTCTGCCATTGAATAAACTAACCTTCACACCCCTCTCTTTACGCACAGGCGTCCGAACAGCCATTGGTGTTCTGTTTGTTGATGGACTGAAGACACTGGGAGTAGTGGGGCTCCGGAATGGAGCTTGCTTTGGGATCCCTTTGAGGGGAGCTGCAGAGTCCAACAGATGTTATAAATATATAAAGCCACAAGTTTGACTTTAGAAAACAGCTGTTCTTTTATGTTTAACCATGCTACATGGTTAAGGAGAATTTCCAAAAGATGAAATGTTCAAAAACTGCACTTAAGGTAATCTGCAAATTTTACATTTTCCAGAGTGAAAGCACACTGCAGCAACGATATTGATCTACTTAGAATATGGATTATTAGTAACTAATAGTACATACTAGTGGTATCGAGTTTCTTAACCAAACCTCTCCCTTTGGCAAGAAAAGGCACTCCAGAGGTCTTTTTGAGCTGCTGTGCAGTTTCTGTTGCTGTAAAACAGTAAAAATATTTTTATTGGGAGTAATCTAATCGAGGTACACACCAGAGATAAGAGACACATTTTAACCAAGCTGTGTGGAGGCAAAGAAAATCCTGAAAAGATAATCTAATCTCAAAAGGCATCTGTGGTTGTTTATCATTTAAATTACTTAAAGCACTGACAAACAAAAATCTCATTCTACTGAAGCTACAATTTTAGACTGAGAAAAAAAATGCATAAGTATTTTCTTCAAACATTGAAAACAAGGAGCCACTCTGTCCCTCAACCTAAATGGTGCATTCTTCTTCTTTTAAGTCTAATGAAACAACATTTCCATGCAATTGCTCTTCCTCTTAAAAAAAATTCTTTCCTAAATTTTATTCACTTTTCTTCTTGGAACTGATGACGCCCAAATCTTACTGGGGTGAAGTACCATAATGCAAACATCCTTTTAGGACTGCCCTTCTCAGTCTTGGTTATGTTTTAGGGACATGGACACTGCTCGCAAGACTGCATTTGTTGCCATTCTCCAGTTTTCCTGGTGGCATTAACGATCAGTCATACATTTGAATTATGTAGAAAACAAGTTGTTCCTTTTACTGGAGGGAGGAAGATAGTGAGCCATTCCCACCATTACAAAAACTCTGGCACTCTATGTGGCTATTTTTTTCTTGTTGGCCTGCAAATGAGGTATATAGAATTGTTTCACAACACACGATGAACGATTTAAATTCATAAATCCTAGTTTTCTAGTGTGGTACTGTAATCAACAGAGAATCATCATAGAAATTCTCTGCACAGAAAGTGGTTCTTCCAACTAAAGATAAGGTACTTAGATCAACCCATCTTCCCAGCACCCAGACTTGCTGTAAATAACACATCAAATACACATCCAGGTCTTTTTTCTAAAAAAAGGGATCTCTGCCTCTACTAACCTTTCATAAAATGAGTTTTCATCTCTACCATTGTTTGGGTGAAAAATATGTTTACCAATTCCTTTCCAATCCTTCTACCTTAAATCAGTCTTCCTGGTTATAAACTTCCCTTCACAAGGATACATGAATGCATAAGTACCCTATCTAGAACTCTCAATTTTCAAACATCACAATTAAATATCCCCTTAGCCTCCTCTGTTCCAAGGAAAACAACCACAGCCTGGGTAATCTTTCATCCAAGCTTGACTGTAGCTCTGGCAACATTCTTGCAGATTTTTTCAGTACATTATACCGTAGGGCTATTGTGGGCTTTAGGCAACGACAATTGCCAGATTCCTTGACACATCACCTTTCACCCAACATCCAGGAACCAATTTTCAGCAGATGAATGTTGCACTATAATAAGCAATAGGTATTCTACCAGATTTTACCCTACAGTGAGCTCAGCAAAGAGAACAAATCTTGGATCTTCCAGCCTGCATCACTTAAATGTACAATGATGGTATCTGACCACTGGCCTATACAACCTTGAACCTGTATTTTACATTGTGGCATTTTGCTTTTCAGTTGTACTCCTTTCATTTGATTGGAAGGGGCTTGTGTGGAGTAGGACAGTGTGTGTATGTATGTGTGTATATATATATATATATGTATATACACACACACACATACATACATATAATATACACACACCAGATTGGAAGACAAGATTCAGAAGTATTTTAATAAAGAGTCACTCACATTTTTGTAACAGTTCTGCTCTGAGCGTGGCACTTTTGGGTTTTCGTTTAAGTTGAAAATGCTTCACTGGTGGTGTGAGGGGTCCCACGAGGGTTGTCAGGGCATTTTTATTCAAGTACTGGCACTCCAAAGGCAACATAGCAGAGGCTTCACATTCGTTAACTAGTCAGATTTTAAAAAAATATATTAAAAAAAAATCAAACTCCTGTGCCTGCCAAAAATGCCTAAAACATTTTAAAAAAACAATAAGACTGATCCAATCACCTACTGCAACTATCAATTTGCCAGCCTGGTAATTAGGAATGGTGTTTAAACTCGTATGATTTTGATAGACGAGACAGAAACAAATTGTTTCCACAAGGACCTTTAACAAACTAAAACTGCAAAAAAAAAATCTGTGGCAGTGGGGTGGGGGAGAAGGGTAGAGGGAGTGGGATTTTGGGAAAACTTGCAATTTGGAATGTGAATCATAAACACTTAAAGATTGATTATTGTATGTTTTCTTATTAAAAATGTCCATTAACTAGATTTTCCTCAATCCCACAAGTAATATCTGAACTTGACAGCATTGATAAAATGCAGGCACTGCCCCCTTCAGAAGTCATTGTTGCTCATTAACTTTAAGTGTATGAAAACTGCATCTTCAAAATTATATTTGTGGGGATGTGTTGGATTTCAACCTTACTAAAAGTACCTTTTTCTCTGAGTTCACCAAGAATTTCTTGTAGATTCTGATTGTGTTCCTCCAGTTCAAGGTTAAGGGAGCCAGTGTCAGGAAAGGTTTTTAGAATGTCTGCCACCATCTGAACCCAGGAGTCAGAATCCATTGCAGCAAGATGCACAATTTCAGTCAATGAATTTTTCATCTGTAAAATGAACAGATTTACATTAAATAAAACACAGAACATAGACCAATTTGGAAATCTGTAAAACCCTGTAGAGATCTTATTCCAGGTTTCACTCCCCACTCTGTCCCCCTTGTTATTAGATGCAAATATCCAATAAGTGAACAGATATGAAAGTTAACAGGAAATTTTTCCCCATGGCAGAGGTGTCTAAAACTGGAGGGGATGGGTTTAAGGAGTAAGGAGGTGAAGAAAGGATCCAAAGAAAAATTTGTTTTTTCACCCAGAGGGTGTTTGGAATCTAGAACTGGCTGAGGGTCTGGAGGAGGCAGGTACTTTCTCATCATTTATCTAGCTAAGCACTTGAATTGGCAAGGCATAGAAGGCTATGGACCAACAGAAGGTAAATGAGATTAGTATGGATGGACGAACATGATGGGCCAAAGGGTCTGTTTTTGTGCTGTATCATTCCATGAAGCAAATGAGGAGGAGTCACTCTGCCTCGCCTTGTATACCTTTCAGCTACTTACATACCAATATGGGAGATAGCCATTTGCAACTGCTGAGGAATAAAAAGATCAAAATAAAACAGTAAAAGAAAGATAGAAAATTCAAAAATATACCCCTATTCCAGTGGCCTGCCAACCCACTTTTAAATTCAAGGAGAGTTTACATTTTACTACAAGCAGGACATGTGATCAGAGTCTAGAACCGGGGGAAGGAAAGGTTTAGCCCAGAGGTCCGGGAGGAAGGGATAAAAGCTGCTGAGGATAATCCCAGTCTTGGTTACAAAATTGTTCACTAGTCCCTTGAATAATGGACATGACAATGAAAGAGGCAGTGTATGGGTTTTAAAGAAGTCACTGATTCTGAGAAAAGCCAGATTCTATCCTTACTCACTAGGTAGACCCTGGGACAGAGAGGCAAGCCTGTTAGCATCTGATGTCATTGAGGAGGATCTGCTGATGGACAGGTAGACCAGTTGCATACTAGATATTCTCATATGCATCCTTTAGGAACTGACGGAGCAAAAAAAAAATCAAGAAATTGGCCAGAGACAGTAAATGTTATAATGGGAATAGGAGCAGAAGTGTTGAGAGCAGAGAGTGGTTCAACAGATTTATTGTTACACCAATATTGTGACAAGTAACGCGGGAGTCAGAGACATAGTTAAGGATTAGAAAGGTAACCACAGATGGTCTCAGTAGTGATCACCATGAACATAAAAATATTGTAGCAGAGTTGATACAGCAATCATGAAAATGATCTCCAACCCATTTATTATAGGAGAAGTTTAAGGAACACAGAAGGCCACAGGTATGCAGAGATAGAAAAATTGCCAGGAATGAGGAATCTTGATACAGTAATTTAGAAAGGAAGTAACAGAGGAAGTCAAATTAAGCTTGAGGGAAGAGGTGGTGGTGGGTGCAGAACCCAATTATTCTTTGAAAATTGAGTAGGAACAAAGCAAGCTGCTCAGAGAAGAATATACGAGAGCACCGAAGATCAAAATATGACTCACTATAGGAGTCACTCTTCTATTATGGCAGTATGGGTGGGGCCTGGGAAAGCATACCTAGGCTTTAAGGACAATGGGTGCTGCAAGGAGATTTGACTGTCAAGGGGAAAGGTGATACAGCAAGTTTCAACCGAAGTTGTGATATCATGGCAAATTGGTCACCTACAACAAGTTTTGGATAGTAAAAACTAAGTTGACACGTCATTGTGCACATAGCAAGGGGTGATAATCGTCTTCTGACAGAATTCAAAGGAAAATTAGTGGCTGTGGCGCAGAACAAAAAAAAAGACAGATCTACTAAGTGTATCCAACATTTTCTGTTTTAAAACAATCTCTTACATTGGTTAAGTTTGCTGTTCAAAATGGGATACTGCATCTTTTCTGCTTGCAAGGTAATGACTATAATAGGTACCTTAGTGACCTCTGCTGGCAATTATGTGCAAGGGCCATGCATCCATGTAACAAACTGGATATTAACGTGACTCAGCCATGCTATTTTACATTACATGTTAAGTTCTGTGCCTCCCCCAAACCCAAACATTCCCCAATATAAAAAACAAACTCACAAAATCCTTCTGTGTCTCTTCCCCTAACATGCCATCTCTGCTGTCCATTGCTCCCCACCTCCACTTTCAATGCCCTTGTCCCTGCATAACTCACCACTTCACAATCCTTTAGATTTATACCAAAGTGCAGGAGTTTCCGCCAGTTTCTGATAGAGCTACTTAAGAAAATATTACTGGAGATGACCAAAAACTTGATCAGAGAAGTGGGTTTTAATAAACAAAAAGCAAACTGCTTGAGGAACTCAGTGGGTCAGGCAGCATCGGAAGAGGGAAATGGGCAGTCAACAGTACAATTATCATAGCATCACACAAATTACTGGTACATGAAGATGACATTAAATCCAAAGCTTTTATGTTGGACAAAAAAAGGCTATTTAAGTTATTGCAATATCTAGCTTTATTGGTCATAACACATCAAGTTCTCTTTCACGTACTTCTGAATCTTAAAAGAGTGTCTTCACCATCTCTTCCAGGCAGCAAGTACCAACCCCCACCTTAAACTCCCATTAAATCTTCTACCGATTGCCTAAAATACATGTCCTCTAGTTGTTGACAACCCGTCTAAAGAATCTCACAAGCCTTCATTTTCTGATGTGGGGTATTGTCAAACACCTTCCTAAAATGCATTAGATTACATTGATACACATACCACCGTCATTGATTTCTTTGTTGAAATTAGTAAAGCTTCAACTTCCTTTATCATTCTATTCTGAGCATCCTTTAAACTGCTTAAATCAGTTTAAACTGCTGATTTATACTGGCCTTGAGAATTTTTTTCCCAATAATTTGTTCTTCACTCCCACCATGCTAATTGGCCTTTAATTCTTGGTCCATTCCCTTCTTCCTTTTCAAACAATATTAGCCAATTATTAGTCTTCTGGTTCTTCTCTACTATGCTCATTCCCAAATTGGATTGGAAAATGGTTGATAGATCCTTGGCTCCTTCTTCCCTTGCTTCTTTTGGGTACATTTTATCCAGGTCTGGCAATGTATCCATTTCTAAGGATGATAGTCTGCTTAATAGTTCCAGCTTCTCTACTCCTTCCACTTTTATCATATCTAATGCTTCAAACTCTTCCATGATAATGTCAATGATCATTTGTGACCCACTCTTCTATTCAATTAGAATTACTTTCAGATTACCTTCTCCTCATTCAAGCTCTCTTTTTGGCCTACTACTTCCTTTGTGATACTCCCTTAAAATAATTAGGGGTTTCAATGGATTTTAACCGCCAGCACTTTTTTTCATGTACCATTCTTAATGAAAAAACTTCTGTTGGATTAGATATCCCTTGCATATATATTTTCATAATTCTTTTTGACCCATTCATTTCTTGGAATTTCTTTGTTACATTTCTGCTCCCTTGTCTTGTCTTGTGATCTTATGTCTTTCTTAGTTGGATTTTTACACAAATGTAGAGAAAAACCATCTCATCTCACTTATTGATTATTGTTGCTTATCCTTTAATATTGAAAAAAAACTGTTCATCACAGTTTTAAATGGACTCAATGCCTGCACCTAGACAGCCCTTTGGGTAGGGCATTCCAACAATTCACCAGCTTGGTGTGATGAAGCTTCTCGTTACAATAATCTTTATTGGCTAATCCCTTATCCTGAGACTAGGATCTCTTGTTTTGCACTCTTAAACCAGGGGAAATATCCTTCCTGCATCCAACCTGCAAGTTTCAATGAGATCCCTTCTTATTCTTCTAAACCTTGGAGAAAACAGATCAGGTCTACTCAATCTCTCTTCATATGGCAAACCACTAGCCCAGGAACCAGGCCGGTGAATGTTCACTGAGGCAAGGAGATCAAAAGTCAGTCAAAGTACGGAAACAGGCTCTTTGGCCCACCAAGTCTGCAACGAACAACAAGAACCCATTTACATCAATCCCATTTAAAAAAAAATTCTCCCCACATTCCCATCAACTTCTTCCCGGATTCTAATATTTACCTAGGCAATAGGGGCAATTTACAGTGGGTAGTTAACCTATCAATTAAACATGTTGTGGGAGGAAACCAGAGCTTCCACGGAGAAAATACAAACTCCACACAGACAGCAATGGAGATTAGGATTGTATCCAATGTTGCTGGAGCCTCGAGGCAGCAGCTCTTCTAGCTGATTTAATGTGCCACCCATAAAAGTGTACTCAAAACTGTAGGTGCAGTCTCACCAAGGCCTGACATTACTGTAGCAAGACATTTTTATTCCTGTACTTAAAACCTCTTGAAATAAGTGCCAATACACCATTTGCCTTCTTGATTGCTTGGTGCACTTGTAGGTTAATTATCAGTGACTTGTGTACATTTAGGTTCCTTTGATTATTAACATTTCCCAATCTGTCACCATTTCATCAGTTACTATGGGCAAGAGTATGTATCCAACAAGGCCCTCATCCTGATGGCTACTTTTGCATGTGGCTGCATCAAGTCTGCACGGACCCTGGACAAGCAAACACCAACTGTCACTATGTGAAGGTTCTATTGGTCTCTGGTGTTGTGAGGGAGGATCAGAACAAGTTGCTGAAGAACATTCTTTTCAGCTGGACCATGCCATACCCTCAAAACTTGAATAGAGGAATACATTTGACCACAAGTCAATCAGCCCGCAGACTCCACGGAACACGCTCAAGGGCCTGTGGGAAAAGGTGATGGTGAATCCTGTTGGATGGTTCACTGATTAGGCTATCAAGTCACTTGGTAGAATGTTACATCATGAGAACTTTCAGACAAGCACCAAGAACTTGCTTGGCTGATGCCAAGAAGGGCCCTCCCTGTCAGACCCTTCACATCCAGCCAAGTTCTAGTTCCCCTGCACACTACTCTTACTGGTCTTGCAGAGCAAGGATCTGTCCATAATCAAATGTTCCAGATTGGAATATTTCATGGTTCAGGAGTACATGCTGAAAGACATGCTTGGTGCAGCTGCTGCAAAGGTTGTTAGGGAAAAGAGCAGTTTATCACTCTCTGCCACTGTACATGGAGGGCAAGAACCCATAATGAATAAAAAAAAAACCCTTGGACTGTTTGCTCAAGGGATATATGCAAAGGAAAATTGATGTCACATTGAAGTAAACAGAATGATATGGCTCGAACTGAGAAAGTTTTATTCTCTAGCATCTTAATTAAGATGACGAGGGATTAGCTGTCCCTATTTCCACCATGATTTCCCAAGAGATGACATGTAGATGAGGAACATGGAGCTTGAACCACCTGCAAGATAACCTAGTCGGGTGGGAGAACAAACAACCGTGGGATGTCATTAAACCTGTACACCATTTGTTGACATTGGTAAGCAGTGAACAATTAAATTTATTGTTAAATGGCAAGTGGCAAAGATGGAGCCTTTACTCCATTCCAAAGCTTCTGGAAGACTTAGGGAATGGGCTCAGGGACTTATAATGCCCATTCAGGTGAAATCAAGCTTTAATCTGCAGTGGCCAAAATAACAATGAAATACCAGCATCTTCATATTAATAAAAATAAACTTCTGTCAAAACAAATTTAAAGCATTTTCTATGCCTAGAATGTACAGGCAATGTAAATTTGTTTTCATTGCATAATGTCAGCAGGACGGAAAATGCTGTTATTAAGGAAGAGGGCATCTCAGAAAACAATAAACAGGACTGGGCAGAGTCCCTGTAGATTTACGAAAGGGTAATCACATTTGATAAATTATTTTGAGATTTCTGAGAATAGATTAGGGTGAACCAGTTGAGGTTGTGTATTTAGCCTTTCAGAAGCCACACAAGAGAATGTTAGAGCTCACAGTATTGGGTGTATAATATTGACCTGGATTGATGATTGGTTTACAAACAGTAGGAATAAGCAAGTCATTTTCTGGTTGGGAGACTGCAATGGGATGCAAAGGATCAGTGCTGGGGTCTGAGCTATTCACAGCCTATATTAATGATTTCGATCTGGAAATTAAGTGCAATATATCTAAGTTGGCTGATGATACAAAGCAAGGTGGAGTGTGGGTTGTGACAAGGATGCAGAGAGGTTAAAGGGATTTAGACGTTATATAAATGGGAAAAGAACACAGTTAATGGAATATAGTCTAAAAGAATGTGATGTCATCCACTTTGAGGAAAAATTGAGGCTTTTATTTTAAAAATGATGGGAGATTGAAAGAGGTTGGTGTTCAGGGATCTGGATGGCCTGCTACATAGATCACTGAAAGCTAACATGCAAATAATGAGAAAAGCAACCAGTATGTTGAAAGAGAATGAATACAAGAGTAAGGCCATTTTACTTGAATTCAATGGGGCCCTGGTGAGCTCAGTCTGGTCTCCCTATTTAAAAGGGTAGGTGTGTAACAAAGAGTGCAGCAAAGGTTAATCAGGTTGCTTTCCAGTGTGCCAGTTTGTTGTAAGTGAATGGATCAAGTAGACTGGGTTTATACTCCAGTTCAGAAGAATAGGAGGCAATTTCATTGAAACATACTTTATGGTAATTGACAAGGTGGATGCAAGGACTTTTCCTCTGATGGGGCTGTTTAGAATCAGGGGAATTACAATCTAACAAAAAAAGATTCAGACATTCAGGATAAAGAGGAGAATAAATTTCTTTCACCTCTGGTAATTTTGGAACTCTCCACTCCAGAGAGCCAAGGAGCCCCTGTCATTGAATATATTAAAGACAGATTTTTAGATATGAATGAAACCACTGGATATGTCTGTGTAGGAAAATGGTGCCGAGATGAAAGGTCAACTAACATCTGTTCAACAGTGAAGCAAGAGTGGCTGAATGGCCTACACCTGCTTTTAATTTTCAATGTTATAATTTATGAAATAGATTCTATTTTTCCAACATCTATTACATTTTTCAGCATTTCCCAGCATGGTCAAACAATCTGTTCCCTGTCCACAGCATGTTGCTATTTTGCTTTGGTCTGCCCCATAAGCTTTCGATTCCATTTGCCATATCCCGATGACAGTCTTGTTGACTAACTACAATCTTAAAGTATGGAAAATCTCAGCTGTGAGTTGGGAGCTTATTATTCTGCACAGTACTTTTACCAGGACAGAATGCATTCTTTATCTTCAATTAGATGCTGAGATAATTTTCATTTATTGTGACAATGCTGGGTTTTCTGATAGCTAAATTCCATTGACTACGCTATTATTATGGTTTGGATAAAATCTAAATCAAAAGGACTGATTTAGAATTGATATATCATCTTCTGTTGTTACTTTGAACACTTGGTAAATAATGGCAAAGCAAGATTAATTAATATGTGCTCCAAGTTCTGCCTGTAGGCTGACTCGGTAAAACAGACTGCATTTCTACTTTGAAGTAGAACAAACATTCGCTGCAGGAAGTTTAGGTGCTGATAATAATCTGCATCAGACACTAACAAATCTAAAAATAAAATAACAAATCTTTCATTTCTTAGTGGGGAAAGAACTCATAACAGATCAGTAACATAACTATTAAGCTGATTAACAGATGATCTCTGAAAAGTTTAAATCAAATTGTTTAGCTATTTTTATTAAAACATTTGTTACAGGAGAAAAATTCACATTAAACTTTCAATGATTCTATTTTAAGTATTAAATCTGAAGTTAGTAGAGCCCTTTTTCTATGAGTACTTTCCTGCTCTTGTCTAGTACACAGTCTGATAAACAAGTGGGGCTCCATGTACTCATCTGAAGAAGAATGTATAGAACAATTCCATGAGTATCAAGTGAAGCTGCAGAACTCATACAATATAACAAAACAAATCCCCAAGCCTGGTGCTCAAGACCAGAAAAAGCAGCAATACATCTTGAAAGTAATGCTACAAAAAAAAAGCAGAATCAGTAAAGGATCAAAGTACTCACTAACAGATATTTAATGGAGACAGCATTCAAGAGACCTGCAATCCAGTGCACATGAAATCATTGAATAAACAGTTATTCAGAGCTGAAATGCAAAGGTAAATTACTTACAATTATTGTTCACTACAAGTTTAATTTGTCCTCACCCAGTGGCAAATACTATGTCATTGAAATGCCTTTTTGCTAAATATTCAGTTACAAGATGTAGTTTACACTAGGGAGGCCAGAATCTGTTGTCCAACTCAATTGCTCTTAAGATGGTGGTGGAGAGGCATCATTTTGAATTCCTGCTGCCCCAGTGATAAAAGTACACTCGTAGTGACCGTTTAAGTCAATGTCTGCCAATGTACTGTTTCCCCCATTACTACTCTGATCCATACTTTAAAAGTTTCAGAGACAGACTTTCAGATGAAACTGAATCATTGTAATACTTCTACACAACTAAATTCAACTATTGCAGGATTTTCTTGAAGGCCAAACAAAAATTCCTCTTCGATGTCAAATCCTTTCTTCCTCCTTCCATTGCAATGCAAACCAACTACCATATAACAATTATAACATAGGAAGATTGCTCAAGCATGGTGTAGTCACATTGTAAATGCTTTAAAGGTACATTCATAATTTATTCTACCCAACCTGCACCATTTTATAAGAGAAAGCTCATACTTTTTTTTAAAAAAGGAGCAAAATTCAATGACAGTTTCCACAAAAAGAAACCAGCATTTCTGTGAAAAATCACAGCTGTCAGTGAACTTTGATGGCAAAACTCTTTTCCAGTTTCATATCACACATTTCCTCACAATGAAGGTGGCCACTTGTCCAATCAAATCAATACGAGGTCTCACTACATTCCCATCAACCCCATTTGCCTATCTTCCAGTAACCAATTCACCCTCACATGCCCATCAACTCCTCCAATTCTACCAGCACTCACCTAGGCCATAACTTACAGTAGCCAATTAACCTGCCTACACATCTTTGAGATACGCTTGGGAGAAATCCACAGTTACTGGGAGAACATGAAAACTCCACGCAAACAGGAGCCAAGACAGCTGCAATACCTGCAGTGACACTGTGCACTGCATGTTTCTGTACTAAAATGTTATTGAAATTCAGGTCCCCACTAACTATTGGTTTTAGTGAGAATGTTCTCTCAGCACTACCCACCTGCAAACAACTTCTTCCTTCCTCACATCTGCCAAGGAAGTGGCTGTATTAAACTACGAAATGGTGCACCTTGATTTACCAAAAAAGCCAAAATAGCTTTGGAGATTCATTGTAAACTCTTAGAACACTGAAGAAAATGATTGATGGACCAAAGCATCACTTGTTAGAAATAACAGGGACAACAATCTTTAGTAGCAGTTGAACAAAGGGGATAACAAATTGCAAACCCACCCCCACCCCATACATCCTTACTATTTTTCAAACATTGTGCAGAAAAAGGCCAATTGATTTGCTAACATCTATTTTGCAAAAGACCAAGTTCCACCCCTATTATGCCAAATCAGTGATAGTGGAGGGTGTAGGTTTATACATCAATTTTAGTTACCTAACTTGGCTCCAAATTACTTGATTTCCTATTGCTTTCAAACATTCCAAGGTGAAAATGTCATAGCCCAAAATATTTCCCCAAAAATAAAATGCTGCAGATGCTGGAAATCTGAATTAAAACAATGTTGTCATTATTCAGGAGATGAGGTAGCACCAGTACAGAGGTGAACAGAGTTATGTTTCATACCAATAAATCTAATTACTTTAAGACTTTGCACAAATGAGTTCTTATAAAAAGCTAACAAGAGTTTATAAACAAGTTTAAAAAATTACACTACTTGAAGTTAGCTGCAAAAAAAAGTATTAAACATAGTCTAGAAATTACTCACTTTGGAAGTGGAACTTGGTATGCATGAACACGTTTTATTCTCCATTGACAGAACACAGCAGTGAAGAGCAACCTTCTTGATAAGTTGATAAAATAAACCACTTCCTGCCTATTCAAGTGAAAATAAAACCCAACCAAAATATCTGAAAGGAGCAGAGATTTGTACCTGTGGCATGGCTAACATTTATCCCCACATTCACCATCAGCAGGTCATCTGGTCATTCTTTAGATGGTTCACAAATATCACACCGTATTTCACCATGTAACAATGACTGCATTTCAAAAATAATCTATTGGTTCTCAAGTAGATACTGAGATAATTTCAAAAGATATTGCTCTCTTGAAAAGATAGAACATAGGTTCCAGACCCTCTGTAAAAGGGTGCTCTGATACTTCAGATACCCAATTCACTATCTTGCTGCTCAAAGGAATTGTGTCCTGCATTCATTATTCTCACTAGTGCCAACAGACTTCCTATGAGCTTTTGAGTAGAAGATAGCCCAAAATATATGGCAAAATATATTTTTACATGCAAGTTCTTGGTCAAGATAGCAAGAAATCAAAATTTTGTACATACGCCTTATAAGATAAAGCATACAGTACAACTAAAAGATCTTTGGTAGTCCCTCTTGATGGCTTGCACTCTAGTTTTGAGAGTTCTGAGGTTACTAACAAGTATGGATGAATCTTAGCCATTTTGGGCAGGAGGTGATTGATGGGATGGGCAAATAGGTAGGTTGCAAGGTGGTGTGCTCCTTCCACTGCTTATGCAGGGCTCAAGCATGCTCCCAGAAAACTGGGAATGTTACACTACTATTCAAGAAAGGAGGGAGATAATGAAGAAAACTATAGCCATTTAGACCAACATCAATCGGTGGAAAAGAGCCAGAACCCATTATTACGGAGGCAACAGTGGCACGTGTACAAAATCAAGAGCCAACATGGTTTTATGAAAGGGAAACAATGTTTGAGATATTTGCTGAAGCTCTTTGAGGCTGTTACAAATAGGATGGATAAAGAGGAACCAATAGGCATAGCATATTTAGGTTACAAGAAGACACTACACAGCCCCACTTTGGAAATGTGATGGTGGGGGTGGGGGGAAGGGGAGCATTTTGGAACCATTGACCACAATTCTATTATTCATTCTTCCCAATGAATTAGTTTCAAGATAGTCATTAAAAATAAAAATAGGACTGGTCCTCCAATTAAAGTTCTAAATTGGGGAAGGCCAAGTTCCATGGCATCAGACAGAAACTCTCAAAAGTTGATTGGGAGAGGCTGCTTGTAAGTAAAGGAATGAATAGCAAGTGGGAGGCTTTTAAAAGTGAGATAAGAGGAGTTCAGGGCTAACATGTTCCTGTTTGAGTGAAGGACAAGGCTAACAAGATTAGGGAACTTTGGTTGATGAGTGACATCAAGGGTCTGGTCTGGAAAAAGACAGCATATATCAGGTTTGGCAGCTGGGAACAAGTACCTTGAAGAGTATAAGGGATGTAGAAGTACACTTAAGAAAAAAATTAGAAGGACAAAAGAGGGCCATGAGATATCCAATGGCAGATTAAATACTATTAAACCTAAAAGGTTCTTTAATAACAGGGTAGCTAGGGAGAGAATAGGTCAACATAAGGATCAGTGTGGTTATGGGAAGCAAAGGAAGAGGTTGCTGAAACCCTGACAGAGATTTCTGTAACTTCATTAGCTATGGATGAGGTATCGAGAGACTAGAGGATAGCTAATATTTTGCCATTATTTATGAAGGGCAGCAAGGATAAAGCCAGGGAACCTTACATCAGTGGTGGGAAAGTTATTGGAAGGGATTCTGAGAGAGATGATTTATTTACATTTAGAAAGGCAAGGACTGAGTAGTCAGCATGGCATTGTATACAGGAAATCATGTCTCATGAATGTGAGTTTCGAAGAGGTGACCAAGTGGATTGAAGAAGACAGGGTGGTAGACATTATCAACGTGGACTTTAGCAAGGTCTTTGGTAGGCTGTCCAGAAGGTTAGAATACATGGGATCAAGGGTGAGCTAGCCAAAATTAGCTTGGTGGTACAAGGTGGTAGTGGAGGGCTGTTTTTCAGATTGGAGGCTTGTGACCAGTGGCACACTGTGGGGATCAATGCTGGGTCCTGTCATATATTAATGATATGGATGAGAATGTAGGTAGCATGATTAGCAAGTTTTCAGATGACACCAAAATTGGTGGCATAATGGAAGTGATGAAGGCTGCCTACGGTTACAACAGGATATCGCTCAACTGGGAAAGTGAACAAAGGAAAGGCGGATGGAATTTAACTCAGCCAAGTCTGAAGTAATGCATTTAGGAAGTTCAATGGCAGGGCCTTGGGGATTGTATTTGAACAGAGAGTCCTAGGGAGACAAGTACATAGTTCGCTGAAAGTGGCAAGTAGACAGGGTGAAGGTGGAGTATGGGATGCTTGCCTTTATTGGCTGGCACATTGACTACAAGAGTTGTGATGTCACTTTACAGTTGTACAAAATGTTGGTTTGGCCACACTTGGAGTATTGTGTGCAGTTCTGGTTGTCACACTGCAGGAAAGATGTGATTAAGCTAGCAATCCTTTGCCTGGATTGCTGATATTGCCTTGAATTACAAAGATTGGATTGGTTTTCCCTGGAGCAAAGGAGGTCAAGAGATGACAATACAGAGAGGCATGGATAACGTAGATGGCCAGAGCTTGTATTCCATGAGGCAGGGGTGTTTAACACTAGAGGGCATAGGAAATAGAGGGCAAATTTTTCCCACACCAAGAGCAGTTGGTATCTGAAATCAGCTGCCAGAGGTGGTGGCGGAAGCAGTAACAACAATTTAAGAGGCACTTGAGCAAGTACTTGAATGAGCAAGGCGCAGAGAGATTTGGAATTAGTGCAAGGAAATGAGATCAGCATAGATAGGCATGATGATCAGCATAGATGCAGTGTGTCGAAGGGCCTATTTCGATGCCATAGAGCTCTATGACTCCAAGACGTTTGAAGAGGTGACACATACAAGTAAGAGAGCACTGTGTTGAGGATAACATATTGACATGGATAAGGGAGTGCCTAACTAATACAAACAGTCATGATAATGGGGCATTTTTGGATTGGAAATCAGTAACTACCGGGGTGTTAGCGATCAGTACTGGGGCATCAACTACTTTCAATTTGTATTAATACAAATGCAGGGACTGACTGGACAGTAGCCAAATTTTCTGACGATACAAAGAAAGGTGGATTAGCAAACTGTGAGGAGAACACAGAAAGACTCTAAGGGATATAGATAGGCTAATTGAATGGACAAGAGCACAGAGCAGTACAGCACAGGACCTAGTCCACATTAACTGGAGTTCAGGAGAATGAGAAGTGATCTATTGAAACCCATAGTTCATTACAGACCAAGCCCAGAGCTCATGCATATCCATTCCACCCCCCCCCCCCCCCCACCCCCCGCGGTCCATACAATTGGTTCAGTTGCCTCTGGTATTTGCCTTCCTTATTGCTCATTAGGCCAAACTTTGCTCCTATTGCCCTAGTCCAGAATTGATGTGAACACAGAAATTGCTGGAAACACTTAGCAGGTCTGGCAGCATCTTTGGATAGTGAAAAAGAGTTAATATTTCAGGTCTGAACCACTGGATAGTTTGAACTTAACCTGTGATCTAGGATGTGTTCAAATTGTGATGGGTGGAATTTGAGTGGAAATCCATGCAGATTAAGTCGGAGCTAGAGATGTTTGCCAAGGAAAAAGATGTAGTCTTGTCAACTCTTTATTGAAGACTAGAAGGGAAGAATGCTGAGGGTGAACATGGCAAAAGACAGGCAGATATCATTGGGTGTATTTAAGGCAGAGATTGATAAGTTCTTGATTGGTTAAGTGTTACAGGGAGTAGGCAGGAGACTGGGGTTGAAAAAAAAATCAGCCATGATTGAATGGGGGAGTAGCTTCGATGGGCCAAATGGCCTAATTCTTCTCCTATATCTTATAAGTTTCTGAAGAGGACTGGTAAACACAGAAGTTGCTTCCCCAAGACGAAGCATCTACAAATAGCAAATGTAAATGGAGATGAAGGAATTTCTTCTCTGGGGGGAAAGGGGGGGAGGGGTGTCTCAAGTCATTGGAATTCTCTACCAAGGAGCTGGGGAGGCAGATATATTGAATACATTCAAGGCAGTGACTGACAAACATTTTGAACTACAACGAAGATGAAGGATTTGGGCAGACCAGGAAAGTGGTTTTGAGGCCAAGGTTGGATCCTCCATGATCTTATTGTCAGAGCAACCTTGATCCAACTGGCCTCCTGCTTTAAAATAATATATATACTTTATGAAATCATCTTTGTAGGAGATATGATTTGGTAAGTTTGCAGATTACATGAAAAGAAGAGAAACAAGAGACTGCAAGAAGCTAGATGTTTTGTTGATAGTGAGGATGGTCTTAGGCTACAGAACAATATTGGTCAACCAGTAAGATGGGCAGAGCCACCACAGATGGAGGGAGGGGGATCTTGATAGAGGTATACAAAATTATAGGTGGATAGTTAGACATTTTCCCCACATAATGGAGGCATCTAGGTTTAAGGCATTGTTGCAATCTGGAACACAGTCCAAGAAGGTGGTGGAGGTGGATAATCTCACAACATTTACAAAGTATCTGGACTTAAATCATAGAAGGATACAGACCAAGTTTTGGTAAATGGGATTAATATAGATTGGTATTTAATGGCTGGCATGCATATGGTGGATCTGCTTCTGTGCTGTATGACTACGACCATTCATTCTTCCAAATTTTCGAATACAGGGTCATGCTACTCCATTCTCCTCAGTGGACAAGCCTCTCATCCCAAGTGATAACAAGGAGTTATCAGAAGTTGAGACTAGTACGTGACAACTAGAAATATTTAAGTTTATACGTTTGAGGTAAAAATGGATGCAACAATTTACTTGTCACACAGACAAATAAAAAGAGCACTAGTGCTCAATGAAAAGGAAGGTACTAATCTATATTAATCCCATTTACCTGCATTATATACATTGGCAATTTCAGTTTTACACAGTTCAGTGGATGCTGGGTCATAACATTCTTGCAAAATACTGCCAATCTCAATAAGTTTGTAAATAAATTTTAATAAATGAAAATTTAAAAGTGAGCTGATAATTCATTTCTCAACGAATGCCACCAAGTTTTCCTGGGCCATTGGTTGATACACTGAGAGTCATGAACTTTTCTTTGCATGGCAAGAACTTAACATTTTCATTATGCATGAAACCAGTCTGAAATAAAAACAGGAAAGGTTAGAAAATCTCATATCAGGTAGGATCTCTGAACCTCAAGTATTAATTCTTTCTTTTCACAGATGCTTCCTGACCTGTTGAGTGCTCCCAGAATTTTATTTTTAAGCCAGAAGAGCTTTTTTGCTGTTGTAATACCATGATACTCTGTTTCTGACATTTGTACTATTATGGGCAAGATTATGTCCTAGCACCAAAAATTATAACAAAGCATTTTTCAGCTTTCCAAAAATAAACAGGATACTACCCAGGTTCACAATCCATTACCCGAGGATTTTTGTGGCATTCGCCAAGTCAATTGTAAATTGTAAAATAATTTTATCAATCGTGCTTGTGATTCCTTTGAAAAAATTTTAAAGCCACACTGAAGTCCCAGGTGTCAATGTCAAAAGAAAAGTTCCTTACGTTGCCAAAAAGGGCTTTTGACTTAATTGTTCACCTTACTTCTACAAGTGTGATCCTTTTCACTCATATCCAAAGCAAGTACAGAATTCACATATGAATGTGAAGATTGCTTTGCAGTCCAAACCCTTCAAAAATTAAGTTACTCAACATTCAAGAACATTAGGTCGACCTGGTCACGAGTACTCGTATACGTTTATTTAGCAGCACTATCACTATCTCATTAGTATTACTTTCCATTTATTACAACCAGTGTGTTCATGGAGAAAGTAAGCCTCTTGTTCCATATAAAAATGGAATCCATCTCCGAAAATGATAAGTTAGTAAATTTCTACCAATATTGAGTTGATGATAAATTCAACGCCAATTTCCCTCAAAATGATGCATCTATTAATACAATCTGGTTGTGCTCCAGTCCCGCGTTTTGCAAAAGAATAAAAACACTTTAGAGTGAAGCCACAAAGCAGATCCCGCTTGGAGAGAAGGGGCGGTTATGGTTAGTGAGGTGACCCCTGTGCCTGATGTACTTCCTGCCGCGTTCTCTGCAGTTTCCCTTCCAGATTCGCTGACTGACACACTCACAGTGAGAAAGGGAGGGAGGGACAAGGGAAGGCGCCTCACCTCGTCCACCGTCCGTTTGGGAAGGTGCAGGATCCCCAGCAGCAGTTTAAGCTTCACCGCCGACGAGAGGCCGTGAAAACACACTCGGATGTTGTCCACGACGTCCTTAGTGAGCAGCGAGGCGATGCTGGGAGGCGCCCAGAGCTCATCCGCCGACCCGAGCTTGTTGTGAAGCCACAAACCTGTGTCGCTCTCCCTCATGGACGCCATCTTGAAGAAGGAGATTTGAATGGACGGGCATTAAACGGGGCGACGAAAGCCTTTGCTGCTGGCCCCGCCCCCTCATCCCTGCCCCGCCCCCCCCGGCGGGCGGCAGGCTCACAACCCAACCGCGCTGGCAGTTTTCCAGCCGCGCCTCCTCTGTCCATCAACTTGATTGACGCCAGGCCGTGTCCCGCCTCCCGGACCAATCCGCTTCGCCCATTGGTGGTACTCCACATCAATCACACGGCGGCTTTGCCTTTGAAGCCGAGTTGAAAGGGAGGACGGTGGAGTGGCTTGAAATATCGTTGTTTTTTTGGGGTGTCTTTTAGGTTAGATTATTTTGAGGAGAATCATTTATACACTTTCCATTGGCGATAGTTTTTATAATTGCTGCAGTAACGGTGATTTTTCTGTTTCTTCGCCCCGTCACAGACCGTTGGCGCCGCCATGTTAGCTGCTCGCTCGCTTGGACTCATCGTCCTACTCGCTACCAGCGGCTTCCTAGCTGAAGCTAATGCCGACTCCGGCACTGTGATCCCGGCTGAAAGTAAGTCCCGGCTTCTCTATTGGTACGCACTATGTTGTCTCGGATAGTTGATTAACCATCTGATATTAAGGAGGCATCTGCAGGTAACTGGAGAGGAAAGTAACAGGGACCGTAAGTAGAATTAGGTTTATGGTTTGCACACGTATGTTTCTTCATTATGGGGTGAGGGAGAAAAGGACTTAAAGAGCTATCGAGAATGGTTTAGTAGGATATTGAGAATGAAGCGTTTGGCAGGGGAGATTTGGTCAGGCACGTCTGTTGTACGGTCTGTATCCAGACTGCAAGGAGTATGTGGGTGCCCCTTTCAATCTGAATGACCACACTTGCACCAAGTGCCAATGGCTTGAGTGCCAGCCGGAGACTCTGCAATGCATCTGCGAGGTTGAGAGTTGCGTGGATAGCACACTTTTGGAGATGATCATCAGGCAGTTTAAGGGCGTGTATTCAGATAGTGACGGAGCAAGGAAAGCAGCTAAGTCTCAGAGTGCATCCCACTCCAGAACTATTTTTCCGTATTGGAAAATGATGGAGGTGAATGCCCCTTTGGGGAGCATGGATACTGCCGAGATCATGACACTGTGGGTGGCTTAGCTGCATAAGTGGAAAGAACCAAGAGTCCAAGTGCAATAGTAGTAGTTGACTCAATGGTGAGAATAGACAGGTGCTTCTGCAGTTGTAGATGTGAATCCAGGATGATATATTGCCTGTCTTTTTGTTGGCTGTGTGGAACAGTCCTTGTTTCAAGCTGATTCCAGCACCCCAACACCCCCCCCCAAACTCTTTCTCGCTACATTGATGACTGCATTGGTGTTGCTCCTGCAGAACTCACCAATTTTATCACCTTTGCCACCAACTTCCACCTTGCCCTCAAATTCACTTGGACCATCTCTGACACTTCTCTTCCTTTTCTGGATCTCACTCTCTCCATCTCAGGAGACAAACTATCCACCAATATCTACTATCTATTGCTAACTTGACTACACCTCCTTCCACCCTGCCTTCTGTAAGGATGCCATATCACTTCTTCTCAGTTTCTCAATCTCTGCCGCATCTATTCTCAAGATGAGACCTTCTACTCTGCGCTTCTGCAATGTCTTCCCTTTTCCCTACTGCCATAGTTGATGGAGCCCTTGCACACATTTCTACCATTTCCTGTACCTCTGCTCTCTCCCCATACAGAACAGCAAGAGAGTTCCCTTGGTCCTCGTCATTCGCCCCACCAGCCTCCGCATCAACACATCATCCTCCACCATTTCCACCAGCTCCAACGTGACCACCAGTCATACCTTCTCCTCTCCCTGCGTTTCCTTTCCATTTCCAAGTACCAACACAACAATAACTGTTTTGATTTCTCCACTCTACTCACCCCGTCTAACCTCACCCTATCTAACCTCACCCCCTCTGAGAGCTGTGCCTTTGGCTCACTCTGTACCAATTCCAACTTCACATTCAAACCTGCAGATAAGGGTGTGCCATTGTAGAATGGTGGACTGACCTCTACCTCGCAGAAGCTAGGTGGCAGCTCTCAGGTACCTCCTCCTTAACTGCCTTTTCATTGGCTATGTGGAGCAGTCGTTCCAACCTACTCTGACACCACTATCCAACTCTTTCTCCACTACATCGAAGACTGCATTAGGGCTGCATAATGCACGTGCGCAGAATCGGCAATATCGTCAACTTCGCTACCAACTTCCACCCTGCCTTCAAATTCACTTGGTCCATTTCTAACACCTCTCCCCTTTCTTGATCTCTCGGTTTCCATCTCAGGAGACAGACTATCCACCAACATTTACTAGAAGCCCTCTGACTCCCACAGCTACCTAGACTACACCTCTTCCCACCCTGTCTCTTGTAAGGATGCCATTCCATTCCCCTGGTTTTTCCGTTTCCACCACATCTGTTCTTGAGATGAGGCCTTCCGCTCCAGGACATCTGAGATGTCCTCCTTTTTCAGAAAATGCGGTTTCCCCCCACCCCCCACCCCCACTCTGGTTGATGGAGGCCTCACCCGCATCTCCTCTATTTTCTGCACTTGTACTTTTACCCCACCTCCCACCAGACAGATCAGGGATAGAGTTCCCCTGGTCCTTGCGTTTCACCCCATTAGCCTATGCATGATGTGGTGGTATGCAGACACCACATCATTCTTGGAATGATACAGCATGATCCTTCCGCCAGCTACAGCTTGATCCCACCACAAGCCACAACTTCCCCCTCCCCACCCCATTCTGCTTTCCGCAGGAGCCATTCCCTCCGTGACTCCCTGGTTCACTTACCCCTACCCCCCCCTTCCCTCCCCAGCACTGTCTCTGCAATTGTAGGAGGTGTAGCTAACACCTGTCCCTACACTTCCTCCCTCACCACCATCCAGGGCCATAAACAGCCCTTCCAGGTGAGGCAGAGATTTGCATGCACCTCCTCCAACCTTGTTTATTGCATTCGGTGCTCTCTATGTGGCTTCCTCTAAGTCAGTGAGACCAGGCACAGATTAGGTGACCCCTTTGCTCAGCACCTATGCTCCATCTGCCTTTGGCCATCTGGAGCTCCCAGTTGCTAGCCTTTTTAATTCCCCTGCCCACTCCCCCACGGGTTGCCTATCGTTGGTGTCCTCAACTGCCTGGGTGACATAGCATCTTGTATTCTGCCTGGGTAGTCTACAACCTGACGGCATGAACATTGAATTCTCCAATTTCAGGTAAACTGTTCCCCCTCTGTCCCTTTTCTCTCTCCTGATCTACCCAGTTCCTCCTACACACCCTCCCTCCCCCCACTCTCCCCCCCCCCCCACCCCCCAGCTCCCCATTGCATAGTTTCCTTCCCATCCTCCACCCACTCAATCTGCCTATCACCCACACACTCCTCCCACTAGGTCCCCTCCCCCTACTGCTCCCATCTGCCCACCTCTCCTCCCTTATTTGATTCCATGCTCCACCTGCCTTTCCTGTCAGATTCCATCTTCTGCAGGCCTTTGTTGCCTGTCACTTTATCCACTCTTCCCTCCTCCATCTGCCTATCACCCCTCCTCACCTGGATCCATCTATCGCTTGCCAGCTCTTGCTCCACCCCTTCCCCTCACCTCTTTATACTGACTATCTCCCCTCTATCTTTTAGTACAGGTGAAGGGTCTCAACCTGAAACATGAACTGTCCATTCCCCCATGGAGATGCTTCCTGACCCACTGAGATCCTCCAGCATTTTGTTTGTTGCTCCAGGTTGCAGCACCTGCAGACTCTTGTGTGACCATAAGGGAGACTGATTCTTGCACAAATCCAGTAATGTCTTTCAGAGAACAGAGTCCAACTTGCTTTCATAGGAAACTATTTATTTGCAACAAACGAACAATTAGCAGTGGCTCTTGGAAAATATTGCCTGTCTCCAGAGAAGGAATAAGAAACACATTCTCCTCCCTCCTTATTGGCACCTAGTTAACTCAAATGTATAAGTTGGTTCATCCTGTGCTGGCATTCCCTCTGCTCCTGGTAATTGTGTCCTGAATGAATTCCACATTCCCTCTCTCAACCTCACCACAGTAGTGTTCCCAAATCCATAAATCCAGCTTTTTCTCTCCGACATTAATGCTGTTCTGCTATGAATTCTGCTCTTTCCCTGCCTCCTTTAACAACTTTGTTAAAGTATTTCATAGATTTACGCTTGAAGGAACATGCTTATCTATCTTCCCTCTATCAATGTATTCTCCATTTTAACAATGGAAAAAGACTTGTTTCTGAGTTACTGTCGTAGCAGCCACCTGAAACATTTTCACAAATATATAATTAGGTGTGTGTGTTGTGTTTCATGAATATGGTGCTTTTATTTTGTAATATATACTCTACAGGTCCTCCCCAGTTTATGAATGCCCAACTTATGTATAGGCTGTACATACGAGCGAGCGTTTGGGAGGCCGATGGTATGGATTTGCTGGCTGCTGTGTGGCTGCAGGCATCTTCTGCTGGGTGGGAAATCAGTTCACGGCTGCATTTCCAACGTGATCTATTTGTGTTATGAACAGTTCACAAGAATGGAATAATATACTGTTACACGAACAGGACAAGGCACTATCTCCATTCACTGTACGAAGCATCATGTTACACTTGCTTCCAATATTTACAGTATGTCGACATGTCACTATAATGTTTCATCCCAAACATTCCATCGGTAAAATATTTGAGACATTGTTATGCAGGGACCAGCCCCTCAATATGCAGTGGCAGGAGGGCCTTGTCTGTGTGGAAGGACCACAGAGACCTTTGTGGTGGCTACTTTCTTCAATGTTCCTCAGCACACACACCTTAGAACCATAGAACAGTACAGCACAATACAGGCCCTTCGGCCCACCATGTTGTGCCGACCTTTAAACCACGCCTAAGACTATCTAACCCCTTCCTCCCACATATCCCCCATTTTAAATTCCTCCATATGCTTATCTAACAATCTCCTGAATTTGACCAACTTACCTGCCTCCACCACTACCCCAGGCAGCGCATTCCATATTCCAACCACTCCCTGGGTGAAAAACCTCCCTCTGATAGCTCCCTTGAACTTCCCACCCATTACTTTAAAGCCATGCCCTCTTGTATTGAGCATTGGTGCCCTGGGAAAGAGGCGCTGGCTGTCTACTCTATCTATTCCTCTTAATATTTTGTATACCTCTTTCATGTCTCCTCTCATCCTCCTCCTCTCCAAAGAGTAAAGCCCTAGCTTCCTTAGTCTCTCCTCATAATCCATACTCTCCAAACCAAACCTTGGGATGTGCCAGTCAGTAGCATCTAGAGGACGTGAATAGCTCTGTGCATTGGAAGACCAACAAGTTTCAAGCAGACCAAAGTGCATCTTTCATTGAGTTGGTGATCTTCCAGCAGCAGTAGATGTTTGTCATACATCCCTGTGCGCAACCAAGGAGCACGTGGTGCTGTGATATGCATCTTGCTCAAGATGAACCTCAATAAAGACTGCTGCCCCTTGGCAGTATTGCTCTTGATTTTGGAAGAATGCAGGTTAATATCAAATGAAATCTTGCTTATGTAAATAGGAGACATAAGAGACTGCAGATGCTGGAATCTGGAGCAAAAACCAAACTGCTAGAGGAACTGCTATCGGCGGGTCAGGCAGCACCTGTGGAGGCATAGGGATATTCAGCATTTAGGGTTGAGACCTTGCATCAGAACTGAGAGTGTAGAGAAGAGATAGCCAGTGTTTCCACTTCTGTCTCCCCCACCCCCCTTATTTTCTCTTCCCTTGTCTGTCTTTACCCATCACCCACCAGCCACTGTCTCCTGACTCCACCCCTCCTCCAATCTCCCTCTTCACCTGGTTTGACTTGTTGCATGCCAACCCTTGCCTCACCCTTCCCTCTCACCTCTTTATACCAGCTATCTCCCCTCTACACTATCAGTCCTGTTGCAGGGCCTTGACCCAAAATGTCGACTATCCCTTTGCTTCCACAGATGCTGCTTGATGTACTGAGTTTGTTTGTTTTTGAAATAGTGCTTTACAAAAAGAGCCAACAGATCAGATGTGTGATTTATTTGTCATTTAAAAACATATTAAAATTAGAAACATGAATTATTCAGAATGTGTAAATGTTTTCAAATGGGTTGATTATAAAAATATCAAAATTTGATCAGCAGAAACCCATAAAATAAGACAGTTCAATCTGTATTTGATTCCTTTAAATGTGTTGACTCTGACAATTATAATTTCAAGTACTAGGGTCATTGTTCCAGGTTAGTGGAATCTATAAAGCATTCAGGGAGGGAGAAGTATTGTAATCTAAGTTGAAAAATCATTAATTACTTGGATATTCCATTCTATATGTCCAGTGCCAAAGTACCTCTGATGATCGTATTTGTTAGATTGTTTGCTAGCTGTTTCAATCATGGGAGTAACTTTACATCTTTTGCTGTTTCTTCCACAGGTCGTCCCTGTGTTGATTGTCATGCTTTTGAATTCATGCAGAGAGCACTGCAGGACTTGAAAAGAACTGCAAATAACTTGAATACAAGGGTAAATATTGGATTGCTTGCCATTGCAAGTTAATAAAAAATAAATCAAAATATAACACATTAAAATGGACTTTGGTGATTACATGATAAATATTAGAAACAATCCCCACGTTACTGGGGTGGGGAGGGGAGGGGTTGTGTTCCTAAAAAACTGTATGTAATATAATTTTCCGTGAAGCAGGGATTTCTATTATTCTGTGTTGCTGGGTGTTAAGCTGACTGGACTCTAGCTTGCTAGACATGTTCTATTTCCCTTTGCAAATGTAGGTAGAATGTTAAATATCTGTCAGTCCTATGGCACCACTTTTATAAATATCTGCTGTCCCAATTTTTTTTAGTGTGTGAATGGAATTCATCTACAGGTTTTATCATCTTTGAATTTGATTTCCTCAGTTAACTCTGTCTCATCTACTTGACCTGTCTTGCTGGTAAATAGTTAAGCTGGTAATAGTAAAATATAAATCATTTTGTTAATGATGGCTGTGATTTTGTTTAAAAAAAATTATTCTTACCATCCCTATTCTCATTCTGTCAGTGTGGTGCTGCATTTGGAACAAATGTGACAACATTTGAATTAGTGATGAGGAAACCTTCCATTGATAATCTAGAAAGGCTCTGTCATGGACAGATAAGCAAAGCATCCCCAGAGCTGTTTTGTTGCTTATCAAACAGATCTATCTAATGACTGCATGTGAGCAAGATACAGACAGTTAAAAGAGATATTGATAGGTTGAGTGAATGGACAAAATGTTGGCAATGGGAGTATAATGTGGGGAAACTGAACTTTTTCTCTTTTCTGGGGGAGGGAGAATGATGAAATGGAACATAGTCTACAGAGAGCTGCAGCATACAGGGATTTTGGGGTGCATGTACATGAAACACAAAGCTATCACAAAAATGCAGTAGATAATTGAGAAGGCTATGGAACGCTGGCTTTTATTTCAAGGAGATTGGAGGTCATAAGTAGACAAGTTTTACTACAATGTTATGAGGTTCTAGTGAGACTGCTTATAGGGTACAGTGTAGAGTTTTGGTCCCTTTACTTAAGGAAAGATATATTGCCATTGGAGTCATTTCAGAGAAGGTTCACTAGGATAATCCTGGGCTTTAAGTAATTATCTTATGGGGAAATGTTGAATAGGTTGGTCCTGTGCTCATTGGAGCTTGAAAGAGAGAGATGATACTGAAACAAAAGATTCTTAGTGGGCTTGACAGTAAACGTGGGGAGATTGTTTCCCCTCATGAGAGAGGGTCTTGGAGCAGAGAGCATGGTCTCAGAATAAAGGGTTCCCATTTGAGAGTGAGATGAGGAAGAATTTCTCTTACAGGATTGAGTTATTACATTTTTTTGCTCAGAAATATGTGGAGGTTGAATCTTTGGAAGTATTCAAAGCTGAGATGTACTTTTAATCAATAGTGGAATGAAGGATTATAGAGATAGGGAGGGAGAATGGACAAGGATAGTAGAATCAGCTGTGATCTAATTGAACGTTGTAGCAGACATGAAGGGTCTACTGCTGTTCCTATTTGTGGTCTTGTAATCAACTTCACCAAAATTAGACATATGTTTGAGAGTAACACTATTACAGCACCAGCGACCTGGGTTCAATTCCCTCCACTGTCTATAAGGAGTTTGTACCTTCTGCCTGTGTGTGCTTGGGTTTCCTGTGGCTGCTCTGGTTTCCTCCCACATTCCAAAAACATACAGGTTAGGAGCTGTGGGTATGCTATGTTGGTGCCGGAAGAGTGGCGACACTTGCGGGCTGCCCCCAGCACATTCTCAGTAACGCAAAAAGACATATTTCACTGTGTGTTTTGATGTACATGTGACTAATATCTAAAATTAATCACATTACTGATTTGTTATTTGTAAACTAGGATGATAGTTTTTTTTATATTATGTATTCACTGATGCAAAAAGAATGTGCTAGCAGAGGAGATTTGAGGACTGGAGAATTAACTATAAAGTGTGAATCCTTGGCTGGGTTTTTTTGGAAGAAAGGAGATGGATTTAATTAAGATTTATTAAATTGTGAGACTTGGACAGGATAAACAGAAATACCTACGTCCATTAGAGATCAATAACCGGGCAGCTTAGATTTAAACCTATTGGTAAGACTGCCTGGATGCTCACTTGAAGAGTGACAACCTGAAGGACTGGTCCAAGAGCTGGAAAAGGAATGAGTCTAAATTCCATGTTTAACCACTAGGGATACAATAGGCTGTATGTCTTCGTGCGATGTAAACATTTGAGATTCTATGATGCAGTGTTGTAATTTAAATTTTCTTCAAATATGCATGTGTATACAAAACTATTTTTGATTTTTAAATCTATAGAATAACATTTTGTACATGAAGAAATTGCAGCAGTTGCAGGGAATGTAATTCAAAATGGGTGAGGGAAACTATTCATTTGTTTTTCTCCAGTGAACCAGTGAAATTGTAACAGTTAAAGGGGTTATAACGTTTAGAGTGAAAATCAAAAAACTGCAGATGCTGGAAATCTTAAATAAAAACAGAAAATGCCAAAAATACTCAGCAGGACAGGCTACAATGTGCTAACATTTCAAGTCAAAGACCCTTCATGTTTGCAACATTTTCTGTTTTTATTTCTAAACAGAACAATTACAGCTTGAATATATTGTCTACTGTATGACCATGTATTATGTCACTTGATTAGGGTAACATTGTCACTTGTATATTTACAGACCGATGATCTGCTCCTGAGAGTTGAAAAGCGGGCTTTGTGTGACTGCCTGCCTTCAAACCTATAGGCTGATGAATCGGAGAAGTGCCATGACACTATGTTCGGAGTAGAGTCCAATGAATCATGTGACACATACAAGTGAACTATGTTTTGATGAGAATGTGTTTGAAGGTCAGTTTAGCTGGGATCTATGAAGCTTAATGTCCCTGCAAATATTTAATATATTGAGAGCCTTTTCAAAAAGGAGTGAATATTCAATTTATGAAGCCGCTGTTCTTTGGTATTCTCCTGTGTCCTCTTTTCACTGTTCCAAAGGGCCTTTTTTTACCATTCCATCTCATGAATGTTTCCCTTGTCTTCCTCCCCTCTTCCTGATCCACCAAACCTTAATTCTTTCAAATCTACACCTAGTTCACCTATCCCTATCCTATAGACTGAGAAATTTTTAATGTGAGGAGTTGTATCTTGTCCTGACAACTTGTAAGCTTCTTGCAGGTACTGTAATTTGTTTGTACTTTTATTTATACTGTATTTAATTAGAAAGCATGAAATGTGATGTAATGAGAGTTTAATGTTTCTTATGTTCTTGCTGGGGATTAAGCAGGAAAGTGTAGTTAACGCAGCACATTGGCGTGATCTTACAGGATGGCAGAGCAAGCTGTGGTGGGAGGGATAGAGGGGGAAATGTATATTGCTCACCTTTCCTATTATGCTGATAACACTACAGTGACATTCCATTGCATTTGGTGAGTAGAATGTACTTTGTGTTGCAAGATTTAAATATTTAGCTGTGGAAATGTTGTATGAGATTGACAAGTAGTTTTATTAACTTGTATTGATCTGAAAATGTAACTTATTTAACAGTAAAAATGCACGGTACGGTTGCCATTGTAACTTTTTCAAAGTAAAATTCCAATCAACAGGAGACTTTTGATTTAGTTATTTCATTGCGTGTGCACAGGGCAAGTAACCTTGCACTTCAGTTCGATTTCATATTTTCCCCCTTTTATTTAATATCCTTGTGAGCATTAGGGAGAAACTATGAATGAAACAATCTTTCTCTTCGCCACCTTCAATTTAGTGCAGATCAATTCTTTAGAGCAAAAAAAAGTAGTTTCCCTCTCTCGTGTGCCTGCCACCTGCAATTTCCTGACCATGAGGCATCCTGTTCTTGGGTAGACTGTTTGAGTCCTTGAGGTGATGGGAAACCAGTACAGGTTGAGCCTCTGGTTGTCACTCCTACCACCTTTACCAGTGCTTTCTTCTATTCTCAACAACCTGTGCAAGTAATATGTTAGTAAAGGTTGGAGGTGGACAATGCAAAGTTTTCCTAAATCGGGTGCTAATTTGCTTTCCAAATTTGGAAAATGCAAGGAATCTTCAAAATTCCAACTAACTTTCTAGTATCTTTGATTAAGAGATTCAACTGGTGGAAGTAGACTGGGTGGAATACATAGGAAATTAAGTTTTACAAAGGAAATTGCATTGGACTGATGATATTTAAAATGCTGACATGTTATAATCTTTCAGATTGTTCATCTTTTACCCTTCACTATGTGCCTGTGATGCTGCTGCAAGTAAGGTTTTCATTGTACCTGTGCATACATGTACTTATACATATGATAATAAACTCAACTTTAGCTTGCACTGAAATGAAAAAACAATTGTATTATCTTCATTTAAGCTTTGGCCAAAGTTAACTGACTTAGAATAGGGATCAAGTCTGGAAGTCTTTCCACTCCATTTAGCTTCAGTCTTATCATTAAATTGATTTGATCACTTATTTGGACTGTTTTCTTTCAAAGTAATATTGGTGCAGGTCTTTGGCTGATGCTTTGCTGAGGGGTGGGAAATATGGATGTCACCATAGACCAGTGAGCCTTGCGTCTGTGGTGGGCAAGCGGTTGGAAAGGATTCTTAGAGATAGGATCTATGGGCACTTAGGGAATCATGATCTGATCAGGGACAGCCAGCATGGCTTTGTGAATGGCAGATCATGTCTCACAAGCCTGATAATGTTCTTTGAGGAGGTGACCAGATTGATGAGGGTAGTGCAGTAGATGTGGTCTACATAGATTTTAGTAAGGCATTTGACAAGGTAGGCTTCTTCAGAAGGTCAGAGGGCATGGGATCCAGGGAAGCTTGGCAGTGTGGATTCAGAATTGGCTTGCCTGTAGAAAGCAGAGGGTTGTGGTGGAGGGAGTGCATTCAGATTTGGGGGGATGGGGGCTGTGACTAGTGGTGTCCCACAAGGATTGGTTCTGGGACCTCTCCTTTTCGTGATTCTTATTAATGACTCAGATGGGGGTGGGGGTGGGGGGGGGGTAGAAGGGTGTATTGGCAAGTTTGCAGACAACACAAAGGTTGGTGGTGTGGTGGATAGTGTGGAGGATTGTCGAAGATTGCAAAGGACATTGGTAGGATGCAGAGGCGGGCTGAGAAGTGGCAGATGGAGTTCAATCCAGACAAGTGTGAGGTGGTACACTTTGGAAGGACTAACTCCAAGGCAGAGTACAAAGTTAATGGCAGGATTTTGGGTAGTGTGGAGGAGCAGAGGGATCTGGGGGTCTATACGCACAGATCCCTGAAAGTTACCTCAGGTGGATAGGGTAGTCAAGAAAGCTTATGGGGTGTTAGCTTTCATAAGTCGAGGGATCGAGTTTAAGAGCCATGAGGTAATGATGAGGCTCTATAAAACTCTGGTTAGTCCACAGAGTACTGTGTCCAGTTCTGGTCGCTTCATTATAGGAAGGATGTGGCAGCATTGGAAAGGATGCAGAGGAGATTTACCAGGATGCTGCCTAGTTTAGAGAGTATGGATTGAGGAGAGACTAAGGGATCTAGGGCTTTACTCTTTGGAGAGGAGGATGAGAGGAGACATGATAGATAGAGTGGACAGCCAGCACCTCTTCACCAGGGCAACATTGCTTAATACAACGGGGCATGGCTTTAAAGTAATGGGGGGTTGGGGGGGGAGTTCAAGGGAGATATCAGAGGAAGGTTTTTTACCCAGAGAGTGGTTGGGGCATGGAATGCGCTGCCTGCGGCGGTGGTAGTGCAGGCAGGTACATTGGTCAACTTCAAAGAGATTACTAGATAAGCATATGGAGGAATTTAAAATAGAGGGATATGTGGGAGGAAAGGGTTAGATAGTCTTAGACGAGGTTTAAAGGTCAGCACAACATTGTGGGCCAAAGGGCTTGTATTGTGCTGTACTGTTCTATGTTCACCATGAAGTAGACCTGAAATATTAGATGTGGAAAAGAGGGGGAAAAAGAACCAACAGGTTTAGAGCAGATTTATGGTGGGAATGCTGCTCTACGGCTTGTCTATGGATTCTGACCAACTAGTTCTCAGGGGAATGAAGGCTTGGATTTTAACTGGCAGCTGGATTCACGCGAGGAAACCATAACGATGAATTGGCATCATGTCCTGTGGTAAAATAAGGCCTGATCAATTTTTAGCTGAGCCTCTGACTTCCATTGGTTGACTTGCTGCAGATTCTGAAAGTGGATATATTGGAAAGTCATGCAGTCTGGGGAACAATGTTGTGAAATCTAAGGGAAGCATGAGCTTTCCTTTAGGGGTATGGGAGAGAACCTCTGCTCCTTGTGGCCACAAAAGACATTTTCTAGAGCTCATTCCTTTCAATGTGTGCAAGTTGGGGCATTTCAGGCAGGGGTTAAAAACATTAACTTTTTTTTTGCTGACAGTAGCCAAAAATGTAGATGAGATGATGCTTGCCCTAAAAGGCCATAGTAAAAAAAAAACATTGGTTAGATCACACTTTTATAGTGTACAGTTCTGGTCACCTCACTACAGGAAGAATGTGGTAGCAACAGAGAGTGCAGAAGAGATTCACCAGGATAATGCCTGGAATGGAGGGCTTCATTTATATGGAGAAATTAATTGTCTGGGTTTATTCTCACTGGAACCTAGGAGGCTGAGGGGTGACCTTAGAGGTTTACAAAATTGAGTATAGATAGGATAGATAGTCAGAATCTTTTTCCCAGGACAGGGGAGGCTAGAACTAGAGGATACAGGTTTAAAGGAGTTCAGAGGTAAGTTTTTCCGTATAGAAGGTGGCGAATATTTAGGACAAGCTGCCAGATGAGGTAGTGGAAGCAGGTAGTGCAACATTTAAAAGGCATTGGGACAGATACTTGGATAGGAAAGGAGTGGAGACATACAGGCCTAATGCCCAGATTAGCGATAGATAAGTAGCACAGCTGGCATGGATGAGGTGGGTCATCAGTCCCTGTTTCTTTGCTGTACTTTTCAATGAAGAAACTGCAGATGCTGAAATCTGGACCAAGCAACCATGCTGGAAGAATTCAGCAGGTCAAGCTGCATCCGTGGAGGCCTAAAGTGTAAGTCGACATTTTGGGTCAAGGCCCTGCATCAGGGCTGAGAGGGAAAGGGAAAGGTTGCCCGTATAAAACAGGATAAGGGGGTTGGGGGTGGCAATAGCAAAAGAATACCCTGGGTCCTTGCCTTGCATTCCACCAGCCTCCACCATTTCTGCCACCTCCAAAGGGGTCCCACCACCAGTCACTTCTTCACCTCTTTTCAGCAACCCCTTCTGCTGTCTGTAGGGACCACTCTCTCCACAACTCCCTGATCAGCTCATTCTTCCCCATCCCCAGGCACTTTCCCCTGCAATTGTTGGAGGTGCAACACTTGCCCTTACACTATCTTCCCTCACCACCATTAAGGGACTTTCCAACCTTGACTATTGCATTTGCTAATGTGGGGCAGTCAGTGATGGATGGAACCAAGTGGGGAGGGGATCACGGGCAGATGGAATGAGGGGAGGGGATGGAAAAGGTGAACTAAGGTAAATTAGGTGGACAAGTGAGTGCGTGTGGGAGGGGAACACTAGGGGCGTGAGTTACCTGAAATTGGAAAATTCTATGTTCATACCATTTGTGGACAGACAACAAGACCAAGTGTAGATGAGGCAACTGTTTTGTGGAATACCTGTGTTCTGACTGCAGTGGCCATCTTGAGCTTCTGATTGCATGTCACTTTTAACTCCTCCTCACTCCCACACTGACCTGTCTGTCCTCTGCCTTCTCCATTGCTACAGAGAGGTATAAATGCAAATTGCTAGAAGAACATCTCCTATAGTGCAGGTAGTTTCCAACTCAAACGGTATGAACATTGAATTTTCCAATTTCAGGTAACCCACACCCCTGGTGTTCTCCTCCCACACGCACTCACTTGTCCACCTAATTTTCTTCTCCCTTTTGTCACCTTTTCCGTTGCCTCTATTCCACTTCCATGTCCTCATACTGCTATATACCAGCAATCTTTCCACATCCCCGTCAGTCCTGATGTGGGATCTTGACCCAAAATGTCAACTTGCACCTTTTGCCTCCACAGTTGCCGCTTGACCTGCTGAGTTCTAGCATTCTGTTTTTTGAACCAAAAATTTAAGCCCTTCCCCATCACCTATTAACAATTGTTATGACATTCCATTGTTCAGGATTCTAATGGAAACCTCAACCATTCAAAATAGATGAATGTTTAGAAACATTCATGTTATACATATTCAAAACCATTAAAAAAATTTTTAGATTAAAATGGAGGAATAACATAACAACTTAAGCAGAAAGACTTACTCAAATATGCCAAAATTGGTTAGATCCCCCTCCCTCCCCAAAAGAAAAATCCCATCAGTTAAGCAAATGAACAAAGAGTGTGGGGCTGTTGGAGATGAATGAATTAAGTTGAGTCAATGAGAAAAGTGGACACATCTTTTCTGATTTGACAAACAATTTTTAATGGAAGGAGTACATTTTAAATTTTATTAAAGGGTAGACCTTGCCTTTATGTAGAAAGTATGATAGTTAGTTGTTTTACATCTCTCCAGTTAAGCCTGTGAAAGATGAAATGGACTGCCAATTGGGAATCGCCCATTTTACAGTATTAAATCATTTCAAGAAAGCAGTCAAGTGTGTGCATTTTTCTACACAGTTAAATAATCAATATTAAATGCATTTAAAACAATTTTGGAAGCATTATCTAGTATCCACACAAATTATTTGGTTTAAAGGTTACAATTGATTTTCCAACAAAAACCACCCATTTCCCTGCTGTAAAACTCGAGCATCAAATAAATAATGCTTAATTAGCAAGTTACTTAACACTTCTTCAGGAAATGAATGAACATTTCAATGTGAGTTATTAATATTTAGCAGTACCTATGGTGTTTTTTTTCTCATGCCTTTAAGCTGTCTGACAAGAAAACTCCATCCGAGATGGCCAACCCACTAAGGCTTTACTTCAACTTTGCCCTTCCAAAGGTGTGGATCTCTTCCTGGAGTGCAGGCATCGTCTATTGTAGTGGCCAGTATTCAAGTGTGAATTAATACCATAATTGCTACAATAATCTGCCAACGGGTCTTTGACCCAAAACATTAACTCCATTCCTCTTCCCACAGATGTGGTCTGACCTGCTGAGTCTTTCCAGCATTTGTTTTTATTCTAATCAACAGTAACTTAGTTACAAAAATATTACAAGTAAATTTATATAGTTGTATTTACCATAGTTCTTGACTTCCAGTTACTCCTTTTATTAAGATGCTGCTTAAAAATATAAATCTTATAGTTTTCAAATGTCTGCTGTTTTACAAGTTACAGTAGGCCCCACTTATCCATGTCCCTGACTGGAGCTGCGAGTATAAAAGTGAATCCACTTTGCAAGTGCTCAAAAGCTCTACTTTTGTGCTTGGAATAGAATTAATTTTTATTTTAAATGAACTGAACAATAAGAACAGCAGGGAAAAATGAATTGCACCGCAATGGGGAGAATGTCTAATGCTGCTCAGACTCTCACAGGGAGCCAATGAAAGATCTTTTAACATAGCTGCTGAGTCATGTACTGCAAGAAAATAAAACCCAGGAACTGATCCAGGGATTGAGGTGGTCTTAAAAAAAATGACAGCCACCCTTCATATTAATTACACTATTAATACAGAAATAGTTTACACAAGAAATAAACTCGAGGCCCACAGTACACAAGATGTAGTAAATTCACCCGGCTGGTAAAGGCATGAGAGTCATAAATTACAGTGACAAGTAAATGAATGGTCCCTGTTAGTTTGGTGTATCATTTGCCCACTTAAAGCTGATATTTCACCTGCAAGCTGGCACGTGCAAAATGGAAACAGCACACTGCCCTCTTGAATGAGACAAGAGAGACTGAGTTGAAGGACTGAAATAACCTGAAGCAGAAAATAAGGGCCTGTGACTTCCTCCAATATCTCAAAGTACCCATGCTATTAGCAAACTCGTTCAATGAGCACAGTCCATTGCAGTTAGTTAAAATCATGAAGGCAGAGAAGTGGATCAATTTTTTGTTGTTCACACTGTTATTTGGAGGTTAGCAAACATAACATACATTACAAAAAAGTTTTACCCAACTTCCTCTCCCAAAAAAATCCACTAACACCAATGTCCAACCACCCTCCTTCCACCCAAACCCCACAGCCTCTATTACACCAATTGGTATTGAGGATGCACGTGCTGGGCTTCATTAAGAAACCACTACAATTATTTTTGTTTGGAAATGTATTCCCATTTTAACACTTACCTATCAACATATTTCAAATGGTCAGATAGACTGTGCAGAATGAGCATTTCTTCATAATTAGATGGCAGCTTTCAGTTGACAATCCCATTGAAGAAGAATCTTTTCCTTATTTTTCTTCAACAGCTAAGTGTAGATTTATAGGTGCTAGCTAGTAATTTGTTTCAACATCCCTGGATAACAAGTACTGTTGATCTCATTTTAACCCAGTGGCACAGAGGCTAATTCTAAGACCCTTACCACCACTCCACCCTTGATCAGTCAGCACTCAAGTGGAGATTTTAATTGCATGCCTCCCACATAGCAGTTACTTGGAAATTAACCAGCAGAGCTATAAAGGACACATGCCTTTGTGGAATTAATCAGATGGTTTGACAATGGGGTGGAGGGAGGAAAGAGGCAAACAGTGAAATCACAATTCCTTCCTAATTGAGATTGCCACCTTAAGTGTATGGTGTAATGTAGAAATAGATAAATATATATGCATGTATAAATTCTGGCAGCAAGAGCTGAATTCTATGACAGTATCCCAAATCATCATCTTCAAATGATCTTGCACCTCTTGATGACCAGTATGTTGATATTCCAACATCACAGAGCACCTGTTAGCATTTGTGCTGTTGAGATCCAGGATGTAACCTGTGGATACAAACAGTCAACATTGAATAATTTAACTGATATGTTCTACCATTCACAGAAGTGTTTTATGTAGATAGTCTACAAGTAGAAAAGCAGATCCAATATTTGCTTATTTGGCTTAGTATAAATGTTAAATTATCACTCCCATTTTACTGAATTAAATGTGCTATATAAATGCAAGTTATATGACACGCAGTAAAATAACACGAAGTAAACAAAGGGGACCTCTACAGATATAAGTTGTAATTCACTCACAGCATGTATCAACAACTTCTTTGAATCATCTGGAAAGTACAGATTAACATCTCTGATCTCTAGAAATGCCGAAAGAACCCAGGAACTTACAATATAGGCCCAGGGATCACAATGTCAACTTCTCTACAGAAAACTGGAAAGCTAGTGTACAAAACTTTTCTTTTACTCTGTTCATGGGTCTAAGAAGTGTGCAAACAGGTCAATAAACAGAAGTGGATGAAAGCTTGTCAGTATTCTGATGATTTAAAACATCCTGTGATCTTTTGGAAACAAGAGTGTCAGGGATAGAGGAATGTTAAAGATGGGCTCCACTTTCAACACAATTCACACATTTTACAATGCATGGACAATTTACAATGCCTGTGGTGCCAGATGATCAAATAAATAGGGAAAAATGTGCTTATAAAGAGAATCCCTATACTTACAGGTGTACAAGAAAAGAGGAAGGCAGATGAGTTAATAAAAAGCAGAACTAGTACTGCAATGTATTTGCTGCACGAGAGCTCGACATGATGTCACACACCACTCAAAACTCCACCCATACCTCTGCATTTATACCCTTCAAGTTCTTTCCCCAGACTTTCCCCTCGTGTACTACCTAAACTTCTCTTGAGTAGATCTATAATCAGCTAAGCATGTGGGAGTGAGTTCCACATTTTAATCACGTTCTGGATGAAGAGGTTTCTTCTGAATTCCCTCCCAGATTCATTAGTGATCATGGTATATGTATAGCCCCGACATTGTACTTGCTGATACAACCATAGCATCTTCTGACTTGACAAAGTATTTTCACAATTTTAAGTCCTTCTCAGATCATCCTTCATTCATTTTCTTTTAGTAAAAATGGAGTGTTAAGTGTTTGCTGATAAGCATTGTGCGTGGCACTACAGTTGTGTTAAATGGGATCGACTCAGAACAGATCTGGTGGATCAAAACTGTGAGGCACTGTCAAGCATCAGCAGCAATACACACCACCACAATCTGTAATCTCATGCCTTTCACTCTATCACTATAATCAAGTTAAAGACAAACTATTTTCTAAACAGGAAGCGAATTCAGAAATTAGAGGTGCAAAGGGGCTTGGGAGCCCTAGTGCAGGATTCCCTAAAGGTTAACTTGCAGGTTGAGTCAGTAGTAAGGAAGGCAAATGCAATGTTAGCATTCATTTTGAGAGGACTTGAAATATAAAAGCGAGGATGTAGTGCTGAGGCTCTATAAAGGTGTTGGTCAGACCACATTTGGAGAATTGAGAGCAGTTTTGGGCCCCATATCTAAGGAAGGATGTGCCGGTGTTGGGGAGGGTCCAGAGAAGGTTTACGAGAATGATCCCAGCAATGAAAGGGTTAACATATGAAGAACATTTGATAGCTCTGGTCCTGTACTCACTGGAGTTTAGAAGGATGAGGGGGGATCTCATTAAAACCTACTGAAGATTGAAAGGCCTGGATAGACTGGACGTGGAGAGGATGTTTCCAGTGGTGGGAAGAGTCTAAGACCAGAGGGCACAGCCTCAGAATAGATGTCCCTTTAGAATAGAGATGAGGAGGAATTTCTTTAGCCAGAGGGTGGTGAATTTGTTGAATTCATTGCCACAGACAGGTAATGGAGGCCAAGGCATTGGGTATATTTAAAGCGGAGGTTGATAGGTTCTTGATTAGTAAGGGTGTTAAAGGTTATGGGGTTAAGATGGAAAAATAAATCAGCTATTATTAAATGGTGGAGCAGACTCAATGGGCTGAATGGCCTAATTCTGCTCTTATGTCTTGTGGTCTTAAGTGAGATCAACTCCAGTTCAACTAGGAGTGCAGAAGGGAGTGTCAGGAGTGGTGCCAGGCAGAGCTAAAGGCGAGCTGCCAACACAGTGGTGCACTTGTACTGAACAATAAAAATTGCCCCTACTGCAGGAAGGTGGTAGAATTTGGGGAGATAATAGGCTACTGGGAAAATTAGAGAATAGATTGCTCTGTCAACCCAATGGACCTGAGGAAATAAAGATGAAGAATAACCAAAAAGCAGCCACAGAGAATGATTTCTGCTGGGAGAGTTGGGGAGTGGGGATTTGCAAGGGGTGGGGAACAGGGGGAAGAGAGAAGCAGGAGGTACTTACACTGCTAATGGTACCGAATGAAACTGTAACCATTGTCTCCAACAGAGGCATATTGTGGTTCACCTGCATTAAAATAAACGAAGAGAGTGGATAAGGATATTGAATTCTATAGCTGTTCTCATTGTTGTTTGGCATTGGGACTAATATTTGACAATACACACGGATTAGCAGCAAATGTGAGTAGAAATAGGCAGTGGAAACCTAGGAGATCTAGTGGTAGTTGGAGCAATCCATCCTCAGGATGAAGAAAAATCCAGAAGGAATGATTTGACACTATGTATCGCATGCTGTCAGTTGTGCATTATATCAACAATTTTTCAAAATAATTCTTTACAATCCTTATTTTGACCTCATTGTTCATAGCTGTTTTGTAGCCGCCAGATGGAAGCATAACCTTGTGACTTTTCACTGCTTCTCAAGGGAAAATTAAATTCATATTAAACAAACTACAGAACTAAAATCAGAAAATATCAACATTTCAGATCATCAGTGAAATGTCAACTGTCCTTTTTCCATAGATGCTGCCAATTCTGACTGCTCACGATATTTTCCATTTTTATTTCTGTAAGTTAGATAAAGTCAATTCATTTTGCTCTCTAAATCTTAAGACCGTGCTCCCAATGTGAATGGTGTCCCTGGCTGGGATGATAGTGGTCTTCTTAAAGCAGGTGGGAACCTCAGATTGAAGCGGGGGGGGGGGGGGGGGGGGGGGACACGTTAAAATGTCTGCAAATACCCCTGCCAGCTGATCTGCACAGGATCTGAGGTTCCCACCTCCTTTAAGACCACCACTATCATCCTGGTACCCAAGAAAAACAAGATAGGTGGCTCTGACATCCACCAACTTGAAGTGCTTCGAGAGGCTGGTCATGGTACACATTAACTCCAGCTTCCCAAACAACCTTGACCCACTTCAATTTGCCTACTGCCGAAACAGCGGACGCCATGTCCCTGACCCTACACTCATCGCTGGAGCATCCAGACAGTAAAGACGCCTATGTTAGACTATTGTTTATTGACTACATCTCTGCCTTCAATGCTATATTTCCAAGCAAACTCATCACAAACTGAGACCTAGGACTCGCCTCTTTGCAATTGGTTCCTCGACTTCCCAACCAATAAACCACAATCAGTGAGGATAGACAGCAACACCTCGCCACAATTATTCTCAACACTGGTGCCCCACATGGCTGCATCCTCAGCCCTCTACTCTACTCATGACTACGTAGCCAGATTCTGCTCTAACTCCATCGACAAGTTTGCAGATGATACCACTGTAGTGGGCTGTATCTCAAATAACGATGAGTCGGAGTACAGGAAGGAGATAGCCTAGTGACATGGTGTCATGACAACAACCTTGCCCTCAAAGTCAACAAAACAAAAGAGCTGGTCATTGACTTCAGGAAGGAGGGTGGTGTACATGCACCTGTCTACATCAATGGTGCTGAGGTCGAGAGGGTTGAGAGCTTCAAGTTCCTGGGAGTGAACATCACCAATAAGCCTTTCTTGGTCCAACCACGTAGACACCACAGCCAAGAAAGCTCACCAGCACCTCTACTCCCTCAGGAGGCCAAAGAAATTTGGCATGTCCCCTTTGACACTCACCAACTTTTATCGATGCATCACGGCTTGGTACGGCAACTGCTCTGCCCAGGACTGCAAGAAACTGCAGATAGTTGTGGACACAGCTCAGCACATTATGGAAACCAGCCTCCCCTGCATGAACTCAGCTATACCTCCTGCTGCCTCGGTAAAACAGTCATATGACTTTATACAACAGACTTTATGCAGAGTAGCATAAAGTCAGCATATAGACCCCACCCACCCCTGACATTCTCTCTTCTCCCCTCTCCCATCAGGCAGAGGGTACAAAAGCCTGAAAGCACATACCATGAGGCTCAAGGACAGCTTCTATCCCACTGTTACAAGACTATTGAATGGTTCCCTAGTACGATAAGATGGACTCGACCTCACAGTCTTCCTTGTTATGGCCTTGCACCTTATTGTCTATCTGCACTGCACATTCTCTAGCTGTTACACATTGTTATTGTTTTACCCTGTACTACCTCAGTGCACTGTGTAATGAATTGATCTGTATGAACAGTATGCAAGTTTTTCACTGTACCTCAGTACATGTGACAATAATAAACCGATTCCAATTCCAAAGAAGTGCAACTTAAAATAGTGAAATCAAAACCAGAATCGAAAGAATTTACTAACATGATGCAGAACAGAGAATGGGATCTGCTCGTCTCACTACGGACGCGTATGGTTCGAACTATGTTTATCAGGTTTTCTCAGCATCTAATTCCGGTGGATGAAATGCTCTAGCATCTGATCACTTCCACCTGACATCTGCTTTTCCTCCTCACTCCCTGCATCGTTAACTACCCATTCCCTGCATCATTACTCCCACTGCCAAAGTAATATGGTAAGAACAAAAGGCCTAAAACCTGTCCATAGAGAATTGATTGAAAGTTCAATGATTTTCATTTATTAAGTCCACTTACATGCTGAATTCTCAGGGTTTGGTAGAGGCATACGTCTGAGGAAACAAAATGAAGACTGTGAGTTACTTCTCTCTCAAGGCCAAAATAGACAAGCAGATGATGACATCCTTCTATGGTGACATTATTTATTAAATCTCACTATGATATGAATGAGGAAATGAAGACTGCACTTTTGTGCACATCACCCTCAGTTGTTCTTGTGCTGAACCTTATGATTAAGCTTCAGTGGTTTCCTCCCTCTTCCAGGAGGCTGAGGAATGACTATATAGAGATATATAAAATTATGAGGCACATAGATAGAGTAGATAGTTTTTCTCCTAGGGTAGGGGAGTACAAAACTAGAGGGCATTTGTTTAAGGTGAGAGGGAAGTAATTTAAAGGAGATCTGAGGGGTAAGTTTCTCCACATAGAGAGTGGTGATTATATGGAATGGGCTGCCAGAGGAAGAGGCAGATACAATTTAAAAAGCTTTTGGACAGGTACTTGGATAGGAAAAGAGTGGAGGAATGTGGGCCTAATGAAGGTGAATGGGATTAGTGTAGATAGGCATCACAGTTGGCATGGACGAGTTGGGCCAAATGGCCCATTTCTGTCCTGAACAACTTTGAGACTCTAATTAACTAGTGCACATGCCCTTACATCCCCTTTACGTCATCTTCAGAGGTATTTTCATGGAATGGAGCATAGCTTGCATTTAATTCCTAACCCCTAACTGCTCATAAAGAGCTACATTCTTAAACCAATAGTGAACCAGAGACAAGTTAAGTAGTGTCATGTGGCAGGCACTCTTTCTCTGAAGCTATCCCTTGGGATTGGGGATGACTTGTTTCCATTCCAGTTTTGTGCGTTGAGGTGGCTGATGTGGCCATTGTGAGAACCACAGCCTCTTCCACAGATCGGGTACGAGATTTCTGTCAGGGAGTGGGTAGTTCCTGAGCTGATGCACTCCTTCCACTACTTATCCAGTGCTTCTTTGAGATCCTGATACATTGCCTCGAGCTTCTCTGTACCACCCTGAACGTCCCTGCAACACTTCGAGCGATCATGGCCAGAGATTCCCAGGAATCAACGTGGGTGTTGCATTTCTGCGCAACTCCCCCCACCCCCAAAAGAGTTTCTGTTCACCTGGTAATCTCTTCCTGTTGCAGGGCTCAGAGAAAAGTATCTGTTTAGGAGTCTGGTGTTGGGCATGTGAGCAAGCTGGCCTCCCTGTGTAACCAACTGTGCAAGTAGGGCCTCAGTGCTGGGTACAGTAGCCCGGGAGAGGACACTGATGATGGTTCATTTATCCTTCGAATGAATTTGGAGAATTTTTGGTTGTGCCTTCTGTGGGTAGTTCAGGTATCAGAAGCACACAGGAGGGCAGGGATCACTGCTGCCTGGTAGACCAGAGTTTTGTGCCAAGGTCTTGATCTTTAAATACCCATTTCCCCAGAGCGACCAAAGGCCGTGTACTGCAAATGTGTTAAATAGGATAGATTTGGAACAGATGTGGCAGCTCAGAACTGGGCTTCCGTGAAGCACTGTGGACCATTAGCAGCAGCAGCAGAAATGTACACTACCACAACCTGTAACCACATGGCTCAGCATATTCTTCAGTGTTCCATTACTATTAAACCAGGGGCTCATGAGGTTTAATGAGGAGTGCAGAAAGGCATACCAGGAGAAACACCAGGCAGACCCATAATTGATGAGATGTCCCTAGTGAAGCTGCAGTACAGCAACAACCAAATGGAATAGAGAAAACTAAGTAATCTCAAAACCAACACATTAGATTGGGGTTCCTGATGCAAGGACCAAGGTTTTGCTGCGGGTTCTCAACCTGAAATGTCAACCATCCCTCTGCCTCCATAGATGCTGCCTGACTTGAGTTCCTCCAGCAATTTTTGTTTTGTTCCAAATTCCAGCATTTGCAGTCTGTTTTGTGTCCTTATTAGATTCCTGGGATGAAGGGGTGGTCTCACAAGAAGAGGTTGATCAGGATGGAGCTACATTCATTTAAGTTGAGAAGAATTGGAAGTGACCTCATTGAAAGATAAAATGTACTGAAGGGGATTGAGAGAGGGTGAATGCAAAGATGTTTCCTCTCGTAGGGAATGTAGAACAAGGGGCATGGTTTTAGAATAAACGGTTGTTCCCAAGGCAGCAATGGCTAATACCAGAGGACATTTGTTTAAGGTGAGTGGAGGAAAGTTTAGGGGAGATGTCAGAGGCAGGGTTTTTTTTTGTTTACAGAGTGGTTGGGTGCCTCGAATGCACTGCTGGGGGTGGTGGTAGAGGCTGATACAACAGGAACATTTAAAAAAACTTAGATAGGCACCTGAGTGCAAGAAAAATGGAGGGTTATGGGCTGTGTAGGTGGGAAGGGTTAGATTGATCATGGGGGAGGTTTATATAGGTCGGCACGAGGGCCTGTACTGTGCTGGACTGTCCTATCTTCTCTATATGACAGAAAGAGATGAGGGAGAATTTCTTCTCTCAGAACCTTTGGAATTTTCTACCTCAGAGTTGCGGAAACTAAAATCATTGATGGGATAAGATTCTTGGTTTACTGGGGAGTCGAGGGCTGTGGGGAACAGACAGGAAAATGGAGCCGAGGACAAGATTGGGTCAGTCATGATCTTAATTCAAAGGCTTGAGGGGCCAGCAGGCCCATTCCTGTTTCACCTCACTATACTTATAAAGCCCACTTCGATGTGCTCTGGTGTGGCCTCCTCTACATCAGCAAAACAAAGCACAGACTGGGCGACTGCTTCGCAGAGCACTTACACTCAGTCCACAAGGGCCATCCTGAGCTCCCAGTTACAGACCATTTCAACTCCTCATTCCCTGACTCATCCGTCCTTGGCCTTCTCTACTGCCAGGATGAAGCCCAACACAAACTGGAGGAACACCACCTCATATTCCCCCAGGTAGTCTACATCCCAAAGGCACGAGTTTTTTTGCGAGGTAACTAGTTGGATTGAACGCTGCCTTTTCCTAATTCATACAGTTATGATGTTCTGGGTTTTTACAAATTACGAACAGGTTTTCTTCATGTTAGCTCCATCCATACCTATTCTACATCCCAAGTACCTGGGTGAAGATCCTTTCACACTGCTCCCATTATCTGTCTGGGCCCAACCCTCCCCTCTAGACAGCCTGCCCCCACTTCTGCCAAAAAAATTGTTTGAATCCTGATCAGTTTCTGGTTTGGGCCCAGGAGATTTGATGACATACTCTGTTTATCCTAACATGTGAATTCTCAGATTTGAGACTGTGGTGCAAAGAGTTTCATGTGTTGAGATTTCCTTCCTCACACCTTGGGGTGTAGATTGAATGAATGTGATCAGAGTTGGCTGAAAGCCCTTCCTTTAAGTTGCTGTGTCTAGCTCTCACCTCGGGTTTGCAGGAGCTCGGCTCAGAGGCAGCCCTCGCTGTCCACTGTAATAGTTCTCGTATACGACGGGGGCTGAAGAAAAGGAACACAAAAATCACAGCTGACTATCATAAACCAATATTAATTGGCATTTACCGTACCGCAATGCTGAGGTGCTGTACTACAAACACTATTTCATGTGGTCTTGCTTGGTGACCTGCATCCAGAGCTCTGCCCATGTTAATCGACACCTACTGAGCACCACACTGTCAGGGATCATCTTGATTTTTCCAACCCTTTTTATGAAGGAAGCACTGCTCAGAGCAGAGGCTGGATGCAATCACCAACACATCATGTCTGTAAGGAGTTTGTATGTTCTCCCCATGACTGCGTGGGTTTCCTCCGGGTGCTCCGGTTTCCTCCCACATTCCAAAGACGTATGGGTTAGGAAGTTGTGGGCATGCTATGTTGGTGCCAGAAGCGTGGCGATACTTGCGGGCTGCCCCCAGAATGCAAAAGATGCATTTCGCTGTGTGTTTTGATGTATATGTGACTAATAAAGAAATCTTATCTTAATAGCTCACTTTCTGAGGGTTCACACAGTTCAAAGCCAATACCAAAGAAACTCACAGACACTGCTTCTTTCAACATCTCCTCCAACCTCGTCTACCATATTCGGTGCTCTGATGTGGCCTCCTCTAACACTGGTGAGACCAAGCACAGACTGGGCGACTGTTTAGCAGAGCACTTACACTCAGTCGGCAAGGGCCATCCTGAGCTCCCAGTTACAGACCATTTCAACTCCCCATTCCCTGACCTGTCTGTCCTTGGCCTTCTCTGCTGTCAGGATGAAGCCCAACGCAAACTGGAGGAACACCACCTCATATTCCCCCTGGGTAGTCTACATCCCAATGGCATGAATATTGAGTTTTCCAATTTTAGGGAATCCCCATTCCCCCCCACTTCTGATCCTTCTCCGGTCCTCCCATGTTTGTCCCCTTTCCCACACACTCCACCATTCCCCCTTCACCCATCTTCATCTCCCGCTCCCAAAATCTGGCTCCAACTGCTGTTCACCTCTCCCCTAATGGTTCCCATTCTCACCTCTTTGCTTATCTGAATCCAGCACCGGTAGCCCTTTGTGTTCCAACTTGTCTCCCGTCTTCACAGTCCCCTCCCCCTACCTTGTTTTGTTTTTTTGTCCCCCTTTTTCCTCTCTCTACCTGCTGCTGTCTTCCAACTCCATCCCTGCTCACCTCCCCCACCTAGCACTACCTCTGCCTGTCATCTCACACCCCTCCTCAGTCCACCAGTCGCCTCGCAGTCCTTTCTCACCACTCCCCTCCTCCTTTTTATACTGGCCACCTCGCCTCTCCACTCTCAGTCCTGATGCAGGATTTCAACCTGAAACGTCAACAATTCCTTTCCTTCCATAAATGCTGCTCAACCCACTGAGTTCCTCCAGCAGATCGCTGCTCCATTCTTCCAAGAGTGCTTAATCTCTTCCATAGACCACTACAGCTCAACTAACCACTGGAGCCGAATCCTGCCTTCTATTAATGTAGAGATCTGAAATTACAAATAGTGATCACTGGCAAAATTATAGTTTATTATCACCTTTTCCTTTAATCCAAGGACACCAAGGTTCATGCTTCTACCATCGGGCAGGAGGTACAGAAGCCTGAAGTCCCACGCCACCAGATTCAAGAATAGCTACTTCCCTTCAACCATTCGGTTCGTGAACCAGTCGGAACAGCCCTGATAACTACAGTTTAGCAACGCTATGATCACTTTGCAGTAAAATTTTTTCCAAATTGTGTTCTTTCTTGTAAAAGTTGTGTATAATTTACCATTTTCTTGTGAGTGCTGCTTATATGATGCTATGTGCCTGTGATGCTGCTGCAGGTAAGTTTTTCATTGCACCTGTGCATACATGAACTTGTGCATAGTACAGTTCAATAACTTTGCCTTTGACTTTCTAACGCACTGGCAGAAATCACTACTTCACTGCAAATCCAGCAGTTAATTCAAGGGCAGCTCAGGCAGTGTTAAATATGTCTGAGGCCCGTTCACCTTTGTCTTAAGTGGGCAATTACATCCACGGTTCAGCATTCTGAACCTCGAGTATGTTTAGACTTTTCACCAAGTCTAACTGGAACACACAGTATCTATCCTGAGTTAGTCCACAGCTCCTGCTGGAATAGACTCTTCTACCTGGTGGTGTGTCTCCACTTCTTTTCAAATCAATGAAGAATTCAAGGTCCTTCTGAATGTTGCACTGTTCCAACACCTTCCGTATTTCCTCATACATCTGAAGATGAAGCAGGAAGAAAGATAAAGGCAACAAAAAAAAAGACTAATGAGTCTGAATCCCCAGCTAACAAGCTTCTTGGCCTCTCTTTTATCAACTCTTGATCTTTTTTTTTACATTGCTCAGTCTTGTAGCCAAACCACTTATAAAAGTATAATACTGTGGATACCGGAAAACAGAAATAAAAAAAACAGAAACTGCTGGTCAGGTAGCATCTGTGGAGACAGGAGCCAAGTTAACTACAGGTCAGTGACCCAAAAGATTACCTGAGAGATCATTCCTCCCATTGAACTTGTTGCTATTCCCTATTTGACCGCATATTCATTCACATTCAAGGCTCTGCCACAGCTACAGTACAGGAAATTCTTTTATAGGCAGCTTGGCTGCAAGACAGGGCAAAATCTCTATAAAACTCTGGTTAGGCCGCATTTAGAGTACAGCGTGCAGTTCTGGTCACTTCACTACAGGAAGGATGTTGAGGCTTTAGAGAGGGTGCAGAGGAGGTTTACCAGGATGCTGCCTGGATTAGAGGGCATGTGGTATCAGGAGAGGCTGGACAAACTTGGTCGCTTCTCTCTGGAGTGGCGGAGGCTGAGGGGTGATCTGTTGGAAGTGTATAACATTATGAGGGGCATAGATAGGGTGGACAAGCAATATCTGTTTCCCATTATTGAGAGAGCCAGTACCAGAGGACATGCATTTAAGGTGAGAGGGGGTAGGTTCAGAAGAGACGCGAGGGGTAAGTTTTTTTTAAACTCAGAGAGTGGTGGATGCTTGGAATGCGTTGCCTGATAGGGTGGTGGAGGCAAATTCATTGGGGGCTTTTAAGAGGGGCTTGGATGAGCACATGAATCAGAGGAAAATAGAGGGATATGGTCATTCTGTATGCCGGAGGGAATAGATATGTCGGCACAACGTTCTGGGCCAAAGGGCCTGTTCTGTGCTGTACTGTTCCATGTTCTATAAGAAAGATCAAGAGGTGATAAAAGATAGGCCAAGAAAATGGACTTTGTTATGCTGGTCTATTAATTCTGTTGCTCCCCACTGGTGCTACCTGACCAACTGAGTATTTCCAGCATCTTCTGTTATTATTTTTAAACTATAGCTTGACAGCAGGTCTAAGTCTATTGTAATGTAAGAAGTTAAGAAACAGGAACAGCAGTTCAAATGGCTCCTCAAGCCTGCTCCATTATTCAATAAAATCACAGCTAATTTGATCTTTGCCTCAACTCCATTCTCCCGTATCATCCGCATAATCCTCGCTTCCTCTAAAGTCTACAAACCCCTCTGCCTTCACAAACATTTCAACAGTAAAATTTATGATAATGCTGGATTTTGAAAGAGTACAACAGCTGAAGGTGGGCAAGGAATGACATCATATGTGGATGAGAAGTTATTTTCTAAACTAAATGGAAAAGGAAGTGTAAAAGCATGAAACTCTTACCTCATCACTGGTCACGCACTCCTGGGAGAGCTGATTGGCGTGAACCCACATAGCATTACGAATGCTGTGTATCCTCTCACAGTCCTGCTTCTCAAGGAACTGCAATTAGAATAAACTATATTTAAAACTGTCACCATCCTTCCCCCAGAGACTGTCCGTGGGGCTTCTTGAAGTGACTTTACTGCATGGACCAAAAGTCACCATCACCCTGGGTTTCATATTCATCCAGTGACACTTTGCCCAAGATTGCCTCTCAACGTTCCAGGATTTATGCTTCATCTACACTCTGACTGGAATGGGGTCTTGTCAGTTAAACTTGAATTTCTTGCCAAGAGAGATGTCACATGAAGATTTGTGCACTGAATGTAGAAGTTGTGGGCATGCTATGTTGGCGCCGGAAGTGTGGTGACACTTGCGGGCTGCCCCCAGAATAAAAGGTGCATTTCACTGTGTGTTTTGATGTACATGTGACTAATCTTATCTCATCATTGTGCTCCCAGTAATCAGAGTGCAATTTTTCTGCCCATTTTGTTCAGTAAAAATGGAGAATAAGGGACCTTTAAGGCTGAACCTTTTACTAACTATAGTCAGATTAAATATATATCACCTCTTTTCAAAAACTGGATAAACTTTCAAAGCCATGTTGCACCTTTAACCTGGTACTTCAGAGTGAGAAAAACCTTGCAATGTTTATATGAATGGGATTCTTGTCCTAACAATAATTTTGCTCACTACAGTGTTAGCTGTTGTGACTGCGGAAGGAAGCACATTCTTCATTCCTGCTTGAGATGCCGTAGTGGCTCAGTCTGCCTTTACTCACTGCAGCTGACTACAACCCATCAGCAACTCTCCATTTATTCAATTATTTTGTGGCCGGAGGACCCAGATATTAAAGTTCCACACACATATCAGCATTGCTAAAGATCACACCTTCCCCATGTGTTAAAACTGCCTGATACTATTTTATCTGCATTTCCTACGACTCAGTATTGTCACTGGGGAAGATCCTTGTCAAAAGCTGGTGCATGCATGGATCTATTTTCTACTATGCCTTCACATTCCATTGGGCTGCAGTCTGTGCAGGAAGATTATGTGTGGCTTCTAAAATTTACCAGTACATTTTTATCGCAAATATTAGTCCAACATTATGATTAATAAGGAAGTGAAAATGCATGGTCTTTGGTTATTTTCCCTTCAACCATTCTTGAACCAACCGGCACAACCCTAATGACTCCAGTGTAGCACGTGGTCTGTATCCCTCCATTCTCTTCATGTGTCTGTCTAAAATCCTCTTAAATGTTACCATCATATCTGCTTCTACCACTGCCCTAGCAGCATGCTCCAGGCACCTACCACTCTCTGTAAAATAAAACACTTGCCTCGCACATCTCCTTAAAACTTTATCCCTCTCACCTTAAACCTGCTCCCTATGACTACTTTGATCACTTTGCATTAAAATAGATTTTTTTTTGTTCTAATTGCGTTCTTTCTTGTAAAAATTGTGTTTATGTTTTTCTTGTGAATGCTGCTGTGTGCTTGTGAAGCTGCTGCAAGTTAGTTTTTTTTAAAAACCGCACCTGTGCATACATGTACTTGTGTATATGACATGACTTTAAACTCAATAAACTCAATATTTGTCTGCATCAAGTACAGCATGGGTTGATACAGAGCAAGTCTTCACTGCTGCCCTACTATTGGATGAGGATCCTCAAGAACCTCAGTGTGATATATTCCACCATCCATTCAGGACAGCCTATTTGTCCCTCCTCTCACAATTGGCAAATTAGGCGCAATATGTACAACCGTCATGAGTTGGAAAATTGGATCCAAAATTAGTTCCGACGTAGAAGTCAGAGGATAGTGGTGGAGGGGTGTTTTTCTGACTGGTAGTCTGTGACCAGTGGTTTTGTTCAAGGATCAGTGCTGGGACCTCTGTTGTTTGTAATATATAGCAAGTTTCCAGATGGCACAAAAATTGAGAGTAGTGAGGAATGGCAGGATGTAGATCAGTTCGAAATTTGAGCAGAAAAATTTCAGGTGAAGTTTAATCCAGACAATCGTGAGGTATTGTGTTTTTGGACATCGATAGAGTCTTTTTCCAATACTGGAGGGTACAGGTTTAAGGTGAGAGGGATAAAGTTTTAAGGAGATGTGCGAGGCAAGTGTTTTATTTTACAGAGTGGTAGGTGCCTGGAGCATGCTGCTAGGGCAGTGGTAGAGGCAGATATGATGGTAACATTTAAGAGGATTTTAGACAGACACATGAAGAGAATGGAGGGATACAGACCACGTGCAGGCAGATGGGATTAATTTAATTTGGCATCAAGGTCAGTACAGACATCGTGGGCCGAAGGGCCTGTTCCTCTGCTACAAATTTCTAGGTTCTATGTTCCGTGCAAAACAGGCTGGGTCAGGATTACTCAAATTCAGTTCATGTTCAGCCCACGTAAGGGGAGAAGATTTTCACCTTGTTAATCTAGATTGCTGTAAACCCAGGTTAAAAAGTTAACAGGCCAACTTCACACCAACTTCACCTCCCAGTCCACCTCCAGGCTTTTATTTCTTGTATGCAATTCCACTTTTGCAAGAGGACTTTTTCTGACTTCATTTAGTTCTTTGTCACATCGATTATGGTCTCTGAGCAATAGACTTCAGGAAATAATCCAACCTCTTTATAAATCCTTTGCAAAGTAATGATTAATAAAATCAGAGGACAACATATAGATAGCGTGCAAGAGATAGGATAATTTATGATATCTGCAAGCTAATTCCTAGTGCATTGTATTATACGCAGGATAACAAAGAGACTGGAATGTATGGTAATCTTTGCACTGTTTTGTATCCTTTATGTGATGTCATTTGTAATGAACTGATTCAGTAATCAGATTCATGCAAATATACAAAGTAAAATGAAATAAATATCAGTCCTGCTTTCAACTGCTATCAAGTGACCTTCAAATGGCAGTGCAGATATGTAACCACTGAGTGGAGAACGGACTAGGGGCAGCTGCAATGCCTCTGCAATTAAATATCTAGCTGACACCTGTTAAGTGTGAACAATAAAGATTCCAGGCTGGGAACCATATAAAAACAAGGAGGAAAATCAAAAATACAGAAATTTTGAATAAATTAAATACAATTTCCATTATAAGTACCGATCATTATAAGCAAGTTAACTCCCTGTAAATACACAGCATCTTCAACTGATTTCCTTCACATCCTTAAATATCTCTTTTGAAAGTCAGTGATTTCCACTGAGATTTTCATCGTTTTGCTCCTGTGTAATTACTTAAGACTACCTCTCTCCTCATTAGAACTGATATTCTGGAGAAAAGAACATTATAACTGGACTTTTGTCTATATAAATTCACTGTTTGTAAAAGCTGGAAGCCTTTTTTCTTCTGGTGGACTACAAACAGGTTTAATTCCACCAAGGGCCTCCTGATGTCACTGCTGAGCTTAGAATAACCAACTATCCCTAACATCAGCACCACCACCACCACCAGTCCTGGAGCAACTACAGCCCAAGCAGTAGGGTTGGGGGGGGGGGGGGGGGGGGGGGTTGGTTGGGGTTGGTGTAGAAGTGGGGCGGGGGGGGGGAGTGGAAGGAAGATGTTGGGGAAGAAGGGAAGGGATGGGGAGTTGGAGCTGGGGGAAAGTGGGAGGGAGTGGGAGGAAAAAGGAGCAGGAAAAAGAGAGTGGAAGCAGGAGGGGGTGCAGGGACAGGACAAGGGGGAGGAAGGGAGGAGCGATAGAATGGAGGGAGTCGGAGAGGTGAAGGGGCAGGGAAGGGGAGTCAGAAGGGAGGGGTTGATCAGAGGGGAGCGAGTCAGAGTAAGGACTACAGGAGATGGTGGGGGGGGGGGGGGGGGAAGAAGACCGTGATAAAACTGATTGGATTTGTATATCCACAAGCACACTTCCTCTTTGCTCACCACTTCCCTCTCCCACCAGCCTGTTTTATTTGTGAAAGCAACATGCCAGGAAGAGGGCTTCCAGTTATTCAGTCTTTCAAAAATAAAAACAAGTAAGATCCTGAATTGCAAACTCAGTGCTCATTTAGAAGGACTGAACAGAATTCATTTTCCTTGTTGAAATAAAGTTAAATCCTTCACCTCATCATACATTATACCTTGAAAGAAGTTGTACAGCAAACCAGATACAAGGTTCAGACCAACACAAAGTTACATCACGAAGGGTTGGCACAAGTTGAAGGCCTCTAGTGGATCTACTGCCCTGTGTGCTATTCAGAGTTGTCCAATGTGTGCATCCAAACCTACCTCACAGGTCTTGATGTGCTCCATTTGCCACTCATCCTGGATCTTCTCCAGAGTGGAAACATTCTGCTGGTACAGTCGATCTGTGAAGATAGGAAACAAGATATAAAATCTCAATCAAAGTGAAGAGTGGAGGGGCAGATAAACAATAACAACATTTTCCTGTAGCACCTTTAATCCCCACTATGCTCCACACAACCATTATCAAACAAAATTCGACAAAGAGCTACAAAGAGGCATTAGTCAAAGAGGTGGACTCTTGTGAGCGGGAGGCAGAGGTTTAGAGAGAGAATTCCAGAGTACAGGACCTTTGCCAAAGGCTGGTTTTAGTATGTGTAAATAAAGCTATTTGCACTCCAAACACTCAAGTCTGGTTTATTCACTACTTTCATGTTTAGTACACTCCATAATCAGTAATGTTTGCCAACACTAACTCTTAATTTTCTGCCCACCATAATCATTGGGGTAAATTCAAGTTTGCTTGCAAGTTAAGAATTCAGCCCACAGAATGAACTATATATGTGTTCAGTTATTATGTTATCATTTCCCCCTTGCACTTAATAAATTTGAATTCTTTTGTTGCAGTGACATGAAAGCCATGACGTTCAGAGTGGAGAGAGATTGCAACTCTAGTGAGAACATTCAAGACAGAATTGATTCAGATTAGCAAAAAAAAATGTTAGGAAAAAAGACACAAAACTTGAGTATGGATATGGTTGTCCTGCAGGCAATTCCAACAAACAAGTTGTTCTGACTCAGCACTTACAAACAAAGAGTTCATTTTAAGAGAACCCGATGCACCACAAAACAAAGACAAGTTACTATTCAAAAGGGCAAGTTGGGCTTTGAGCCAAACAAACCAGGAAAGTACAATGCTTAATTTGCAATCACAAGATCACAAGACAAGGGAGCAGAAGCAGGCCATTCGGCCCATCGAGTCTGCTCCAAGGAAAGGGAAATAGAAATGAGAAATGGGGAATGGGGGAAGAAGAAGAAAAAAAACCTATTCTAATCCCAATTACCGGCCTTATCCCCATATCCCTTGATATCCTGACTATTTAGATATCTATCCATCTCCTCCTTGAACGCCCCCACTGATCTGGCTTCCACTGCTGTACGTGGCAAGGAGTTCCACAAATTCACCACCCTCTGGCTAAAGAAATTTTTCCTCATCTCTGTTTTGAAACTGTACCCTCTAATTCTAAGATTGTGCCCTCTAGTCCTGGACTCACCCACCAAGGGAAACAGCCTAGCCCCATTTACTCTGTCCTTTCCTATCAATATTTTAAATGTTGCTATGAGGTCCCCTCTCATTCTTCTGTACTCCAGCGAGTACAGTCCAAGAGCCGACAAACGCTCCTCATACGTAAGCCCTTTCATTCCTGGAATCATCCTCGTAAATCTCCTCTGAACCCTCTCCAACGTCAACACATCCTTCCTAAGATATGGGGCCCAAAACAGCACACAATATTCCAAATGAGGCCTCATTAGTGCCCCGTAGAGCCTCATTAACACTTCCTTACTTTTATACACTACACCTCTCGAAATGAATGCCAACATAGCATTCGCTTTCTTTACCACCGATCCGACCTGGTGGTTAACCTTTAAGGTATCCTGCACGAGTACCCCCAAGTCCCTTTGTACTTCCGTGCTTTGGATTTTCTCTCCTCCTAGATAATAATCTGCCCGCTTATTTCTGCTTCCAAAATCAACAAAGAGTTACCCAAACTGTCGAAACTAGCCCCAGTACATCTGGATAAGAGAGGATTTGTTCTCTATGTCTATCAGTCCGACTCTTTTTTTAGGATTCACTATTCAATTTTGATGCCAAATGAGCAAGCTGAAAGTTAAACTTGTGAAATAAAACCCACACTCAGAAGAAGACTAATACATACAATCACACTCTTACTAACAAATCTGAGCACATGTACCTAGAGGCAGCATTCCTTTTAAACTCTTTAGTTAAATATTGCTGGGGTATTGTACTCAATATCTTTATTTGACCTTGCTTCCCCGACAACACTTTTTTCTCCCAACTATTAATTTACTTTTGCTGCTAATTTGAAAGCTTCAAGTTCATTCCTCACATGGTTTTGACCTTGTCAGGTTGCCTGCATTTGAACACTTAATAAAATATTTCAATTTCTCTCCCGTCCTGTTTATAATTACTTATTCCTTTAATTTTCCTATCTTTTAAGGTCAATCTAACAAAACATAGCTGGCGTATTTCTTCAGACAGGAATAGCTTGAACACACAAACTATATTTGTCCCTTGCCAGATTTGCACCCACCCAAGACCATTGAGTGAACACAGTGTGCTCTCGAGGTTTTAACATACAGTACTAGTGCCTAATCTGATTTGTAATAAAAACTCCAAACACATTTATGTTCAATTTCACATGTTAACAGCTCCACATTTGTACTTCATAGTATATTCTTTCTGACTTACAGTTCTGGCACAATCAGATGCAATTATGTTTATCATCTGCACCTTAACTTACTGTTTTTTTTTAAACTCATCACACCCTCTTCACAAGCTCCATAAATCTACCTTTGGTATTTTGCAGGAAGTAGAAAACTACACACAGAACAGTCCTACAATTCCATCTGCAACTCCTCAGAATATTATGTCGCCTTTGCTGCATGGTGCTTATGTAGACATCATTCAGGCAAGTGCTGATAAATGGCAAGTAAGATTTTCACCATACAAGTGCCAGCCAATATCTACCTCCAACAGTGTCTGACCACCTACACTCTATATTCAGTGGTACTGAATATCCTGGGACTACCAATTACTAGAAACCCAAATGGACATCCACATAACTACTGTTAGCACAAGAAAAAGACGACGGCTGTATATCCTGCAGCAAGTGACTCACCTCCCAACTCCCAAAGCATTTCCACCTCCTGTAAGGTACAAGTCAGGAATGTGATGGTATGCTCTTTACTGGCCTGCATAAATGCAGATCCATCAATCAAGAAACTCAGTACCATTCAGGACAAAACAGCTAACTGTTTGGCACCCTGTTCACAACCCTGAAAAATCATTCACTTCCTCCACACTATCAGCATACCATGACTACAGAGTTTCCCATACACAAAATGCCTTACACTTACTCAGACAGGTCTATTCAATGTGTAAGGTATCCAGTTATGTTAAATACACAAAAAATACGGCAAATCTAATCCTGTCAATTGTAACCATATCGGTTGCTAGCCAATTATCAGCAAAATGATGGGCAATTCATCAATCCATCTATTCATCAACATCTGATGCTCAGTCCAGCAGAATGATAGCTCCAGATTTTTTTCTAACATGCCAATGGAGAGGTGAGTGTAGCTGCCTTTAACAAGGTAACAAACAACAGTAGGAACCCAAACTAAGCTTGAAGACAACAAAAGGTTATTCCAGTGACAAAACAATAGAAACTAATAAAGCATAGCCCAGTGCCTCACGACAGAAGGTTCTCAGGGCAATATCTTTGATCCATACATCTTTGATTGTTTCATCAATGAACATTCCTCTGCCCTAATGAGGTCATTTGAGGATAATTCAAAATTGCTCAGATCCAATCCCAATTCTTCCAGTATGGCGACTAACTCCAATCTAAACTGGACAACACCCAAGCCAAGTTGTTTTGGGATGGCAAATGATGCAAGAGGCAGGAAATGACCATCTTCAACTAGAACAAGCCTGACCACCTTATCCTGACCTAGAATAGTCCCATGACCAAATCCTACCATCAACATCCATCAATTCCAGGAACACATCAAGATTAATTGGGCCAATCTGATCAATACTCTGGAACCAAGACTTATTACTCTGTGGATAGTGAGTTATCCCTTGACCCTGAATGTAGCTACCGCTACATTCTACGAGTGTAATGAAGTGACTGTCTAGATGTGTTTAGGTATAATAAATATTTATCATTTTCTCACACCATAGACACAATGGACTGAATGGCCTACTATGCTGGCTCAGTTATCTATTGTCTCCCACATTGTCATCAGCTCCTCCCAAATCTTGTTGTCCACACACACTAGTTTTAAGATATTTATTAATCACGTGTACATCAAAACACACAGTGAAATGCTTTTTTTGTGTTACTGAGAATGTTCTGGGGGCAGCCCACAAGTGTCGCCACTCTTCTGGCGCCAACATAGCATTGCCCACAGCTCCTAACCTGTTTGTCTTTGGAATGTTGGAGGAAACTGGAGCACCTGGAGGAAACCCACGCAGACACGGGGAGGAACGTACAAACTCCTTACTGACAGCGGTGGGAATTGAACCTGGTCACTGGCGCTGTAATAGCGTTACGCTAACCTCTACACTGTATTTTCTCCTCGCATATTTTTAAAAGGGGATGGAGATAAGAGAACAAGCAATTAGGCAAGAAACACATGGACTTTAAACTTTATTTATACAGCACGGTAACAGGCCCTTCCAGCCCAATGAGTCCGCGCCGCCCATTTAAACCCATGTTAACCTACCCGTACGTCTTTGGAATGCGGGAGGAAACCAGAGCACCTGGAGGAAACCCACGCAGACACAGGGAGAACATACAAACTCCTTACAGACAGCGACTGGAATTGAACCCCAATCGCTGGCGCTGTAATAGCATCATGCTAATCACTACGCCACTGTGCTGGAAACTCCAGCGCAAGGACAGCACTGTAGTGCAGTGAGTGGAGTTGCTGTCTTGTAGCTTGAGGGACCTAGGTTCAATTCGGAGCTCCACTGCTGTCTACGTGGAGTCCACAGGTTCTCCCTGTGGGCTTCCTCCAACATCCCAAAGATGTGCTGGTTGGTAGGTTAATTGACTACTGTAAATTGCCCCTGGTGTGTAGTGAATTGTAGAATTTGGAGGTGGGATGGTCGGGGGGGACAAGGGAGGTAGGAGATGGGAATATGGAAAGAATATATTGATTGGTGTAAATGGGTGCTTGGTGGTTGGCATGGACTCAATGGGCCGAAGGGCCTGTTTCTGTGTTGCATAACTGTGCGACTCTATAAAGAGAGCAAAGATAATTAGAGTAAGTAATTATGTGAATGTGATAGAGCCAATAATTACCTTGACAATAGGCACTTTTTTTTCCTCATTATTAATAAATTACTATTTGCATGGTGTCATGACAACAACCTTCCCCTCAATGTCAACAAAAGAGCTGGTCATTGACTTCAGGAAAGGGGGCGGTATACATGCTCCTGTCTACATCAACTGTGCTGAAGTCGAGAGGGTTGACAGCTTCAAGTTCCTGGGAGTGAACATCACCAACAGCCTGTCCTGGTCAAATCACGTAGATACCACGGCCAAGAAAGCACGTAGATACCACGGCCAAGAAAGCTCACCAGCGTCTCTACTTCCTCAGGAGGCTAAAGAAATTCAGTATGTCCCCTTTGGCACTCACCAACTTTTATCGATGCACCATAGAAAGCATCCTATCTGGATGTATCTCGGCTTGGTACGGCAACTGCTCTGCCCAGGACCACAAGAAACTGCAGAGAGTTGTGGACACAGCCCAGTGCATCACGGAAACCAGCCTCCCCTCCTTGGATTCTGTCTTTACCTCTCGCTGTCTTGCAAAGCAACCAGCATAATCAAAGACCCCACCCACCCGGGTCATTCTCTCTTCTCTCCCCTCCCATCAGGTAGAAGATACAGGAGCCTGAGGGCACATACCACCAGGCTTAAGGACAGCTTCTATCCCACTGTGATAAGACTATTGAACGGTTCCCTTACATAGTGAGATGGACTCTGACCTCACAATCTACCTTGTTGTGACCTTGCACCTTATTACACTGCACTTTCTCTATAGCTGTGACACTTTACTCTGTACTGTTATTGTTTTTACCTGTACTATCTCAATGTACTCTGCACTAACTCAATGTAACTGCACTATGTAATGAATTGATCTGTATGATTGGTATGCAAGACAAGTTTTTCACTGTACCTCAGTACAAGTGACAATAATAAACCAATACTATGTATGGACACAGAATACTTAAACCGGGCAGGAAGGCTTCAGGGGGTGGAAAATTAAAAAGAAACTACTCCGCTTTTGATTTTGATGGATGACTTTTAAAAGAAAGAATCAGATGAGATTGGTGTACCACCTCACATGGCTGCTGTCACACCCTCAGTGGTGTTACAGAGTGTGGCTCTTTCATGGGAAAGCCAAGACTGTTCGATGAGTTCTTCAAGTTAAAGTTTCTTGTCATAGGCATATATGTCCAGGGTATTAATGCCGTGAAAGTTAGCTTTTTGCAGCAGCAGCATAGTACAGTACAAACTATTCAACATTTGGGGGGCTACAAGCTCAGTACCACAGTGGTTGCCCAAAGCTTAAAATTCCAAATGGAGTGGCATAGCAGAGAGGGAGAGTTTAACTCAGAGATAAGAAAAAAAATAATCCAAATTGTCCCGTTCTTTCAAATTTTGAAAGTATATACTTTTTCTTTTCATTCCCTATGATGAATGTTTTACAGTTTTGTTACAGATACCTGGGGGTCATAGCTGATTGCCAAGAGTTTGGCTTTTAAATACAGAATCAGGGGAAAAGAGGAAATGCAAAACAAGGGCTCAGCTCCTCATGTGCAAATGACTATATGCAAAATGTGCCCATTTGTATTTGCATGCTTGAGATCAGACAAATAAGGTTTGGAACACCAGGGGTCAAGAATGGGGTCGGTTTGCAGCCAGGACCAGCATCCAGAGTCCTTGTGTATTTCCCGTTTCCCTTAACTCTTGGGTTCACTGGAAAATTTATTATACTACTGTGTAAGATATAAAAAAAAGGGGAAAACAAAATGCGTTGTATTTGGGGAATAACATCCAATAGTATAAGAAATCTGCTACTCTGGCAGTACCAAAGTCCCGAGGGTGCCAGATTAGTGGAGCTTTACTGTTTACAACAACATAAGGTCTTCTTCTGCTTTTTTCTGGAGAGATAATCCTGGTGTTACTGGAAGAAGTTGCTGTAGTTTCTCTTTCCTCTGCTCTTTAAACAGACAGTGTTAGTTGCTGAAAAGCATACCGTTAGTTGTGTTTTTGCACCCAGCCCCAACTACAACTCATTGGGCTGACAGATTGTTTCAGGCTGAAGAACAAGTTAAAATAGAAAGCACTTAGAATTCAGTGGAGATGAACGTGCAGAGGCGAGTGGCACCAGCAATCGATATACTTACACTTAACACTAGCCATCAAGGTCAAATTTCTCAACTTGTATTTCCAGGTTGCAATGTTTCCAATACAGGGTTAATCATGAGAGAATTCAACAAAGCTTGTGGGCGCAAGTAAAATCTAAGGTGCAAAAAGTTCGTACTTCAAATATGTGTGAACTATGTAGTGTCTTTTACCATATCTTGGCTAGCTGGAGGGGGACTGCAAGGGGCAGAGAAGCAGGCAATGAAACTGCTTTGGGAAAAATAAATCAGCCATGATCGAATGGCAGAGCAGACTCGATGGGCCAAATGGCCTAATTCTGCTCTTATGTCTTATGGTCCAATGGGAAGCTTTATCAAAATAATTAAAAATATTACTGTGACAACTAAAATAAGAACAGTAGAAGATTAGAATTTTTTCCAGTAGTGTTCTACAGATACAGGGCAGACATGGTAGTGCAGCGGTTAGCGTAACGCTTTACAGTGCCAGCGACCCAGGTTCATTTCCGGCCACTGTCTGTAAGGAGTTTGTACATTCTCCCTGTGACTGCATGGGTTTCCTCCAGATGCTCCGGTTTCCTCCCACATTCCAAAGACGTACAGGTTAGGAAGTTGTGGGCATGCTATGTTGGCGCCAGAAGTGTGGCGACACTTGCGGGTGCCCCCAGAACACTCTATGCAAAGATGCATTTCACTGTGTGTTTTGATGTACGTGACTAATAAAGATATCTTAAGATGTGAAAGTGCGACTCCACAAGAGAGCAAGAGGAAGAGTATTGATTTATTTGAAAAATGAAAGTGGAGAAGATTGCTCAAATCCCATGGACAGAAAGGAGAACTAACTATTCAGTCCTGGGCCAAATAAAGCCTACTTATTCCCTTGAGTCAAGTTATGCTCAAGGAGAAACTGGATACTGTCTGCACCCAAAGTCTTGTCTTTCAGCTGACACATGGGCTTTCTAACTTCTTATCAGTCAGCATTGGCAGCCAGGCTGAACCAAATAGTTTGCTGTGGAATGGAGTCAAGGACAGAGTCACAGTTAAGGGACTTCTTCCAAGTATTCCTTCCAGTGGCTGTGACTACCTCTCTGTCCTTGACAAGTGTGTCATCGTTCTCAGCTCTCAATGAGGCTGGTCCTTAAATGTTTGCACTGTAGATGGTCTAACCAAAAGTCTCTTTACAAATGCGAATTCTGGTGAACTTCAGGGCTGTGGATATTTTGTGGTTGCTATTGGTTGGGCTTCATCAGCTTGTCTGTGAGGTGCTGTCTGAGGAGAGCTACTTTTGCAGGGTCCTTGAGAACTTCAACATAGATGTGTTTGCAAAAAAATTTCCTCCTATCCTTGTCTTGGGGCCAGGCTGATAGAGACTAATAACAGAGTGGTGGTCAGTCCAACAGTCATTGGTAGCACTGGAAGGAATACTTGGAAGAACTTGGCACAAGTATGTGGACATTCTTGCAGCCTCTTGCTTGGACAAATGCCAATTTGTGGATCAGGGATGTTGTCCTGAGGTCTTGTGCTTGCCCCTCTGATGAAACTCCGATAGAATGTGCTTCGAGCATATGTCAGGAGGTCAACTCTATTGGAGTTAGCTTATCTAGTTCTTTCCTTGTCAATCACATCTTTTCAAAGAATAATCACTTTTCAGATCCAGGTACTGAAGTCACCAAGAAGATCAGTCTGCCTCCCTCTGGGACGTAGGCCAGGGTTTTCTTTGGGTCTTCCTTGGCCACACCTTGGGTTGGGGCAAACATGCTGATTACCCTAGCTTGCTGATTCCATTTTAGAATGAGCCAGTGGATCTGTCACATTTACTTATCCATTAGTAGAGTCATCGAGATGTCAAACCAGTCCAGTCTTAACATAGAACTAAGAACAGTACAGCTCTCAGGCTGAAGGCCAAAACTAATCCCACAAAACAGCATTCTTCTCTGGTTTGCACTTCTCGAAGAAACCACATCCTGTAACAAGTTCTTTGAGCTGGCTGTCTTCGGCCAATCATATCTCATTCAGAGCAGCAACGTCAATGTCAAAGTGCCCAAGTTCCCAGGTCAATAACAGAGCAGTGTTCAGGACAGTTGCTGCTGGCACTGTCCATCAGGATCCAGATATTTCTGATCCCAAACTTCATATTGTAGAGTGAAAGTTGCCCATGTGTGGTATCTTTCAATGTGCACCAGCTACCACATTGATTGTCAAAGTGAGATTTTGATCCAGTAGCACGGGGGACTGACCCACTGGAGACCGTACTGCACGGACTTTAACGCACACACACACACAGGTGGGCTCAGGCACAGATGCCTCCTCCTTGCTGACTCCCACCCAAGCTCCCCTTGACCCCTCTCACCCATGCTCCTCAACACACCCAAATTTCTTCTCCTTCAATATCCTGCTGACCCCTAACCCCCTCCCATTCTCTCTCAGACCACCTACCTCTACAACTTGCAACTCCGAACTCCCTCTAACCACGTGGCCCCATCCTTCCTCCCCTGCACTGGGCACTCCTCCTCCTCTCCACGCTCCTCACCTTTTCTCCCTCAACCTCAGTGCACCACCACCCCCCCACCCCTTCCACCAGGCCTTCCCTGCACCCTCCTTCCCTCCTCAGACACAAGAACCACACTATATCTCTCTCTCTCTCACAGAATGCTGCCTGACCTGCCGAGTGCTTGTTTCAGATTTCCAGCATCTGCAATGTATCACATGTTACAATGTCCTCATCAATAAAACATCAGACTTACAGGGACAGCAGGTAGCACTGAGTATAAACTATGTTAATTGTAAAGAGCAATGCTAATTTCTTTTGAAAGAAGTGACATGAGGAACCAGATACACATCAAGAGAAACACGATTCAAATAAACTCCGGATGGCTCTATTGTCGAGTCAAACTCAGAAGGTTGCTCTGTGCCCCTCGTCCCTCTCCCATTGTTAGTTCACACTCACCGGCATCTTCAGCACTTTGCTTACTCTGGTTTGCCTTTGCCTGCAACTGGAACAAAAATAAAATGCAGATGTAGTTGTTAAAAGAACAGAGCAGTCAGGATGGATTGGATGAAGGGTCTGAAACCTGAAAGGGTAACTCTCACTCTCTCCTCACAATGCTGCCTGACCTGTGGAGCCTTTATTTCAGATTTCCAGCAGCTGCAATGCTTTGCTTTCAACTGATATTATTCAAACACGTTGTCCTCCAGTAGTGAGGTCACGGGCTCCTTACTGGGTCATAGTTTCACAATGATGTGTTCAATGGCCAGGGAATACATGAATTTAAACAGTAAGAGGCAATGAGTACAAAGTTGCAAAGAGAGAGATTTTACTGTTTCACAAGGAAAGCAGGGATAACTCCACACTGTGCGGAAAACAGAAAATAATGACTGATTAAAATAGTAACAAGATAGAAGAGAGGGGGAACAACAATCTGCTGGAGGAACTCAGCGAGTCGAGCAGCATCTGTGAGAAGAAAGGAATTGTTGAAACCCTGCATCAGGACTGAGAGCGGAGAGGTGAGGTGGCCAGCATAGAGAAGGGCAGTGGTGAGAAAGGAGTCCGGGGCAATTGGTGGACTGAGGAGGGGTGTAAGATGACAGGCAGGGAGCTTCCCTCCTGACCTTGCACAACCTGCCTGTCATCTTATACCCCCTCCTCAGTCCACCAATCACCTTTTCTCTCCCATCCCCTTCTCCTCTTTATGCTGGCCACCTCACTTCTCCACTCTCAGTCCTAATCAGGATGCAGAAGCCTGTTGACAATTCCTTTCCTCCCACAGATGCTGCTTGACCCATTGGCTTCCTCCAGCAGATTATTTGTTGCTCCGGATTCCAGCATCTGCAGTGTCTTGTCTCTCCAGAAGAGAGGGGGAATTGTGTGAAGCCCCATCAAAATTACACTGTTGCTGAGACACATTGCTGCCCTTCCTGACCCCCACAAGGATACAATAAATAAAAAGCAATGTCTCAACAGGACACCAGCTGTCCACTGCTCTCCCCTCAAAGGGATCCATCACTCAGCGCTCTCCTGCAGTGGGATGCATGCCCAGTGCGCTACTTTGGCAGGGATTTGTTGCCCAGTGCACTCCCTTCCAAGATACCCCTCTGCCCCAGTGTGCTCCCTCAGCAAGGCCCCCATCACCCTGGGTGCACACCCTCAGGACATTCCCCTCACCCGGCCCCATGTATAGTTCCTCAATATAAACACTAACACCCTGGTTCACTTTCTTGGTATGGCACTCAAGCCAAGTGCATCCCAATATAGCTCTGACACGCCTTCATATGCACTTGTGCTGCGGGGCAGTCCGCAGCACTTCTTTAAATCAATGCCACGAGTATGCATGGTTTTCTATGAATATTTGTTACAGTGCAAACATTTGATTGCCAGTAGGAGTTTGTGTTTCCTCACCACCAGAATCTCTCTTCCTTTGGTTTCGGGGCTGCACATTAGCTGAACACAAAGCTAGTCACACACAGCCTGAATATCATGAATTCCAACTGCGCATTGCAAAAGAACCAGCTAACCCGAAATGCATCCGATCATTTAGCAGAAACATTACGAAACAGGATGTTTCAGAATCTTACTTTCTCTGCTGTTTGGAGTTGCTGACACCAGCACTTCGATTTAACATCTGTTCAACCTCATCCTTTTCTTTACATTTTTGCTCATAGGTCTTCTTGGACTGCAGCGAATGAAAATGAATGAAAAATGTAATTAGCAAAACACAATAAAACAGGACCCTGATCTCTGTCCATTTAACTCATCACATTTTACTGATAAGAACATAAGGAGGAAGAGGAATAGGCCATTTGGCCCGTCGAGCCTGCTCCGCCATTCCATAAGGTCACGGCTGATCTGCCCGTGGACTCAGATCCACCTACCTACCTGCCTTTTCTCCATAACCCTTAATTCCCCTACTATGCAAAAATCTATCTAACTGTGTCTTAAATATATCTAATGAGGTAGCCTCTACTACTTCACTGGGCAGAGAATTCCACAGATTCACTACTCTCTGGGAAAAGCGGTTTCTCCTCATCTCTGTCCTAAATCTACTCCCCCAAATCTTGAGGCTATGTCCCCTAGTTCTAGTCTCACCTACCAGTGGAAACAACCTTCCTGCCACTATCTATCTCTTTCATAATCTTATATGTTTCTATAAGATCCCCTCTCATTCTTCTGAATTCCAGAGAGTATAGCCCCAGACGACTCAATCTCTCCTCATAGGCTGACCCCCTCATCTCTGGAATCAACCTGGTGAACCTCCTCAGCACCACCTCCAAAGCCAATATATCTTTCCTCCAGTAAGGAGACCAGAACTGCTCACAGTACTCCAGGTGTGGCCTCACCAGTACCCTGTACAGTTGCAGCAAAACCTTCCTGCTCTTAAATTTAATCCCTTTAGCAATGAAGGCCAACATTCCATTTGTCTTCTTGATAACCTGTTGCACCTGCAAACCAACCTTTTGCGATTCATGCACCAGCACTCCCAAGTCCCTCTGCACAACAGCATGCTGCAATCTTTCACCATTTAAATAACAATCTGATCTTCTATTTTTCCTTCCAAAGTGGACGACCTCACATTTACCAACATTGTACTCCATCTGCCAGACCCTTGCCCACTCACTTAACCTACACATATAGAACATAACGGCCCATGATGTTGTGCTGACATTTTATCCTGTTCTAAGATCTATCTAACCTTTCCCTCCCATGTAGCCCTCCATTTCTCTATCATTCATGTGGCTATCGAAGAGTCTTAAATGTCCCTAATGTATCTGCCCCCACGACCTTTGCTGGCAGTGCTTACCCCTGACATCCCCTTTATACCTTCCCTCCAATCACCTTAAAATTATGCCCCCTCGTGTTAGCCATTTTCGCCCTGGGAAAAATTCTCTGACTGTCCACTCGATCTATGCCTCTTATCATCTTGTACACCTCCATCAACTCACCTCTCATCTTCCTTCTCTCCAAAGAGAAAAGCCCTAGCTCATTCAACCTATCCTCATAAGACATGGTCTCCAATCCAGGCAGCATCTTGGTAAATATCCTCTGCACCGTCTAAAGCTTCCACATCCTTCCTATAATGAGGCGACCAGAACTGAACACAATACTCCAAGTGTGGTCTAACCAGAGTTCTATAGTTCAAGAGCTTCAACATTACCTCGTGACTCTTGAACTCAATACCCCGACTAATGAAGGCCAACGCACAATACACCTTCTTAAAAACCCTATCGACCTGCGCGTCAACCTTGAGGGATCTATGGACTTGGACCCCAAGATCCTTCCGTTCCTCCACAGACTCTCCACATCCTCTGCACAATTTGCTTTTCCACTCAATTCAGTGTCATCAGCAAACTCAGATACACTACACTCAGTCCCCTCTTCCAAATCGTTTATATATATTGTGAACAGTTGTGGGCCCAGCACTGACGCCTGAGGCACCCCACTCACCACTGATTGCCAACCAGAGAAACACCCATTTATCCCTACTCTCTGCTTTCTATTGGTTAACCAATCCTCTATCCATGCTAATACCTTACCCCCAACTCCATGCATCCTCATCTTGTGGATAAGTCTTTTATGTGACACGTTATTGAACGCCTTCTGGAAATCCAAGTATACAACATCCACCTGTTCTCCTCTATCCATTGTGCTCATTATATCCTCAAAGAATTTCAATAAGTTTGTCAAACAGGATCTGGCCTTCCTGAATCCATGCTGCGTCTGCCTGATGGAACTACCTCTATCCAGATGTCTCACTATTTCTTCCTTAATGATAGCTTCACGCATTTTCCCGACTACAGACATTAAGCTAACTGGCCTATAGCTGCCTGCCTTTTCCCTACATCCTTTTTTAAACAGTGGTGTGACATTTGCTGTCTTTCAGTCTGCTGGAACCTGCCCAGAATCCAGAGAATTTTGGTAAATTATTGCAAGTGTATCTACTATAACCTCCGCCATTTCTTTCAGTACCCTGGGATGCACCCCATCAGGACCAGGGAACTTGTCTGCCTTTAGACCCACTAGTTTGCTGCCTCTTTAGTGACAGCAAATGTATCGAGGTCCTCACTTCCCATCACATCCATAACATCTCTATTTGGCATGTTAGACGTGCCCTCCACCATGAAGACAGACACAAAATTGTTGTTCAAGGCTTCTGCCATTTCCACATTACCCAATATTAATTCCTCCTCCTCATCTTCCAGGGGACCTATGTTCACTTTAGTCACCCTTATCTGCTTTATGTAATTATAAAATCTTTTACTATCTGTTTTATATTTTGTGCTAATTTACTTTCATAATTTATCTTCTCTTTCCTTATTGCTTGCTTAGTGGTTCTTTGTTGCTTTATAAAGTTTTCCCAATCTTCCAGTTTCCCATTACTCTGAGCAATATTGTACATGAGCTTTTAGCTTGATGCCTTCTTTTACTTCCTTAGTTGTCCAAGGCTGGCTCTCCCCACCCTTACTGTCCTTGCTTTTGATTGGAATATACTTTTGTTGAGCACTGTGAAAAATCTCTCTGAAAATTCCTCGAACAGATTTCCTCACTGTTCCTCAACTGTCCCACCATATAGCCTGTGTTCCCAGTCTGTGCTAGCCAACTCCTCCCTCATCCCATTAGTCTCCCTTGTTTAGGCATAATACACTGGTTTTAGATCAAACGATTGCACCTTCCATTTGTATGAGAAATTCAATCATACTATGGTCACTCTTTCCAAGAGAATCCCTAACTACAAGATAGTTAATTTTACCTGTCTCATTGTACAGGACCAGATCTAAAATATCCCTTGTACGTTCACTAACATGCTGTTCAAGAAAGCTGTCACAGATGCATTCTATGAAGTCCTTCTCAAGACTGCCTTGACCAACTTGATTCGCCCAATCTATGTGGAAGTTAAAATCCCCCATGACAACTGCCATTCCATTCTTACATGCATCAAATATTTCTTGGTTTATTGCCTGTGCCACTGTAATGTTATTATTTGGTGGCCTATGGACAACTCCCACGAGTAATTTTTTTCCCCATTACTATTCCTAATCTCTACCCAGATGGACTCAACATTCTGCTCCTTAGATCTTATATCATTTCTCACTATTTCCCTGATCTCATTCTTAATCAAGAGCACTACCCCAACTCCCTTACCTTCCTGCCTAGCCTTCCGTATTACCTGATACCCTTGGATATTTAATTCCCAATCACCTCCACCCTGCAACCATGTTTCTGTAATGGCCACTAAATCATACCCCTGTGCCACAAATTCACTGACCTAGTTTCAAATACTACGGGCATTCAGGTAAAGTGCCCTTATACTCATTGTCTTTTTAGAACCTAGGAACCTTTGTGTCCTTTGCACTCAACTTTTCTGTACTCTACCCTTACTTTTCTCTTTTCTAACTTTTGCTCTGGTCTCTGCTTTGCTTCCCTCTGTCTTGCTGCATGGATTCCCACCCCCCTGCCTTATTAGTTTAAACCTACCCAACAGCAGCAGCAAACAATCCCCCGGGACATTGATCCCAGTCCTGCCCAGGTGTAGACCGCCCAGTTTGTACTGGTTCCACCTCCCCCAGAACTGTTTCCAATGGCCCAGGAATCTGAAACTCTCTCTCCTGCACCACTGCTCAAGCCACATATTCATCCTAACTATGCTGCTATTCCTACTCTAACACGTGGCACAGGTAATAATCCTGAGATTATTGCCTTTGAGGTCCTACTTTTTAAATCTAGCTCCTAGCTCCCTAAATTCGGCTTGAAGAAAATCATTTTCTCCCAGCAATATCAGCACAGTGGGTGCAGCTGGTAGTGCTGCTGCCTCACAGCTCCAGTGACTGAGGTTCAATCCTGACCTTTGGTGCTGTCCGCGTGGATTTTGTATGTTCTATGACCTTGGATGTTTCCACCAGGTGCTCAAATTTCCTCTAACATCCTAAAGACATGCAGTTTAGTATAAAATGGGATTAGTGCAAATGGGTGCTTATTGGTCAACGTGGATTTGATGGGCCGAAGGGCCTGTTTCTGTGCTGTATGACTCTATGACCTCTATCAGTGCTGATGATTTAATGTCAGGCTATTGAAGAATGACCCTCTGTGATATCACTTTAGCATCAGAGATAAAATGCTCAGCCACTACTTTGGGACTTGAACATTAGCAATGAGAGAGTCCTCTTACGATGGACACTTCATTTAGCGGAGATAATTCCAGCCACTGTGGATAGAAAGTCAGTCAATGAGCCACAGCTTGACGATAATGAAACATCATGTCAGTCCAGTGCAGGGTTGGAGGGAGAGATGCTTCTGGTACAAACCAAGTATGTTTCCATAAGGAGGAACAACTGGACATACAAAAGCAGAACTCCCTAGATGACAAAACAGATAATAGTCAAGTTAAAGCAGAACAAAATGGTTTATGATGAATGTCATGTACAAAATACAGTGAAAGCAGGGGAAAACTATTAAAGAAAAGTTCAAGGGCAAAGAGAGAATGTGAGAAAATGTTAATGCATGATGTAATAGTGAACCCAATAATTTCTAAGACATACAGAACATAAAAGGATAGTTTAAAGGAATGTGTTGGCCAAATGAGAGACAAAAATAGTGAAGGCAAAGGGTATGACTGAGGTAATTAAGAAGAACTTTAGGAAGAGAGCAGATATATTGGAATGACTAAAATACATAGAAAGGAAGTATAAGATAGGTTGGCATTACTAAGAACTAATTAGTCATCTGTTCTAGATGGGATGCAGTTGGAATTATTGAGTGAAGCTAGGCTGGAGATAGAAGATCTGGTCATAATCTTTCCATGTTACTTGACTAAGGGACTAGTACTGAAGGACTGCAGACACCACATCCTGTTCCTGAAGGAATAAACCAGGTCCATCTGTCAGTGATGGGAAAGCAGCAGAGAACACTGTCTATAGATAAAAATAGATAAAAATATTTGCAATCGGAAAACCCTGGGTTAATAACAGACACTGGCATAGATTTGTTAAAGTCAAATTGGGTCTAACTAATCAGATTAAGTTCTTTGATGAAGTAACAGTGTTGACAAAGGGGCACCAAGTACATCCACTCAATGACTAACATTGGCTCCTGGTTGAACACTGCTTTAACTTCACTTCTACCTTGTCCCTTCTGAAACAACTCTTTTCTTTTTGTGAAACACCTTTAACCATCCTTTTGGTAACTGGCACTCAAATCTTATCTTGCTCAGTTATGTTTGAAAGCTCGTCTGTGAAGTGCTTTGTGTCATTTAACTATGGCATGGGGTGTATTACTGAAGATGGTATACAAATGCAAGCTGTTGTTATAACATGTATGGACTTTCAATAGATATTTAATAAAATTCCACATAACAAGCCTACTTTGAAAATAGAAGATTTTAGATTTTCAGCTTTCAAATTTCTCCAGTAGTTTCAGGTAATTTTTCTGCATTTTCACCTCCTTTAGACTTTTGTTACCTTGCAATATAACCCTTTTCTGCATTTACACTCTCCTGCTCTCCAATCTATCACAGAAGGATCTATGGCCTGAAATGTCTCTTTTCACAGATGCTGCCTGACCTGCTGAGCATTTCCAGCATTTTCTGTTTCTTATTAAAAAAATCACTTTTGTGCTCTCTTACTATTAATAAATACTATTTATATTTGTAATTTATAGTAATTTTATGTCTTTGCACTGTATTGCTGCCACAAAACAACAAATTTCACATAATGCAAGTCAGTGATAATAAATCTAATTCCTGCCCTCCCTGCATCTTACAACCCATACATCTCCAACTATTCCAAGCTTTGATGAAAAGCCATCAATCAGAAACATTAATTCTGCTTCTCCCTCCACAGATGATGCCAGACCTGTTCAGCATTTATAGCATTTTCAAATCAATCAAGTACTGGTGAACAATCATGGGGACAAACTTTCCAACAAGAGAACAGCAAACTCAAATTCTTTCAGGAAAGCCAATTAAGAACCCCAAAGAAAGCTCTTACATCCATAGTTTTCTTGTAGAACATTGTCTTCTGTTTGTGCAAGTTTTCCATGCAATGTTCAATCTGAAAAGACAAAAGAAACAGCATGACTGGAAGAAAACAAGTTTAATACATCACGTGGTGCTCTCGCCTTCGCAAAGGATGTTGCAGTTGTCAGTGATTCTTTTAAAGGCATGAGCTGCCACCTCAAGGTTGTTGAGAGATTCTGTTGAAAGACTAGTCTACAAATTAAAGTCAAGAAGTCTGCTAGTTTTTAAATATGTCTGCTAAAATTAAAATGTTCACCTATAATAAGGTTGGTAGGTGGCAAAGTAATAAAGTGGATTTGGATTTTATTGATCCAGGCTCATTTGAAAAGTATCTAGGTGCCAGGATTGACCCCTGGTCAGGGAATTGTAGTCAAATCTCCTCCTCATAAACTGTGAGCAAATATTTTTTAAAGCATACATCCTATGCCTAAACACAAATCAACCACATATACACCAGAAATAAAAGTAGTCCAAGCCCTTCACACCAATACCTTACCATCTTGAACAGTACACAACTATCCTAAAGCTTTACTTCTTATCCCTCATTCAATGTTTTATTTGATGTTACTGAAGGCTGGGCATCTGAAATCTGTAAATTTCCCTGCACTTTGTCAGGTCTGAAAACAACTCTTTCAAATGAAAGTCAAAAAGCTGCAGATGCTGGAAATCTGAAATAAAAACAAAAAATGCCAGAAACGCTTAGCAGGTCAGGCAGCTAAGTGAAATGGTCAACATTTCAGGTTCAGAACCCTTTGTTAGAACCTTGGAAAGGGTCCCAGACTGGAAACATTAAATGCTTTTCTTACCACAGATGCTGACTAACCTGCCAACTATTCTAAGAATTCTTAATCAAAACATGGTCCTACTTCTGGAAGCTCTTAATATCCTACAACTCACCAAGATCCAAATTGTCCAATTCTAGTCTTTTCCCCATTCACAATTTAAAGTATTGTACTACCGAAAGCCTCGACTTCATTGATCAAGGCCCCAAATCCTGGAATTCCCTCCCTAAACTTCACTGCACCCTCTCTTCCTAAAATACTATCTTTTTGACCACACTTTTTGTTTTGTCTCCATATAGACAATGTCAATACTGTTCAAAAGTATTCTTAAAATACTTAGTACATTTTACTACATTATGTATGTATGCCCACGCAAGGTGTTGACTGGTGCGACACATACAGAGTCCTGGCTATTTATAGAGGGAGAACAGGAAAGCAAGGTTCAGCTACAACTAGATTCTGGTCACAGCAGAACCAGATTTGGCCACAAAGGTAATTAAAAAATTCAGTGGTACTTTGGAGATAAAGAACTTTTGTTTTAATAGAGAAGCTAGGGTTGTTCAGAGAAGGTCAAAAGGTTATTTGATAAAATATCTAAACAAAGCAAAAAAATACAAACAGAAAATAGGTCAAGCAACATCTGTGAAAGCAAAGCCATCAGCTTGTTTCCTTTTCCATAAACGTTGTCTGACCTGCTGAGTATTCCCAGTTAACTGGGGTTTTATTTCAGACTTCCAGCAGTGGTGGATTTTACTTCTGTGAAATAAGGAGAAATAGTTCCCAATTATGAAAAGGGCTGAGAATCAAGGGTAAATAGATTTTAAGTAATTGGCAAGAGAGCCAGAAATGTTCTGAGCAAAAGTCCATGCAGTAAATCATAATGATCTGGAACTCGTTGTCTGAAAGGGTGGTGCCATTAGACTGAATTACCTCTTTCAAAAGGAAATCTGAGAATATTTGAGAAAGAAATAAATTGCAGGATTACAGGGAATGAGCTGGGGAATGGAACCAACTGGATTTTTTTTCTATATTCAGGATGTGGGCAATGCTGGCATGGCAGGCATTTATTGCCCAACCCTAATTACCCTTGAGAAGGTGGTGGTGAATTGCTGTAGTCTTTCTGATGAAGGCACTCCCACAGTGTTGTTGGATAGGGATTTCCAGAATTTAGGCACAATGATAATGATAGACTGGCAATATATTTCCAACAAAAAACAGAATACTGGAAGAACTCATGATGAAGGATCCTCACTACCCGGGACATGCCCTCTTTGTGTTCCTACCATCAGGGAGGAGGTGCCGGAGCCTGAAGACCCACGCTCAACATTTTAGTAACAGCTTCTTCCCCTCTGCCATCAGATTTCTGAATGCTCCATGAAAACCACCTCGTTATTCCTCTTTTGCACTATTTATTTTTGTAACTTAGTGGTTTTTAGGTCTTGCACCGTACTGCTGCCGCAACACAACACATTTCATGATGATGTCAGTGATAATAAACCCGATTCTGAACTCAGTGGGTCAAGCAGAATCTGTGGAGGCAAAAGGTACATGTCCACTTCTCGGGTCGAGACTCTGCATGAGGACTGAGGGGCAAGAGGAAAGATTTCCAGTATACTGAAGTACAAGGGAGGGGTGGGACAGAGGCTGGTGAGCGTTAGATTGGGGGGGGGATGATGGGCAGCTGGAACCAAGTGGGGGAGGGAGAGGGGCTGAGAAAGGTGAACAAAGGCAGAAGAAACCCAAGTGGACAGGGGAGTGTGTGTGGGAGAACACAGGGGGCGTGGGTGACCCGAAATTGGAAACTGAAGCTGTTGTCAATATATTTCCAAGTCAGGACAGTATGTGACTCAGAGAAAGTTGCAGGTAACTTGTAGGTAATGACGTTCCCCTGCATCTGCTGCCCCTGTCCTTTGTCATGGGTTTGGTCAGTGCAATCAGAGTAACCTGAACGAATATCTGTGGTGTATTTTGTAAGTGTAGTGGAGGGAATAAATGCTTAGAATGATGGATGGGGTGCCAATCAAATGGGCGTTGAACTAGGCAAGTGGAGAGTATTGTGATGAGTAAAACTTCATGTGGTGAATACTCGTGATCCTAAACCCACTACCTGAATGAGTTTGGCAAAAGATTCAATGGTGTCTTTTAAAGGGGAATCTGACAGTACTTAAGAAAGAAACAATTTCTTTGTTCCTTGTAGACGGTGAAAAGTCTTGGGGTGTTAGAAGTAGTCATCAGAGGATACCCAAACTCTGACCTGCACTTGTAGCTACAGTACTTGAGTGTTGGTCTAGCTGAATTTCTGGACAAAGATGATCCTCAAGATATAGATAGTGGGAGATTTGGCAAAGATAATGCCTTTGAATGTATAGTGTAAGTGATTATACTCTCTCTTGTTGCACATGATCATTGCTAAGCACTTCTGTAGCAAAAGTGTTATTTGCCGCTTTTATCAACCCATTGTCTAGATTTTGCTACATGTAGGCATGGGCTGCTTCACTTGCTGAGGAGCTGTGAATAGAATTGAAAATTGTGCAATTATCAGTGAACATCCCCACTTCTGACCTTACAATGGATTAATGTCAGCTGAAGGTGGATGGGCCAAGGACACTGCCCCCAGGATCTCCTGCTGTGATATCTTAGATCTGTGATGATTGACCTCTGACAACCACAACCATTGTGCAAAGTCTGACTTCAAACACTGGAATGTTTACCTTTGGCTGACCATTGATTTTCCTGCTCTTTGTGAACAGGACATATTTTGCACATCGCTGGGTAGATGCCAGTGTTGTAACTCTACTGGAAGAGCTTGGCTGGCAGGGCAATTAATTTTGGAGAGCAGGTCTTCAGTACTACATCTGGGATGCCATGTGATCCTACAGCCTTTGCTGTATCCAGTGCTCCCACCTGTTTCTTGATATCACATGGAGTAATTTGAATTGGCTGAAGACCAACTTCTGTAACGGTGCAGAATGCCGAGATAGGTTATCTCTTCCACACTTCTGACTGAACATGGTTTCAATTGCTTCAGCTTTCTCTTCAACACTTGCATGCTGGGCCCTGCCATCGTTGAGAATGAAGATGGTCTTAGAGCATTCTCCTCCTGTTAACTATTAACAACCAGTTTTGGCAGGGCTACAGAGCTTTGATCCTATCTGTTGGCATTTAACTCTGTCCATTGTATGCTGTTCTTTTTGTTCAGTATGCATGTAGTCCTGTGCTGCAGCTTCACCAGGCTGACATCTCGTCACTTTTAGTCATGCCCTGTGCTGCTCCTAGCATGCCCTGCACTCCTCATTGAACCAGGGTTGATAGTAACGGTGGAGTGAGGGATGTACTGGGCTGTGAGGTTACGGATTGTGCTGGGCTACATTTCTGCTGCTGCTGCTGATGGTCCACAGCCTGAAGCCCTGTGTCTCAATGCTGAGTGGGCACACCACTCACCCCAGCCTTCACTGGCAGCCTCTGCTGACAAAACTAAAATAGATGGTGTTGTAGACAGTGCAGAGGGTTATGAAAAATTACAGGAAAATCTTGATCAGCTAGGTATGTGGGCTGAGGATTGGCAGGCAAGGTAGTGTAGTAGTTAGCGCAACACTATTACAGTGCCAGCGACCCAGGTTCAATTCTGGCCGCTGTCTGCAAGGAGTTTGTACGTTCTCCCTGTCTGTGTGGGTTTCGTCCAGTTTCCTCCCACATTCCAAAGACATACTGGTTAGGAGTTGTGGGCATGCTATGTTGGCACCGGAAGCACGGCGACACTTGCGGGCTGCCCCCACAACAATCTACGCAAAAGATGTATTTCATTGGAGGTGTGTGTGTCTGAGTGTTTCGATGTACATGTGACTAATAAAGATATCTCAACATGGCTTTCAATCCAGATAAATGTGAGGTTTTGCATTTTGGGAGATCAAACCAGGGTAGGACTGGTACAGTGAATGGTAAGGCCCTGGGGAGTGTCATGGAACAGAGGGACATAGGAATGCAAGTGCATAGTTCGCTGAAAGCAGCATCTCAGGTAGATAGGGTGGTGAAGGTGGTGTTTGGCACGCTGGCCTTCATCAGTCAGGGCACTGAGCACGGGAGTTAGGAAGTTATATTGCAGTTACGCAAGACTTTGGTGAGGACGCACCTGGAGTATTGTGTACAGTTTTGGTCACCCTGTTATAGGAAAGATGTTATTAAACTAAAAAGTGTGCAGAAAAGATTTATTTGGATTTGGGGGCCTGAGTTACAAGGAGACATTGCATGGACTAGGACTTTATTCCCTGGAACGTGAGATTGAGGGGTGACCTGATAGAGGTATGCAAGATCATGAGGGATATAGACAGGGTGAAAGCACAGTCTTTTTCCCGAGGGAGGGGGTGCTAGAAGCAAGACAACACAAGTTTAAGTTTAGAGGCAAGAGATTTAAAAGTGACTTCGGGGGCAGTTTCTTCACGCAAAGGGTGGTGTGTATTTGGAATGAGTTGCCAGAAATAGTGGTTGAGGGGGGCACATTAGCAACATTTAAAAGCAATCTAGATAAGTACATGGATAGGAATGGTTTAGAGGGCAATGGGCCAGACGCGGACAGATGGGACTAGCTCACTGGGTAACACAGTCGGCGTGTATGAGTTGGGCCGAAGGGCCTGTTTCCATGCTGTATGACTCTGCATTCTGCCTCAGTAGTTCACAGCAGATTGAGCTGTTCCCACTACTGTGGTTGCACCAGCAGTGGGCAGGAGTTTGTGCCTGGTTTCCAGCAAAGTGTGCAGCAGCAAGACAGCAGAAGTTTGGGCCAAGTTCCCAGCACTGCAGTGCTGTCAGTAATAAATCTATATATTCATAGTGCTGTAATGACCCTTTTAGCTGTAATTTTATTGGTGCTATCAGTATTGGGAACACCAAGTGCTAAGCAAAGTACCAGTGTATTTAATTTCACCTTGGTATTCAACAGGCAAAACAATGAAGTGTAAAAGTATGTTCCCTATTATAAATACATACACAGAAATAAAGAAAGGAACTAATTGAGTAACCTTGGGCCACATAGTTTGAGAAGGCTATGCTTCCCCTTTGCCATTATAAATATGCAACATTTGTCAACTTCCTTATTTGCCATGTAATCTAAATCAGTCACTTTATCTACAAATGCTCTCGCTTTTTTCTTTGTTATTTTGGAGGTGCTTATGCTCAAAGAGTCCATGGTCTAAACAAATGCATTGCTGTCACTGGGAGCAGCAGTTACCAATCCCAAATCAGCTGCAGGCCATGTGCCTGGACCAGTGGAAGGAATGTAGTAAATTATAGCAACAGGAGATCACCATTTGGTATCTTGAGCCTCTTCTGACATTCAATTAGATTGCAGCTAATACCTATACCAATTCCATGCATCTGCTTTTGACTTAGAACATAAAACAGTAGAGCACAGGAACAGGCCCTTCAGCCCACCATGTCTGCACTGACCAAGATGCCAATCTAATTAATCCCGTCTACCTGCCTACAGTCCATATCCCTCTATCCCCTGCCTGTTCACGTTTCTGTCTGAATGCCTCTTAAATGTTACTGTTGTATCTGCAGTGGACATGGCATCTGTGGATTTCAGGAAAAGGTGATTGGTCATGTAATTTGGAGGAGGGTTCAAACAATTAAAATTATGGAAAGGACAAGAAATAACAGGTTATTTATGTGACCAACTTGAAATGCAAAGTAGGGTGTCCAGTAAAGTTTGCTGCTGTTCAATGCATCCATTGATGCTTTGGTTATAGGTTCAGAAAAGTGGTGTTGAAATTTTACACACACTAGAAAATTTAAAGTATACTTAGCTCTTCAGAGGACAGGTGCAATGGGATATTGATGGGGTGGATATGGGGGAGATGAGCTTAAAGTAGCAGATGGCATTCAATGGCAGCAATATAGCAGATACAATTTGGTGTTTAAAAAAAAAGCACTACACTCCAAGTGAAAGGAAGCTTCTTTAAGAGCAGAGGGATTTCTGGTAAATATTAACAGCATATTAAAAACAATATTGGTAAGGTGGTCAAAGAAAGCCAATAGAATACAAGTCAAGAGGCAATGATGAGCTGATACAAACCTTAAGATTTTAGTTACATAATTAATAAGACTATAATCCTATAAACCAAGGTCCACATTGTATATGATGTAAATCGAGGCCTTGGATGTAATTCAAATTCACTAGAATGCTGCTGCCTACAAAAGGGAAAATAACTGTGAATAAAAGATTTGGAAAATTGAGTCTTATCATAAGATGCAAATTATGGGCTACTATGATGGAATTTTAAAAATATTATTAAAAGTAGTACAGATAGAAAGAACTGCTGTAAATTAATGAAGAATCAATGTTAAAGATTCAGGATTAACAAACAATGTGCAGGAGGAACTCAGCGGGCCATTCAGCACCTGTGGGACAAAAGGAATTGGTTGATGTCACAGGTCGAACCCCTACATCAGGACGCAGGGCCCCCAGTTCAGGGTTTTGACCCGAAACATCGACAATTCCTTTCCTCCCATGGATGCTACATGACCCACTGAGTTCCTCCAGCACATCGTTTATTGCTCAGATTCCAGCATCCACAGTCTTTTGTGTCTCTCTTAAAGATTGAGAAAGGAGGGTACAGGATTATAGAGTAATGTAGCATGCAGGCCCTTCAGCCCAACTTGTCCATGCTGACCAAGGTGCCCACCTGAACTAGTCCTGTATTTGACCCATATCCCTCTAAGCCTTTCCCATCTATATACTTACACAGTTGGGAAAATGTGAAATTCATGTACAATTAGTGGTTAAGGCAGAAACTACATCAACGTTCAAAAGTAAACTGGACAAGTTGAAGGGGGGAATCTAAAATGGGGATACCACAATTTATTGGCCTATTGTTGGCTGTCAAAATAATGGTGAGGTTATTCACATTGTCCACCATATAGGTGTAAATAATACAGCAACTTCAGGCAAGGGGCAGTTGCCAATTGAAGATGGAAACCTGAAAGCTGCTGTCTGCAATGCTCTGCTCCACCATTAGTTTTGAAAATCAGCATCTTAAGAGTCTGCCTCCACACCCACATGAATGGCAAAATGCTGTTATAATTACAGAGTACTTACAGAATGAAGTCTTGAACATTTCGATGCACTGCTCAGACAACCTCTCTGGCATCAAAAATGAAGTATCACCATGCATGGAGTCTCACTCCAAGTTTAGTTGGATGTTTAAAAAACGCAATATGTTACATATTTTCTTCAATATTTTTTCCTTTATCTTTCAGCCCTGTTTCTCTCTCTCTACCTCATTTAGCTCAAGTTACTTTTAATTTCCAATCCTCTTATGTTAACTTCAGGAACTTCCAATATATTTTCTTAAGGCCTTGTTCACTGAGGCCCCATATGTCCGGCTCTCCTTATCTGCTTGCACTACAGAAATTTGGCACATCTAAATTTTTTTAAAAAAGTGTGCAGGACAAATCTAATTGATAGCAGACAAAATTAAAACATTTGCAGTAAATTACAGCCCAATATGATCTATGCTCAGTTCTGAACTAAAGTATCTCCAGCACATCCAAGCAGGTTGCTGGTGAATACTTAGAGTCAGAGCATGCTTCTGTTGGCTTAAAGTACAGCTGTGGGCTGACAAGTCTCCATTATGATGGGACTTCATGGTAGCCTCTTAAAAAAAAGCTAGCAAGATAGTTGATGCATTGGTTTGAATTTTCCAAAATTCCCAAGATTTGGGGAGGGTTCCATCAGTAAATGTAATTCTTTTATTCAAAAAGGGAGACAAAAAGCAGGAAACAACATCTTAACATCTGTCATAGGGAAGATGTTGGAAGGTCTATTAAAGACATTACAGCAGGGCACAAAAAAAAAGTTAAGGTAATCATGCGAAGTCAATGCAGTTTTGAGAAAAGGCAACCATGTTTGACCAAGTTACTGGTGCTCTTTGTGTTGTAGAAAAAGGGAAACAACAGGATGTACTATGCTTAGCATTCCAGTAAGCAGTGAGAAGGTGCCACATCAACGATCATTGAGGAAAATGAAAGTTTGTGGTGTAGGAAGTAACATATCGGCATGGCTAATAGGAAACAGACATGGCCAAAATATCTAATACAAGAGGACAAGCATTTAAAGTTGGGGGGGGGGGGGGGGGGGTGGGGGAAAGAGTTCAAAGGAGATGTGCAGAGCAAGTACTTTTTTTTAAGCACAGAGTGTGATGGGTGCCTGGAATACACTACAAGGGATTACAAGGTTAAATACAACAGAGGTATTTAAGAGGCTCTTAGATAGGCAAATAAATATGCAGAAAATGGAGAGATATGGACTTGTGTAGGCAGAAGGGATTATTTTAGTTAAGCTTTTAATTACTAGTTTAATTAGTCTGGCACAACATCATGGGCCAAAGGGCCTGTTCCTGTGCTGTACTGTTCCATGCAGACAACAGGTTTTGCTGGTTGGCACAGTGTATTTAATGATGTGCCACAGTGATCAGTACTTGGGGCTCAGCTTCCTGTAATTGAAACAAAACAACGTGAACAAAGGCACTGTAGATATGGTTGCTAAATTTACAGATACCACAAAGGTAGGTAGGAGAGGAAGTTGTGAAGAGGACAAAAGTTAAACTAAATTGGTTTATTATTGTCACATGTACCAAGGTACAGTGAAAAACTGTTTTGCATGCCATCAAAACAGATTATTTAATTACAACAGTGCATTGAGGTAGTATAAGGGAAGACAATAACAGAATGCAAAATAAAGTGTTACAGTTACAGACAAAATGCAGTGCAGGTAGACAATAGGGTTCAAGGTCATAACCAGGTAGATTGTGAGGTTAAGAGTCCATTTTATCATACTAGGGGGCCATTAAATAGTCGTATAATAATGAGATAGTCCATGAGCCTGGTGGTACGTGCTTTCAGGCTTTTGTATCTTCTGCCCGATGGGAGGGGGCAGAAGAGAGGATGACCGGGGTGGGTGGGGTCCTCGATCATGCTGGCGCTTTACCGAGGCAGCGAGAAGTATAGACAGAGTCCCTGAAGGGGAGGCTGGTTTCCATGGTATGCTGAGCTGTGTCCACAACTCTCTGCAGTTTCTTGCAGTCTCAGGCAGAGCAGTTGCTGTACCAAACCATGATGTATCTGGATAGGATGCTTTCAATGGTACATCTATAAAAATTGGTGAGGCTCAAAGGGGCTATGCCAAAATTTCATTAGCCTCCTGAGGAAGTAAAGGCACAAGTGCACTTTCTTGGTCATGGCGTCTACGTGACTGGACCAGGACAGGCTATTTGTGATGGTCACTCCTAGGAACTTGAAGCTCTCAACCCTCTTAGCCTCAGCACCATTGATGTAAGTGGGAGCATTACAATATTACAATGTGATATAGATAATTCAAGTGAATGTGTAAATGGAGTACAATTTGGGAAACTGTGAAACTATTGATTTTGGCAGGAAAATTTTTTAAAAATCTAAATGATGAAAGACTGTATTGCTCGGAGACATGGAGGGATCTGGGTCTCCTAATTCATGATTCACGAAAGGTTAGTATGTAGCAAGTGATTTGGAAAGCTAACTAATTAGGAGAGAATTGTTGTTTATTGCTGGCAGAACTAAGTACCAAAGTAGGGATCTTATGCTTCTGTTATATGGGACATGAGTGTGACTACATCTGGAGTACTGCTTACAGTGTTGTCTCCTTATTTAAGAAAATGCTGAAGTATTTTGAGCAGTTCAGAGAAAGCATGAGAAGCAGTTCTGAGAAAGTTTACTGGACTAATAGCTGGAATGGAACAGTTGTCTTATGAGGAAAGGTTGGACAGACTAGACTTGTATCTGCTGGAGTTTAGAAGAACCAGAAAGGACTCGATTAAAATACACGATTCTGAAGAATCTTGATGGGGTGGATGTGGAGAGGATGTTTCCTCTCGTAGGAAAACCTTGAACTAAAAATCAATGTGTTGAAATAAGAGCTCATCCATTTAAGATGGAGATGAGGGCCAATATTTTTTTCTCAGAGTGTTGAGTTTTTAGAACCCATTTCCTTAAGGGAAATGGAAGCAAAGTCTTCAGTACCTTTAAAGGCACTGATAGATGAATACTTGATTAGAAAGGGGTGAAATGTTATTGTGGGTAGATAGGAATGTGGGTGGAGCCCAAGTTACAAAAAGCTCAGTCAAAATCTTATTAAATGGCAGACCTAGTTTGAATGGGCTACCTTATATTTTCTTATATTAACTTGAAAGAAGCTATTAAGGTAGGATCTGACAGGATTAGATTTGACCTGTTCATTGTTAAAATATCCCATATTGTTGAGGTACATGCATCTTAGCTTAATTAGGACTGCATCTGGCTTGGTGCAGGACATTTAGCACCACAGCCAAGATCATCACAAAACCTGTAGCCTTTGCTATATCCAGTGCATTCAGCCACCTCTGAATGTCACCTTCTATCTCTCCCTGCTGTCTGTTCTGATGGGCTTGAAAGCTTCCTGTTTTCTCAACAAGATATTTTTTTTAAAATTCCAAATAACAAAGTGACAAAATGCTCTGTAGAGTAAGATTCTGAAACTCCGCTATTTGACCATTCGGAAATTGCAATAGTTCAGCACCTGGTTCACAGGTGATGTATGCTGTGCTCCCTTCCGACTGGCCGGGCCCCAGATTCATCACTCCCTTCAGACTTGCTGGGGCCCCAGTTCCCACATTCTTTTTAAACTAACCAGGGTCCCGCTTCTCACCCTCCCTCTGAACTTCACAGGTTCACTGGGAAATTTGTGTGTGGCATGAAAAAAAATTGAATTAGAAAATGTGCTGGGCATTACTAGGGAATAACATCCAATAGTCTGGGAAAACCTGTTAGTCCAGCACCACTAAATTCTCAAGGGTGCCACATTATCAAAGTTCTTTATGTAGTTTGTCCTAAGTGTCAGAATACCAGGGAATGCGGACCACATGTAAAGTTAATCACACAGAAGATACCAAAGTCACTCATGTCATTAGGCATAGGTCAGACACCAACATGATGGATGAAGAGAAATAATTGGGCCAAGGTAGCTTTGTACATTTATCAACATTCACCTTCATGTACACAAGTACATATGCATATGACAATAAACTCAACTTTGGCGAATACATTGAGTTATATCTCACTCGGTGGGCTGCCAAATTTTTCTGACCACGAGTGAAAATGTAGCATAAATGAGGTAGTAAATGGACAGAGTACAGAAGAGATTCATTAGGAATGGAGGGCTGCAAAGAGATTGGATAGCGTGGTTTATTCTCACTGGAATGTCAAAGGCGGAGGGGTGACTTCAGAGATTTCTAAAATTAGGAGGGACATAGATGGAGTCTTTTTACCAGGTCAGAGAGTCTGGAACAAGAGGTTTAAGATGAGGAGGGGAGAAATTTAAAAGTGATCTGAGGGGCAAGTTTTTCCACACAGAGGACTGTGGTCACCTGGAACAAGTTGCCAGAGGAGGCGGTAAAGGCAATTTGGAAGGTACTTGGATAGGAAAGATGTAGAGGGATACGGGCCTAATACAGACAGATGAGATTAGCGTAGATAGGGATCACATGGACGAGGTGGGTCCATACAACTTTCAAAAATAGAACTGGATAAATATTAGAAATCGGAAGATCTTGCGGTACTACGAGTCACTGAAAGGTCTAAAAGTTCTACTTGGATAGCTCTTTCAAAATGTCAGCATACACAGAATGGGCTGAGTAGCTTTTATGCTGTATCACTCAATGATTCCATTATAATGGACTGTGTTCCCTAGAGCCTAGGTGGGTAGCACTGGGTTAGGACTTTCCCTCTGATACTTGATCTTGCCATCACCCCAACCCATTTTGCAGAGGGGTAAAACTGTCAGGAGACACTGAGGAAGCACTCAGCTGAAACTTTATCCCTCCAACACTGATAACGTAGCTTCATTATTCCAGAGGCTTCACCGAGAGCACCCAAAAGATAAGTTGTAACAGGGTGGACAGCAGGACATTCCAAGAAGGCTGGCCCTCACCTGTATTTGCACACAGCAAATGCGTGAAGTGGGAAAGGCAAGTAAAGTTTGGGCAGCAGGAGGCCAACTTGCCCAACTGAGCCCCATTTCTGCCATAATCTTGAGTGAAATTACAAAGGCAAATCCAGATAATCCTTTTTCTTAGAATGAGGGATCCGTTGACAAAAAAAACTTCTTTTTACCTCATTTTAAATTTGGGAGCAGTTCCTTAAACTCTGTTATATGTACTCAAGGTTTAAAAGCTGCTTCCACTTAGAATCCCATCCCAGCTTAAATCAATATAAATGCGAGTTCAGTTCTGTTGCCAAGCCATGCAGTTCAAACCTAAATAACTGTGTTATATGTGTTTAATTATGTGAAGGACTTTTCAAATTTTGTTGGCATATTCAAATCCAAGAAGTTCTTGCAATAAGTTTTCCTGTTTTTTTTAAAATCATTATTAAATTCGTCAATAGGAGATGAAAAGCAGAGATCTGTTAGGATATAAAATTAAAATCTGATCTGACCACAGCCAAGCCAAGCCAAGCCTGAGGACATTCCTGACACCAAGTCCAACCAGACCCACATATTCAATCCTCTTGGGTCTGGGTGGAGTAGGCAGGCTCCAGAGGGAAGGGCTATTTCCCTGGCTCATGGGTTCTCTCAGTTTAGCACCTTTCAGTGGATTTCACTGCTGGCATTATCCTTGGCACCCTTCCCTTAGGATATCAGTTTTCCCAGCTTAGGGATGCCTCCCAGCCTTGGCTCCCTGCCAGTTCACCATTACCATGAACATGGTATTTACACACCACCATCCAAGGAAGTCAAACGGCAGGAATTCTTTAAAAAAATAAAGATTTTTCAAAGCTGACATGACCCAAACCCAACAATATGAAGTCCGGATCAGTTTGGCTATCCAGGCAAAATGACCAGCCAACTACTTAGATTTATAGTATTATACAGCACGGAAACTGGCCCTTCAGCCCAACTCATTCATATCGACTAAGGCAGTGGTTTTCAACCTTTTTCATGCTGCGGCCCCCCAGAACATGTCCTTGTTACATGGCGGACCCCCAAGGTCCACAAAATCAAACAATCGATAATTCATGCATACAACACTTAAATTACTGCACACAGGCCCTATTGAAATAGTGACTATTTCAATCACCGATAATTACCAGCGGTGTCTTTGAGTGTTCAGTTCAATGTGAAGGTTGTGCCTGTTTTGCACTGCAGAGTTTGTCCAAACGTGGTGGTATGTGCGACAAACATACGCGTATGTCATCCTCAATGTTCAGTCTTGATTTGTATTTGGTTTTCATGACAGTGACTGCAGAAAATGCTATTTCGCACAAGTGGTTGCAAATGGTAACAGAACATTGACGGCTTTGCCGGACAGCAGTGGATACTCCTGGGAACATGCTATCCAGAATGACAACAGTGACATTCGGTTGAACTGCAAGCGCAAAGTCCTGTCAGATGACAGTTCACCCAATTCTTGTTCACGTCCAGTTAAATCAGTAAGCATGCATTCAAACAGATTTCGAATCCAATCAAACGTGCTTGTGTCATCATCGCTGAAATACTCATGGAAATAATGTGACAGCTGTTGAATATGGTTCAAAATGGTGCTCGCAACAGCCTGCCTTAGTCTCGTTCACTGTCAGAAAGTCAGCCAGCAACGGAAACATATCATAGACGCCTTGCTTGCATCTTCCCTTCCAGATACGGAGTTTTTTCTGGAAGGCATTGATTTTGTCGTGTGTCTTCAGAACATTTGAGCCAGGTCCTTGCAATGATAGATTTAAGCTGTCCAAAGTGTTGAAAATATCTGCAAGATAAGCTAATCTGGCAACCCACATCTCACCTGTCAAGAACTGTGCCAATGATCCATTAAGCTCATTTAGAAAAATGAGAAGTCCATCTCGCAATTCATATACACGCTGCACAACGCGGCCTCGTGACAGCCATCTGACTTCTGTATGTAGCAACAAATGCTTATGCTCGGCTTCCATTTCACGGCATATGTTTGCAAACAAACGATGATTGAGCAGCTTGGCTTTGATAAAGTTAATGATTTTAATGCACATGGAAAACAGATCCGCAAGATTTTCATCCACATCCTTTGCAGCCAAAGCCTCACGGTTAATCATGCAGTGGGTTGCTGCTACATGTGGTTTACTTCTTTCACTCATGCGACTAGACCTGACTTCTGTCCCGTCATTGCGGCAGCACCATCCGTGCATACTCCAATACACTGTGTCCACGCCAATGCCGATTGTACAAAAGAAGTGACAAGCACACGGAAAAGTTCTTCACTGGTTGTACACCCTGGGAGTGCCTTGCAAAACAAAAAGTCTTCCAAAGCCTCTCCTTCCCAGCAATATTGAACATAAACCAACAACTGCACAGCACTGGCAACATCAGTACTTTCATCGAGCTGAATCGCAAAACTGACTTGCTGAAGACGTGCTATTATCTGGCTCTGTATATCTTCCGCCATATCGCCAATTCTTCTGCTTACTGTATTATCAGACAGTGGAATGGCTTTCAGTTTTTGACTGGATTCTTTTCCCAGTACAACTTCACACATATCTACTGCTGCAGGCATTATAATTGTGTGAACGTGCTATTCGTAATGCTACCAAATATGATGTGCGAAGAGCCTTCTCATTTACAGTGGCACAGGCTGTCATTTTGCCTTTCTGCTTGAGGTACAGCTCCTTTTGCTGCTCAAAATATTCCTTCGGCTTACTGGCAATATCTGGATGCACTGTTGTTAAATGGCGCTTCAATTTTGCTGGTTTCATTGCATCGTTGGACAGTGTTTGCAAACACACAGAGGTTGGTCCGCATTTGTCCCCACTGCGATGAAGCCATATGAAATGTATTCTGGATTGTACTTGCCTGCATTTGGCCCATATCCCTCTAAACTTTCCTATCAATGAAGTGCTCTGAGACGTCCATTAAGGGTGATGCAATGCTTTATTAAAATGTCTCTTCACCCACCCACCCCAATGAAGCCACATTCTTTCTTCTCCCCTTTCCCATCGGGCAGAAGATACAAAAGCCTGAAAGCAAGTACCACCAAGCTCAAGGACAGTTTCTATCCTGCTGTTATAAGACTATTGAACTGTTTCCTAGTATGATAAAATGGACTCTTGACCCCACAATCTACCTCGTTATGACCTTGCACTTTATTGTCTACCTGAATGCACTTTCTCTGCAGCTGCAACACTTCATTTTGCACTCTGTTATTATTTACCTTGTACTACCTCAATGCACTGTGTAATGAATTGATCTGTATGAACGGTACCAGTTTTTCACTGTACCTCGGCTCATGTGACATTAGTAAATCAATTTACCAATATACCAGTAGTTTGTGTTACTGTGGTCTCAACATTTTTGTACGCAGACTACTTTCTGCAGCTCTTAAGGTTACAAGAAACGTAATCCATGCACAATTAAATAATTAATTGAAAAAGATTAGTACATTCCAACGTCCATTGGGAAAGCATTTTGTTACATTACTGTTGTATCATTTGTGTCTCAGCCAGCAGCACTTTCACCTCTGAATCAGACAGTTTGGGTTCCAGCCTCACTCCAGAGATTTGAGTACAAAAATCTAAAGTGACACTACACTGCAGTACTAAGAGAGTGCTGCACTGTCTGGGGTGCCACCTTTCAAATGCGATGTTACACCAAGGCCCCACATATACTCTCAAGTGGACAGTCAAGACTCCATAACAGCATTTTGAACAAGAGTAAAGGAGAGTCTTCACAATAAAAAGGGAGCAGGGGTGCAGATGTGAGGGGGTTCATCTGGTGTCCTGGTGATATTTATCCCTCTCTTAACAACACTGAATCATTATAACATTGCTTTGTGCAGGGGATTATTACGTGAAAGTTGTTGCTGCATTTCCCACCTTACAACTTTTAAACTAATCCCAACTGCAGGTGTTTGACCCATGTACCTCTTAAACTTTCCTATCGAAGAAGTACTCTGGGACATCCATTTAGGGGTAGTGCAATGCTATATGAAAATGTCCTTCCCCCCCCCCCCCCCCCCCAGTGAAGCCCAGTAGTGTTTATTACTGTGGTCTCAACATCTTGTACACAGACTGCATCAGGTAAGCAAGCCAAGCTGAGGTAAGGGTTTCTGTTCAGTGTCAAATACCACCAAAAACTTACCAAGATATCAGAAACTGAATAGAAATTTAAGTCATAGTGAGCCCTGACTAACTAGGGAGAGTAGTCTAAGGAGATCAGCATGACTAGATTAAAAGGGCAGAAAGATAGTAGAATGGTTATTCCCAAAGAGGGTGGGAATGAGGAAATGGGAGACAACGGTTGCCAGAGAAGTGAACACAATACTTCAATAGAAAGCACGGCCAACTCACTTTTTTTCTTTGATCCTTTTGTTTTTCCCGGAATTCCTCCAGTTTTCTGACTTCTTCCCGTAAACTGCTTGCTAGTTGAATGTGTGATAATCCCACATTCTCCATCTCTGCAAGAAAATGAACCATTAACAACTGCAGCTGCTGGAATTTGGAGCAAAGAGACAAACTGCTGTAGAAACTCAGTGAATCGAGCAGCATTTGTGGAGGCAAAGGGATGGTCAATGTTTCAGGTCAAGACCCTGCATCAGGGCAGAGTGGAGAGGGGAGAGAGCCTGTATAAAGAGGTGAGAGTGAGGCGAGGCAGGAGCTGGCAGGCAATATTTGGAACCAGATGAGGAGGAAGGTGATGGGGAGATGGAGCCAGGTGGGGAGAGAGGAGGTTGGAGGCAGAGTCAGAGGCTGGAGGGTGATAGGTAGAGACCAAACAGCTGCAGATTGTGGAATCTGGGAATTGTGGATGGTGGGCAGATGGAACCAGTGGGGGAGCAGATAAGAGACCTAGTGGTTAAATTTGTGGGAATGTGCAGATGGAACCAGGTGGGGGAGGTGAAAGACTGGGTAATGGGGGCTGGGCATTTGGAAAGGAGGAGAAGTGAGAGAACCTGGGTGGATCAGAAGGAGAGAGAAGGGAACACAAGGGGGTGTGTGTTACCCGAAATTGCAAAATTCAATGTTCATACCATCGGGTTGGAGACCATGCAAGCAGAAGAGGAGGTGCTGTTTCTCTAGTTGGCATTTGGTTTCACCCTTGTAGTGGAGAGACAGAGGACAGATGAGCCGTGTGGGAATAGGAAGGGGACTTGAAATCGCGTGCAAAAAGGAGCTCAGGATGGCCTTCGCAGATACCATGCTAGCGCTTGGCAAAATGGTTGCCTCGTCTACTCTTGGTCTTGCCGATGTAGAGGAGGCAGCATTGAGAGCATTGAATGCAATAGACAAAGTTGGAGGAGGTGCATGTGAACCTCTGTCTCACCTGGAAGGGCTGATAGGTCCCTGGATGGTGACGAGGGAGGTGGTGTAGGGACAGGTGTTCCACCTCCTAAGGTTGCAGAGAAAAGTGTCAGATGATAGAGCTGTGGATAGGGAGGGTTTAACAAACAAGGGAGGAGTCATGGAGAGAATGGCCCCTGGGTAGAGCAGAAAGGGGTGGGGAGAGGATTATGTAACTAGTGGTGGGATCGCATAGCAGCTGGCGGAAATGCTGGAGAACGATGTGCTGGCTGTGGTACTGATAGGGTAAAAGGCGAGGACCAAGTCACTCTGTCCACAATGGCATCTTGAGCTCCCAGTTGCAGGTCATTGCAACTCCCCTTCCCATTCCCACCTGTCTGTCGACGGCCTTTTTCACTGCCAGGACGAGGCCCAATGCAAACTAGAACAAATTGCTCGTCTTAATCAAACAATGAATAGGTACAAACTCTGAGTATTATTGCTGGCAGGATATGGGTGGGCAAAATTGCAACAACAAGGCTGATATAATTTATCATTTGGGTGCTCGCACTCAGTGCTGACAAGGACTTAGTGCCAGAGCACAGAAACAGGCCCTACGGCCCAACTCATCCATGCCGACCCAGTTGCCTACCTGAGCTAGTCCCATTTGCCTATATCCCACTAAACCTTTCCTATCCTGAAATGGAGGCTCTAGAATTGTTTAGATATCCCAACAATTTAATGAAAATCAGAAAAACTGCAGATGCTGGAAATCTGAAATAAAAAAAAATTCTAGGACCACTCAGCAGGTCAGATGGCATCTGCTGAGAATGAGTTAACGCTTCAGGTTGAAGACTTTCATCAGAATACACAATGTAACAGTTGTGAAATGCAGGGCTGCACGACATGCCTAGCAGGCACGTGTGTGTCTATGAGACTGGTTCTTTGTAACAGGCAGCATCCTAGTGAATCGGGACTGTTCAGTTGATTCATCATTCCAGTGATGTGGAGCCTAATACGATACAGTATTCCTCCAGGAGTGGTCCTACTATTGTTTTAAATTAATTCACCATTACACCCAAACTTGTATATTCAAACCCACACAACAAAACACAATACAGTAAAACTCTGATAACCCAGCATGCTCAGGACTTCAGTGGTGCTGGAATAGCAGATTGTCCACATGATGGGATGTTACCCCTATTAATACACCAAATCAGTTTTTGTTTTAAAAAAGAGATGTTACTCAGTAGTATAATAAAATGTTTTAGTCAACCAGGTGATCTCTGAGAGAACTTGGGGAACAAAAGCCTGGGAGTTTAAAAAGGGAGCACAGGAAACAGAACCCAAAGAGTTTAAAATTAGCGCAGCCCTCTTCAAATAGTACACTACTGAGGTTATAAGGGGCCTGGGAATGGATCTCTGGTGAGGTTATAAAGAGCACAAGAAACTTAGGGCCCTGCTGAGTTTAAAAGGGGCATGTGAAACAGGGTCCAGGTGAGTTCAAAAAGGGTCCAGGTGAGTTCAAAAAGGGAGCATGGAACAGGGCCCCAACGAGTTTATAAGCAAGAAGAGGCCCATGTGATTTCTGGAAACAGGGCCCTGGTGACTTTAATAGGGAAGGTGATAAACACCACCTGGTAAGCAAAATGCCAAACCATCAGATAGAAAATTATCAGAATATTAGTGTATTTCATGAATGTTTTATGGTATTACTTATGTGAAGTACTGTTTCTCATGTCCTGTGAAAATTAATCCCATATCCAGTTGCTCTTCCACTTGATTAAAATAATTAGCTAATTGGCCCTGTAGAAATGAGGATTATAACTGTTAGGAGTGATTTGGAAGTGTTTCAGGTATACACAGAATTTCAATTCCAGCCTGCCCCAATCAGAGCTTGTTGATTTTGTCTCCTTTTCCAAAACACACCAACTTACAGTTGCTGACAGTGCATTCTACGTTCAGACTTTTGGCAAATCAACATATCTTCTCCAGAGCAACGGACTCATGCACAACAAACTCCGCAATAATGGAGCTGAATTTTGTACAGCTTTCTTATCCAAGTAAGATCAGAAGTATGCTTACCAGACATTCAATCACAGCTTTGAGAAAATAAACACTTACGTTGTTTAAAGACATCAAATGCTCTCTTCAGTGTACTAAAGGGGGGAGGGAAGAAAAAGAGACCGAGGTGAATACCTTGAATTGCAAGACATGGTGAATGTAGTTCTTGTCATTGAGAGTGACTGAAAGTACATTTATCTGGTCTTTACAAATCTTGTTTCCAATGCCCCTCTCCCGCACCCCAACTGAAGGATGCAAGCATCCAAATAGTTAACTATCTCTAATAGGAATGAGGGTTTTAACTGGTTGCATCCCACCTCAGAAGTGATCTGGAAATGTTTCAAATATACATGGAATGTACACTTCTAGCTGTGATTTTATTTTGAGAATTTACTGCCCATTCATTGACTGCTCCAGAGAAAATTAAGTCAACTATATTTATGATCTGGGTCCTGAATAGGCCAGATCAAGAAGGGGGAGAAAGAATTTCTTTAAAAACATTACAATCATGGTCAACCTTAACTCACAAATTACTAGATTTCTTGACTTTAGTTTCATGTCCAGCCATAACCATATTCATGACCTTTGAGTGAACACTCCAGTGACATATTACAAACTACAATAACCATGATTCCCAAGGAAGTAGAGGAGGAAGAACGCCAACAAAAGCTGTCATTGCACCCATGGAGAAAGGAAACCTGACACCTGTGTCCAACATAGCCAACATGATACAGGCAACTCCTAGCACCTACTGAAGGGCCTGAAAATCCAATGGTATAAAGAGTCAAGAAACCAACTCATCTTTTCAAAGCAATCCTGGGTCAACAACAATGGTTAATGTGATAGTATTGTTCACACCCAGACTAAGAGAGTCCTGAAGTTGTTAAACATTTAAGAAATTCTGGACACCATGGAGACAAAGTAAAAGTACAGAAGTAATGAGGGAATGTCATACTATACCTGCTGCTGAATCTAAAGTGGAGAGCTTTTCCTTTCATTACCAATGTTTCCCAGCAACATGAAGCAATAAGAAATCATTCTAGCGCAGATGCTCATTGTTGACCCTATGCTCAGATTTATTTTAAATCCAAGACCTGAATATTCTAAAACTTTGAGAAAAATTCATCTCAGAAATGCTTAGGAAACTTACTTCAGTTCATTCTGTCCACACACTTTCTTTGACAATGAAACCAAATCCTTCCCGTATCTCTCCTCGATGGAAGCCCTGGTTTATAGAAATGCAACAACGTTACTGTTCTCTGCAGGAGGCACATGCCCATTATGGGCAGCAGTAAATAATTAGTCATTAGTAACATGCACATTGCTAAATTGGGAATGGGAGGGCAGATTTTACAGTGTAGCCAGTGAAACGTCCAGTTCAGTGAGTGCACAGAAGAAAACTTCTTTTATTTCACAGTTTGAATAGGCCATTAAGCCCATCTTTCGATAGCTCTTTGAAAGAGTTTTCCAATTAGCCCAAGTCCTGTTGCTGTTTTAAAATTACAGTTAAATCTGCTTGCAATGCCATTACAACAATACTTACCAGGTCAAAACAAATAAATGCTCTTTAAAAAAAAAATCACCACATTGTTGATTCTCTTGTAAATTATCTTAAAATCTGTCTCTGGTCCCCAAATCCTCTGTTGGTGGAAAAGAGAACTATCAAAATTCTTCATTTTGAACTTCATCAAATCTCTTACCCTCAGCATCACTGAGCTCTCAATGTATGTGAAATCTTGTGATGCTGGTACAATTCTATTTGGGAGTGGTATCACAATAAGATCTAGAATCATTGGGAGAATGGGTCTGATGTAGCTAAAAGCAACTTCAAAGCCAATGAACTGAGAACAAATTGAAATTTTAAGACCACCACCATCATCCCGGTACCAAAAAAAAGCAAGGTAACATGCCTCAATGTCTACCGACCAGTGGCTCTGACATCCACCATCATAAAGTGCTTTGAGGGGTTGGTCATGGCATGCATCAACTCTAGCTTACCAGACAACCTGGACCCATTGCAATTTGCCTATCGCCAAAACAGGTCTACAGAGGATGCCATCTCCCTGACCCTACACTCAGCTCTGGAGCATCTGGACAGTAAAGACACATACATTAGACTGTTGTTTATTGACTACAGCTCTGCCTTCAATACAATAATCCCAAGCAAGCTTGTCACCAAACTACGAGACCTAGGACTCAACACCTCCCTCTGTAACTGGAGCCTTGACTTTTTAACAAATAGACTGCAATCAGTGAGGATAGGCAGCAATACCTCCAGCACGATTATTCTCAACACTGGTGCCCCACAAGGCTGCATCCTCAGCCCTCTACTCTACTCCCTATACACTCATGACTGTGTGGCCAGATTCTGCTCTACCTCCATCTACAAGTTTGCAGATGATACCACCCTTGTAGGCCGTATCTCAAATGGCGATGAGTCGGAGTACAGGAAGGAGATAGAGAGCTCAGTGGAATGCTGTCATGACAACAACCTTGTCCTCAATGTCAGCAAAACAAAAGAGCTGGTCATTGACTTCAGGAAAGGGGGCAGTGTACGTGCACCTGTCTACATCAATGGTGCTGAGGTCGAGAGGGTTGACAGCTTCAAGTTCCTGGGAGTGAACATCACCAACAGCCTGTCCTGGTCGAATCACGTAGATGCCACGGTCAAGAAAGCTCACCAGCGCCGCTACTTCCTCAGGAGGCTAAAGAAATTTGGTTTGTCCCCTTTGACTCTCACCAACTTTTACCGATGCACCATAGAAAGCATCCTATCTGGATGTATCACGGCTTGGTACGGCAACTGCTCTGCCCAGGACCACAAGAAACTGCAGAGAGTTGTGGACACAGCCCAGCGCATTACGGACACCAGCCTCCCCTCCTTGGGCTATGTCTTTACCTCTCGCTGTCTTGGCGAAGCAGCCAGTATAATCAAAGACCCCACCCACCCTGGACATTCTCTCTTCTCTCCTCTTCCATCGGGTAGGAGATATAGCAGCCTAAAGGCACGTACTTACCAGACTTAAGGACAGCTTCTACCTCACTGTTATAAGACTATTGAACAGTTCCCTGAACTGTTCAATGAGATGGACTATGACCTCACGATCTACCTTGTTGTGACCTCGCACCTTATTGCACTGCACTTTCTCTGTAGCTGTGACACTTTACTCTGTACTGTTATTGTTTCTACCTGTACTACATCAATGCACTCTGTACTGACTCAATATAACTGCACTGTGTAACGAATTGACCTGTACGATCGGTTTGTAAGAAAAGCTTTTCACTGTACCTCGGTACAAGTGACAATAATAAACCAATACCAAATTGCCAAGAATCAAGTAAGGTTAATATGATGCTATCACCAATTGATCAACCTGACAGAGGCACATGGGCACCAATAAATTAATGCAAATCATAAGGAGAAATATGTACAAGCGTGAAGATTATAGATATATTAATCTAGGAGTCAAGAATGCTAGAACCAAACAGAATCTGAGAATCACTGCTCTAAAATTACAAATATATTACAAAAGAAACCCAAAAACTAAGCTCAGCCTTGGATCCCAACCAGGACTGCTTGCATTTGGAATTGGGAATTGTGGAGCAAGAGATGAAAATCTCAAGATGAGCACTTTCTTGCCACAAACCTCCTTCCTAGATGTAGACGCTACACGTAGAAGGCTACAAGGTTGGGTCATCAAGTGATATTTTGAAGAAAAAAAATCATTAATTGCTGTTTTAGTTGCACTGTTAAACAAAAATAAATACTGTACCATTGAATGAGCCAATGAAAAACACTTGGCACTTTTAACTGTTGACGGAACATCAACTTCTCATCCTCCTAATCAAATGCCTCCCTGGACTTCTCCTCCTCTCTCCCTGCAGCCTCCTCCAGCCTTGCACCCTCAGATCCACATGTTCTTCCCATTCCACCCTCTTGAGCATCTCCAGTTTCCTTTGCCCCACCATGTGGCCCATTATCAAAAAGCTTGGTCACACTCAGTGCAAATTTTATACATGGAGAACAACTTTTTTAAAAAAAAATAGAAATTGCAAAGTAATAAATAATTATCTTTGGTGGGTTTGGCTTTCGGAGGAATATTGTCATGGATACCAGGTAGGGCTGTCAACACGTGACCTTTTGACTGTTCTCAGTCTTTCCATGCAGGCAGTCTTTTTCCCAATTCTAATATTGTTATAATCAACAAATGAACCAGGACAAGGCCACTCTGCCCCTCAAGCCTGCCCCGCCCCTCAGTAAAACCACGGCTAATCCGATTCTAACCTCAAATGCATTCCTGCCTACCTCTAAACTTTCACTCTTTGCTTATCAAGTATCTACCTTAAAAATACTCAGCGACTCTACTTCCACTGTCCTTAGAGGAAGAGCGTTCCACAAGAGCCTCGGTGGGGAAAAAAAACACCTCAAATATGCAACTCTATATTTTTAAATAGGAGGCCTCTAGTTCCTTTTTCTCCCACAAAAGGAAACATTCATTCCGCACCCACCCTGCCAGGTCTTCCTTTCTCTCTTCCAAAGTCCAGCAGATCCAAGCCTAATCTCACCAAACCGTTCTGCACAACATAACTTGCCCATGTATTAAAGTTAGGATCGGGGTTAATCTAGTGACTCTCTGAACTGCTTCCAACACATTTGTGTCTTTCCTTAAACTGGGAAACCAATACTGTACATAGTATTCCAGATATGATCTCACCGTAGGCCATAGGTCAGCTATTGGAGCATAGTGCTTTTGTTACTGATTAAGCTTCCAGAGGCCCGGAATATTGATCCAGAGGCACAAGTTCAAACAAATAATCAAAAGCCAGAAAGCTTCTGCATTGGATCTGTCACAAAACATTTGATTGTTACCTCTTGTGAACTCCATTTAGTTTTCCAAACATCAGCAGAATTAAATTTCCATTGCTGATGACTTAGCTCTGGTGTCAAGGAAGCCAGATGAGAGTTTAAGCATCAGAGAGGGGCACTGTTGAGGTCCTGGTGAGTGGAGAAATGTGTGTTGATGGAACTAGCTCTAGAACTCCATGCTTTTAACACTATTGAAATGAAGAACCAGGGAGAGGTTGGCTCAAACCCAAATCCTGACCAAATCTACTTGGGTTGTTGAAATATTCCAGGTTGCAGCCATTGCATTGAATTACAGTTCTGTTGCAAATGTATTAACTTTATTAATACAAGTGCTGCAATGTGGTTTACTTTTAACTTCTCTTCCCCCCCAACCCCCCCCCCCCCCCCAAATGATTCAGCAAGCCACTCAGTCATATCCCAATCCTCACATTAAAACAAAAAATAAAACCAGATGGACCACCTAGCATTGACCAAGCCACCAAATTCAGACTTGGTAAAGCCTCTCCCAGACCAATCAACAATTTGAATCCTCATCACAGACACCTAATGATTGGAGATCTGTTCAGTCTTCTCAAGCAACAGCTTGGTATGGACATCTTCACAGAATCATTCTGAATAGTTAATATTCCAGACTCCTCCTTCACAGGTATGTCCTGCCCAACCAACATGACAGAACCACCAGAGGTAGCAGTGCACTGGAAAACAGAAGGAAGCAAAGCTAAAGGCTCTCAACATTGACTCTAGATCTCATGAGATCTCATGGTACCAGGTTAAATTGCCACCTACTGACCTCATTCAGCTGATGGATCAGTGGTCCTCCATGTTGAACAATAATTGGAGGAAGCACTTAAAGTAGAAAGGGCACAGAATGTACTCTAGCTGGGCAACTTCAATGTATCTAGGCTGACTATCTGAAGGCGAGCAATTTACCCCCTAACAGTCCTTAGACTTTTCACTGTGCACACAGGAAAGATCAGGCCTGTGAGAACATGCTCTCAACATGCACTTACACAGGCACTCAACATGCCTGTACAAGTGCAGCTCCAATACTACTCAAGTTCAACATCACCCAGGACAAAGACATTTCATTTGATTGGCACCCCTTCCAACACCCTAAATATGCATGCCCTCCACCACTGGTGTGCAGTGGCTCCAGTGTGTACTACCTAAAAAATACACTGTAATTACTTACCCAGATTATGGCAACGGTACCACCCAAGTCTGCATCTTTACCTCCAAGAATACCAAATCATTGCTGGGTCTAAATCCTGGAACTCCTCATGCAACACCATGAGAATACCTTCGCCACAAGTGACCTGCAGTGGTTCAAGAAAGTGGCTCACCACCACCTTCAAGGACAATTAGGCAATAAATGCTGCGAGCAATGCCCACATCCCAAAAAAGTGAAAAAGCTAAACAAGTTGAGAAATCAGTCTAATTCTGGGTACATGTTGTACCTATTAAGCAAAGTAAATTTTTGATTTATGAAAGAATATTATCGAAAATGGTGTGAAGGAAAATTATTATCTGGTTGCAATAAGCTATTCACTACAATTTAGCACTACAACTATTTATTATTGCAGGGCATAACCAATTGGCTTATGTTTCAGTCCAGTTTCCTCAATGAGTCCATGAGGGACCTAGTACTTAACCTTTCATTGTTGATTTGACAGGAGAAAGGAACTGCATTTGAATAAAAACAGCAGGTGGCTCAAATGCCATGAAACTATGGTGCAAGCTTATTTTCTGCCTAGGTGATTCCGCAAGGTCCTCGTGGCACCTCCTTGTAGGCCCATTTATGTTCAAACCCTTTCCCTTTACCAGAGGAGGTTTGAGAGCTTCAAGTGTATGGATGACATCAAGTTCTGAGAGGATACAAGGAGCACTGCTTCAGGAATTACGGCAGATAAAAAGCAAAAAGTTGATAGCAAGCATCAAAATAACACTGATCTAGTGAAGACAGTGGATTGAATAGGTTTAATTTGTAAAAGAAAAAGCTGCAGTTCTAAAGGATTTCAACTTGAATAGATGTCACAACTTAAATAGCCAGTCTTAGACCTTGGACGACAGCTCTCAGCTCAGCACAAGGTCTTCTGTTAAGTTGCAGAATCAGAAACTGTCACTGAAGCTGGCTACAAAATTGCTTCACTGATTGCTAAGACAATTCGGCCTTCTCTTGGTCAAGATTTTGTGAAAGCCTGCAGGTCAATAATGTGCAAAAAGTGGCGAGCTATTGAAGGTCCGGACTCTAAACCAATATTCAGTGCATTATATCGGATCTCAGATAGCATTAAAAGTTGTGGCAAAAAAAACTATGTTCTTTCTCTTAGCAAGAACTGAAGTTACTGGTTGCTTAGATGGGCATATTTCATGGAGTGAACTTGTTTACCATTCTCTGGGATGAAATCGAATGGGGAAAAAAAACTGGCTGGCATTTTGACAAATGGTGAGGAATCAATGATAGGGGAGCACGATGGAACAAAGTGCACATCGCAAGCAACATCTGGGTCATCAAAAGGAGCACCTCATCCAGCATCACTGTCCTTCCACGAGCAAAATCTACCTGGCACATGTGATGTATAACTTCTTCATGGTCAATGCCATAAAATCTCATGGATTCCAAATGCTATCAAATACTTGGTGAGCACATGATGTAATTTATCGTGCAGAAATGTTGCTCAGCGAGACAAAATCTTAAGATTTGTGGTGTTACTACCAGAAATCAGAAGTTTTTTTTTTAAAGAAACATAATGAAAGGCCTGTGACCACCCCCCCCACCCCCACCCTACCCCACTTGGAGGATGCTAACTGGGCTTGTAAGCATTTCTCATCCTGTTTACTTATATTCTCAGGTTTTCTTGCAGCATACAGGAAGGTTATTCAACCAATTGGGTCTATGCTAGTTCTCAGAGCAATCCCATCAATCTTGTTCCCCAACTTATTCCCCCGTGACCTATTATCTCTTACTTCCCCGTCAACTTCCCCCATTTCTCCCACCACCCACCTACAGACAGGGGTAATTTACAGTAATCAATTAACCTACCAACCAACATGTCTTTGGGATGTGGGGGAAACCAAAACACCTAGGGGAAACCCACTTTGTGCAAACTCTAGACAGACATCTACTGTCAGGATAAAATCCAGGTCCCTGGAGCCATGCAGCAGCACAGCACCAATTACTATGCCACAGCACTTTCTTTAGCGACCTTAATGATCTGAATATTCTGCCTGGAGGACAGGTGCAACTTGTGATTTGGCTGATGAGGGTTTTTTCATGCTAGCTATGCACTGTTCAACCATTCTATATAGAACTTTTCATCTTTTCATGCTAGCTATGCACTGTTCAACCATTCTATACAGAACTGCTAAGCTCATCTCTCTCACTTTCCTACTTTTTGGAATTGGTTTATTATTGTCACTTGTACCGAGGTACAGTGAAAAACTTGTCTTGCATACCGTTCATACACTTCAATTCATTACACAGTGCATTGAGGTAATACAAGGTAATGCAATACAGAGTGCAGAGTAAAGTGTCACAGCTACAGGAAAAGACAGTGCAGGTAGACAATAAGGTGCAAGGTAATAACAAGGTAGACTAAGTTCAAGAGTCCATCTCATTGTACTAAGGAGCTGTTCAATAGTCTTATAACAGTGGGATAACAGCTGTCCTTGAGCCTGGTGGTATGTGCTTTCAGGCTTGTGTCTTCTGCCTGATGAGAGAAGGGAGAAGAGAGAATGTCCTGGGTGGGTGGGGTCTTTGATTATGCTGGCTGCTTTACTGAGGCAGCAAGAAGTATAGACAGAGTCCAGGGAGGGGAGACTGGTTTCCGTGATGTGCTGAGCTGTGTCTACTACTCTGCATTTTCCTACTGACAGGTGTATTCTCGACTTGGCAGCCTATTGTGAAATCGTAGGGAAGATGCAAAATTCATTCAGATGGCGATGCACAGAATTCCATAAAGACAGAAAAACTGAGGATATTTCCCAAGCTTTTTATAGCCAACTCAAGAAACAGTGGAATCAAGTTCTCAACTTGGTTAGCGACACGCTTGGCATACGAACTTTGTTCAATTTCTAAAGTTACCTTCACTAGAAACATTGCCAATGCTGCAGCAAAGAGCCAAAAATTTTATTTGCCTTTTGAGTAGAATTGGTAATGTGTGAACTGAAGCAAAAGCTGCAAATGCTGGAAAACAAAAACAGAAAATGCCAGAATCATTCAAAAGGCCAGGCAGCATCAGCGTAGAGATAAATAGAGGAATTGCTTCAGATCCTATTAAAGGTCTGAACCAATCTGAGGGAGGATCTTTGACTTGAAGCAATGACTTTGTTTCTCTCCCCACAGATGCTACCCAGTCTGCTGAATGTTTCTGTTTTTGTTAGTTTGTGAACATGCCTTTGCCAATTCAGAACAAATTAAAATAGTGCAAACTGATAACAGATAATAATCTTAAAGGTTTAAAGCGTTTGGCAATGTCAAAAATTATGCTTGATAGTCACAAAATGGGTTCTCAAAAGTAGTACCTTATATTACATTAATCCTGAGGGAATCATCCACTGGTAATTTTGTAGTGTTCTAATAGTTAAATTCACTTCAATAAGGAAGTGAATATATTAAATTTAAATTAATGATCAGTTGCTGGTTGGATCAAAACTCCAGGCTGTTGTCCTTCTCCCATTAAATATCAGGTTAGACTAGAAAAAACAAGGTTATTCTCCCTGGAGCAAAGTGGATTTAGAGGAGATTTGATAGGGATGTTCAAATTATGACTGATTTAGACGACTGTTCCTGGTCGTGGTTAGTTCAAGGACCAAGGGTGCAAAGATTTAAGATTTTGGACAAAAGATACAAAGGGAATGTGAAGAAAATTTTTCAAAAAAAAAGTTATTATGATCTGGGATTTAATGTTGGCAAAGAAAGTGAAAGCAGCGTCAGAGCTCTCGCAGGGAACTTGAATAAGAAAGACAGAATAATTCCAGACAATGGGGAAATAGCAGGGGAAAGAGACTGGACAGGATTACTCAACTGGGAGCCAACAAAGAGTCAAATCAGCCAAATGACTTCCTGTACCCATGATATTGCCCTGAAAAACAAATGCATCAAACATAATTCCCAGCAGTTTAATGAGGAAACCATTATTCACCTTGCCACTGTGTCTTTACATATGTGATTAAAAATAACCATATGTAACCAGCAACTGATAAGTAAAACATATTTCACACGAGTGGCCCTGGTAAGTGTTTTGGATTATCAATCTGGCCCTTGTTCCAAAAGAATTGGGCACCAACGTTCATTACAGGCAGTCAAGGTACAAATGTGGAATTTAAAACAAAGTCGTCAGTGAATATTATATGCAACACTTATAACCTTATAAATCTTGGTATTAAGTTAGAGAGAGAGGCTCTCCTGATTTTGGGTAATAGCTGTAGGAGTGGAATGGATTGCACTGACTAGATTTCTATCATGCAATACAATAACTCAAAAGTCTATCCAATACTCCTCTTTTAAGAAGACCACTATGAACCCGGTACCAAAGAATAGCAAGGTAACATGCCTCAATGACTACCGACCAGTGGCTCTGACATCCACCATCATGAAGTGCTTTGAGAGGTTGGTCATGGCATGCATCAACTCCAGCCTCCCAGACAACCTGGACCCATTGCAATTCGCCTATCGCCAAAACAGGTCTACAGCGGATGCCATCTCCCTGGCCCTACACTCAGCTCTGGAGCATCTGGACAGTAAAGACACATACATTAGACTATTGTTTATTGACTACAGCTCTGCCTTCAATACAATAATCCCAAGCAAGCTTGTCACCAAACTACGAGACCTAGGGCTCAACACCTCCCTCTGTAACTGGAGCCTTGACTTTCTAACAAACAGACCGCAATCAGTGAGGATAGGCAGCAATACCTCCGGCACGATTATTCTCAACACTGGTGCCCCACAAGGCGGCATCCTCAGCCCTCTACTCTACTCCCCACACACTCACGACTGTGTGGCCAGATTCTGCTCTAACTCCATCTACAAATTTGCAGATGATACCACCGTTGTAGGCCGTATCTCAAACAGTGATGAGTCGGAGTACAGGAAGGAGATAGAGAGCTGGCCCTCAATGTCAACAATACAAAAGAGCTGGTCATTGACTTCAGGAAAGGGGGCAGTGTACATGCACCTGTCTACATCAATGGTGCTGAGGTCGAGAGGGTTGAGAGCTTCAAGTTCCTGGGAGTGAAAATCACCAACAGCCTGTCCTGGTCAAATCACGTAGATGCCACGGCCAAGAAAGCTCACCAGCGCCTCTACTTCCTCAGGAGGCTAAAGAAATTTGGTTTGTCCCCTTTGACTCTCACCAACTTTTACCGATGCACCATAGAAAACATCCTATCTGGATGTATCTCGGCTTGGTATGGGCAACTGCTCTGCCCAGGACCGCAAGAAACTGCAGAGAGTTGTGGACACAGCCCAGCGCATCACAGACACCATCCTCCCCTCCTTGGACTATGTCTTTACCTCGCATAGTCTTGGTGAAGCAGCCAGCATAATCAAAGACCCCACCCACCCAGGACATTCTCTCTTCTCTCCTCTTCCATCGGGTAGGAGATACAGGTGCCTGAGGGCACGTACCACCAGACTTAAGGACAGCTTCTACCCCACTGTGACAAGACTATTGAACGGTTCCTTTATACAATGAGATAGACTCTGACCTCACGATCTACCTTGTTGTGACCTTGCACCTTATTGCACTGCACTTTCTCTGTAGCTGTGACACTTTACTCTGTACTGTTATTGTTTTTACCTGTACTACATTAATGCACTCTGTACTAACTCAATGTAACTGCACTGTGTAATGAATTGACCTGTATGATCGGTTTGTAAGACAAGCTTTTCACTGTACCTTGGTACAAGTGACAATAAAAAACCAATAATTAATAAGCATTTTCACTTTCTAACAACAAACGGGCTTTCTAGTCTCAAGGGCAACATGACTTTCAGTTGCATCTTTGACAGACTTATCATTTGCACCACTGGGTTTTTGATTCAGTCAGCAGGTAGATTTCCCCCTCAGCAGTCAAAAAGAAACTCCATGACTCCTCAAAGCATTTCACCATCACACTTAACCCAGTGACATCGACAAATTCACTACTCTGCAGCAAAACCAGAAAAGCGAGGGAGATAGATATTTCATCCACAAACAAGAATCAATGATGCTAGTTAACAGGGATTGTAGGGAGAGGTGGGGGATTGATAGTGCACTTAGAAGTCAAGCTAGCATGAAACTAAATCTGCAATAAATAGAGATTCATCTTAGGAGCAACAAAACTTCAGGAAGTCCAAAAACAAAAAGGCCAGAGATATAAGGAACTCAGCATTTTCCAGCAATCATTTGACCTATTGTTGGGATGAAAATTGTATTAGAGAAAGGAACATGAATTGCCTGACCCGCTGAGTTCCTCCAGCACTTTTTGTGTACTGCTCCAGATTCCAACAGCTGCAGAATTTTATTTTGTGTCTATGAAGTGCCTGTGCCTAGATGGTTTGAAGTAGTGATGCTGAACCTAGCCCTTGACCTGTTCATACTCCTGCAGCAGAGAGGGGGAGAATTTTAACCTGGTGACAATCAAATGACAGTGATGAATGTGCAAGCTGGTGTGATTGACAACTTGGAGGGAAGTGTGAAGGTCACGGTTTGCTGATGAATAAAGTTGATCAATATTTGTAGAATCGTCATTTTTTCCTTCAATGTATAAGGAAAGGGGAATTATATTCATGTGAACAACCACTCAATCCCCTGGAAGACTGCTGAGGCCGTTGGTTTCAATGCCATTTTCACATGCATCAAAACTGCTCGTTATGCACAGCCGGTGAAGAAGGACATTGACGCTGGAGAATCTGGGATGTATTTGCATTGGAGGCAGTTCAGAGAAGGATCACAAATTTGACTCCTGGGAATGGAGTGGGTGGCTTTTAAGGATCAACTGAACAGATTGGGTTGATCACCATTGGAGTTTAGTAGAACCATGTGACCTTATTGGAATAAGACAGATGCTGAGAGGATGCCACCTCTTGCAGAATAAGGTGCACGGTAGTGTAGCAGTTAGCATAATGCTATTACAGCACCAGCGACCCGCGTTCAATTCTGGCCGCTGTCTGTAAGGAGTTTGTACGTTCTCCCAATGTCTGCGTGGGTTTCCTCCGACATTCCAAAGACGTATGGGTTAGGAAGTTGTGGGCACGCTATGTTGGCGCCAGAAGCGTGGCGACACTTGTGGGCTGCCCCCAGAACACACTACGCAAAAGATGCATTTCACTGTGTGTTTCAATGTACATGTGACTAATAAAGATGTCTCATCTTAAGATCTGGAGGGATACTTTCTCTGAGGGTCATAAATTTTCAGAATTCACTACTTTTGAGAGCTGTGGAACTGGAGTCATTGAAGATATACCAATCCCATGCTGAGAGATTTTTGGACTACAGTAGGGTTATACAAAATAGGCAAGAAGGTGGAGCTTACATAAGGTCAGTTCTGCGATGATCTTTTGATGAAGTGGCAGAGCAGACTCAAGGGCCCAAAAGGTCCTGTTCTTCTGCTCCCATTTCTTACACGTGTGTTCTATTGGACCATGCTTTGTCCATGACAAGATTGAAGTGCACTTTCCACAGTCTTTCTGGAGACAAAGCCTCTTTTTCATACTGCGTACACCCCCCACTACTGTGCACTACAAATTGTGCTAAATAGGATAGCCCCAGAACAGATATGGTGGCTGAAAACTGTGCATCCAGGAGGCATGGTGGATCATCAGCCATAAACATACACCACCAAAATACAACCAGTACATTAGTCAAAATACTACCAGACTAATGGTAGTCTTTCACTCTACCATTACTATCATGTCTGGGCATCAAACCTGGTTCAATGAGCGTAGAGGGATGCAGGTGTACCCAGAGATGAAGGGTCATCCTGGCAGACTTGCAGCACAGAACTACGTGCAAATTGAACAGCAAGTACAATATGGAGCTAGGTGATCTCACAGCCAGTTCATCAGATCAAAGCTCTGTAGGAGCTGCCACATCACCATTATAAATAGTGGTGGACAATTAAACAGCTGAGAGAAGGGGGTGGCTCCAAGAATATCCCCATTCTCTCTTCTTCCCCTCCCATTGGGCAGAAGGTATAAAAGCCTGAAAATGTACCACCAGGCTCAAGGACAGCTTCTATCCCACTGTTATAAGACTATTGAATGATCCCCTAGTACAATAAGATGGACTCTTGACCTCACAATCTACCTTGTTATGGCCTTGCACCTTATTGCACTCTCTCTGTAACTGTAATAGTTTATTCTGCATTCTGTCATTGTTTTTCCCTTGTACTAACCTCAATGCATTGGATGTGATGAAATGATCTGTATGGATGGCATGCAAGACAAAGTTTTTCCACTGTACCTCAGTACATGTGACAATAATAAACCAATTTAGTTTATCTTAAATGATCACAGGATGGGGCATGCAAGTGATGCATTTCCAGAAGGCATTGGATAAGAAGCCACACAAATAGTTACTGCACAAGATAGGAATGCATGGGGTTTGGGGTAATATATTACCATGGACACAAGAGGGGCTAACTATCAGATAACAGAGGCAGGATAAATATGTCATTTTCAGATTAGATAAGATATCTTTATTAGTCACATGTACATTGAAACACACAGTGAAATGCATCTTTTGCGTAGTGTGTTCTGGGGGCAGCCCGCAAGTGTCGCCACACTTCCAGCGCCAACATAGCATGCCCACAACTTCCTAAACTGTGCGTCTTTGGAATGTGGGAGGAAACCGGCGACCCGGAGGAAACCCACGCAGACACGAGGAGAATGTACAAACTCCTTACAGACAATGGCCGGATTTGAACTGGTGGGGATGCCACAGGGATCAATGCTGATGCCTGAATTATTTATAATTTGTATTGATGACTTCAATGAGGGGACCAATATCCTTAAGCCACATTCAATTATGCAAAGAGAAATAAAGGACTGCGGATGCTGGAATCTAGATGAGAAACACGATGATGCTGCAGGAACTCAGCAGGCCAGGCAGCATCTATGGAGAAAAGCAGGCAGTCAACGTTTCGGGTCAGACCTTTCTTCAGGACAGAAGATAGGAAAAGGGGAAGCCAAATACATAGGAGGGAAAAGCAGAGCAGTGATAGGTGGACAAAAGAGGGGAGGCGGGGTGGGCACAGGGTGGTGATAGGTAGATGCAGGTAAGAGATAGTGATAGGCAGGTGTGGGGGAGGAGGGGAGAGCAGATCCACTGGGGGATGGGTCAAAGGTAAGGAGAGAAAGAAAAAAAGGTAGAAAAAAAAAGATGGGCTAGGAAAGGGAAGAAGAGAAGCAGCATGGTGGGGGGAGGGGGGTTGTTGGGAAGGGGTGTGGGGATTACTTAAAGTGGGAGAATTCAATATTCATGCCATTACGCTGCAAGTTTCCAAGACAGAAAGTGAAGTGCTGTTCCTCCAGTTTGCGCTTGGAATTCTCCTGGAAGTGGAGGAGGCAGAGCACTGACATATCTGTGATGGAGTGGGAGGGGGAGTTGAAGTGACTGGCAACGGGGAGATGCAGGTTGCAGTTACGGACAGAGTGCAGGTGATCTGCGAAACGGTCACCTAGTCTGTGTTTGGTCTCACCAAAGTAGAGGAGACCACACTTGGAGCACCGAGTGTGACATTAAGGGAAGTGCAGGTGAATCTCTGTATCACCTGAAAGGAATTTTGGGTCCCTGGATGGAGGTAGTGTAGGGGCAGGTGTAGTGGAAAGTTCCCAGGGTGGGAGCAGCAATCTAGGGAATCATGGAGAGAGCAGTCCCTGCGAAAGGCAGAAAGGGGTGGGGAGGGGAAGATATGCTCGGTGGTGGGGTCCTGTTGGAGATGGTGGAAGTAGCAAAGAATGATGCGTTGGAAATGAAGTGGCAGACGGAGTTCAACCCGGAAAAGTGAAGTGAAGCTCGGTGGTGGGGTTCTGTTGGAGATGGTGGAAGTAACAAAGAATGATGCGTTGGAAATGAAGTGGCAGACGGAGTTCAACCCGGAAAAGTGAAGTGAAGTGATCACTTTGGAAGATCGAATTTGAAGGCAGAATGCAAGGCTAATGGCAGGATTCTCAGCAGTGTGGAGAAGCAGAGGGATCTTGGGGCCCACGTCCATAGGTCCCTCAAGGTTGCGGCACAGGTTGATATGGTTGTTAAGGCAGTGTATGGTGTGTTGGCCTTCATTAGTCGGGGTATTGAGTTCAAGAGTTGCAAGATAATGTTGCAGCTCTTGAACTATAGAACTCTGGTTAGACCACACTTGGAGTATTGTGTTCAGTTCTGGTCGCCTCATTATCCGAAGGATGTGGAAGCTTTAGAGACTGCGGAGGAGATTTACCAGGATGCTGCTTGGATTGGAGAGCATGTCTTATGAGGGTAGGTTGAGTGAGCTAGGGCTTTTCTCTTCGGAGAGGAGGATGATGAGAGGTGATTTGATAGAAGTGTACAAGGTGATAAGAGGCATTGATCGAGTGGGACATTCAGAGACTTTTTCCCCAGGGTGAAAATGGCTTACACAAGGGGGCAAAATTTTAAGATGATTGAAAGGTACAAGGGGGATGTCAAAGGCAAGTTTTTGTGTTTTTTTAAAAACACAGAGAGTGGTGGGTGTGTGGAACACACTTCCAGCAGAGATTGTGGGGCCAGATACATTAGGAACATTTAAGAGACTCTTAACTAGCCACATGAATGATAGGAAAATGGAGGGCTATGTGGGAGAGAAGGGTTAGATAGATATTAGAGCAGGACAAAATGTCAGCACAACATCGTGGGCTGAGGGGCCTGTACTGTGCTGTGCTGTAATGTTCTATGTTCTATAAGTTCCAAAGCTGACCACACTATAATATGGGCCCCACCTTAAATGAGTTATATTAAAATAGAATAGCAGTGGGTATTGCAAATCATAATCAGTCGGCTGGAGAGATTAAGTGAATGTTAACAACAAAATTTCACAACATCCAACGGCTCTCCTGACCAGTTAAGGTTTAGAGAGTTACTGAACAAATGAAACGCAGCAAAACCCACAAGGAAACCACCTCACCTCAGGGCTTTCTTTTATAAACAGAAGTTTAAAATATGCACTCAAAAAGTTAGGCATTTCTTTCTGAACTTCTGATTTTTGAGGATATGACTATATCTCTAATGAATGAATCAGGGATCTGCAAGTTCACAATGCGCTTCCTTATAGAAAGCAGCCATGTCAACACATCACGGTGATTTCTTATGCAGCTCCTGGAGTATTTAGCAGCAGCCAGCCCTGTCAGCACACAATGCACTCTATTTTTTCCTACTGAATGTTAGCATGTCAGAAAATGCTAGATCTTGGTACATGTGACAATAATAAACCAACACCAATACCAAAAATCCAATAGAAAAGATGCTTTGATTAGTTATTTACATTTTCTCTGTGAATTTCCGGCAGGTCAAAGAGCTGGAGCCTCATGGTGTACCATCACTCTGCTGACACCACGTCAACATAGCGGATATCTGGGGTAAACCCAAGAATCCAAACAACCACAAAATAATTGAATCCTCTGGAATCAAGGATGAGGTCAGATCCGCAATCTACCCGAGTGCACTCTTCCAATCCAAGGTTGAGTGTGGTACCACTACTGCTGAGCAATAGTGACGCAAGAGTTAACTTACTGGACCCAAGTTCAAATCCCACCAGAGCAGCTATAGAATTTGAAGTCAGTTAATAATCTGGAGTGTAAATAAAAATGACCGAATCGTCATAAAATCCCTTGCATAAAAACAATTCCTCCACCCACCCGAGCCCCCCCTCCCCCACAGATGCTGCCGACAGTCCCCACTGAGTTCCTCCAGCAGATTGTTTGTTGCTGTCATAAAAACCCAAATGGCTTATTATTGTCCTTCAAGGTAGGAAATTTGCCATTCTTATCTGGTCCATTTCAGAGATCCCAAACCCACCCTTGGAAATGGTCGTGCAAGCCACTGAGAACAAGGACAATTAGGGATGAGCAATAATTGCTGGTCTTGCCAGTGGTACCAAGATCCTGAAAAATGAATAAATAAACTGAGACATGATATAGACTGTAATTGCTGGAATCTAGAGCAACAAACAATCTGCTGGAGGAACTCAAAGGGTCAGGCAGCATCTGTGGATAGGAAGGAGTCGTCCACACTTCAGGTTGAAACCCTGCACCAGGACCAGAGCCTGATGCACAGTTTCAAGCTGAAGCGTCAACAGTTCCTCTCCACCAAACCCCCACCCACCAAGCTGGATGCTGCTTGACCCACTAAATTCCTCCAGCAGATTGTTTGTTGAAATAAAAATCTGACTTGGCAGATATCAAACACTAAGCTGCAGGCCATCACATACTGGAAGTTCATGCTATAGACACTGGGGGAAAAAGTGAACTGTGATACACCCCAGCAAGAGAGTTAAAAATGAAGGCGGCTTCTTTATCTCCAATTTATAAAGAAGGCAGCTCTTATAATGAAGAAGGCTTCTCCCTAAAACAATTCTCCAGTGACTCCATTGTCCTGCTATTGCTCCCTGAACCTTCACATCTTCCTCTGGTTAAAATACATGTTCTTACCTTTTAGATTGGTAACTGACTATTTTATGTATTTAGGTGTTAAAATTACTAAGAGACATAAAGACTTATTTAAAGCTAATCTACTGTCTTTAATTGATCATGTTATACATTTATTTACTAAATGGTCCCCACTGTCTCTATCATTGGTAGGCCGAATTAATGCGGTTAAGATGAATATTTTACCAAAATTTTTATATTTATTTCAAGCGATTCCAACTTTTGTTCCAAAATCTTTTTTTGACAGTATTGATTCTAAAATTTTTTTCATATATTTGGCAGAATAAAAACCCAAGGCTAAGTAAGAAATATTTACAAAAACTAAAAAAGGATGGTGGTATGGCCTTGCCTAACTTTAGATTATATTATTGGGCAATCAATATTAGATATTTAATTTTTTGGGTACAAGATTCAGATGTAATTCAATGCCCCAAATGGATACACCTTGAGTCCCAATCAGTACTTGAATTTTCATTAGTTTCTATTTTAGGAGCCCCACTCCCTTTTGCACTTACCAAATTAAGTAAACATATGATTAACCCAATTGTTAAACATACAATACGAATATGGTTCCAATTCCGTAAATTTTTTGGATTGAATAAATTTAATCTATCAAGTCCCATTCAATCTAATTTTTTCTTTCATCCATCCAGAGTTGACTCAGCTTTTTTCATATGGAAAAGGAAGGGAATAGTATGTTTTTGTGATTTATTCATTGATAACTGTTTTCCATCTTTTGAACAATTGTCTAATAAATACAATTTGCCTAGATCACACTTTTTTTTGATACTTGCAAATTAGAAATTTTTTAAAAGCTACTATAATCTCTTTTCCCACACCTTACAAAACTGATATTACAGAAAAAATTTTTGGTTTTAATCCTTGTCAGAAGGGCTTGATAGCAATAATTTATGATTTAATTATGAAAATTATTTCAGAACCACTGGACAAAATTAAGAATGAATGGGAAAGTGAACTCCAGACAACTATACCCACAGAGACTTGGAAGAAAATTCTTCATTTAGTTAATACATCTTCAATGTGTGCCAGACATTCTTTGATACAGTTTAAGGTAGTTCACAGGACCCATATGTCAAAAGATAAGCTAGCTCGTTTTTATCACCATATAAATCCTATATGTGACAGATGTAAATCAAATGTGGCTTCTTTGTCACTTGTTTTGGTCCTGTCCTCTTTTGGAAAAATATTGGAAAGATATTTTTAACATTATTTCAAATGTATTGAAGATTGATTTACAACCTCACCCTATCACTGCAATTTTTGGTTTACCAAGGATAGAATCTGGCCATCTATCTGCCTCCGCTAACCGTATGATTGCCTTTGTTACATTAATGGCCAAACGATCCATTTTGCTGAACTGGAAGGATCCAATAGCCCCTACTACTTTTCAATGGTTCTCTCAAACTATATCATGTTTAAACTTGGAAAAAATTAGGAGTGGTACTGTTGATCCTTCACTTAAATTTGAGGAAGCTTGGAGTCCATTTATTCAATATTTTCACATGATATAGATCCCCTTATAATAACCTTTCAATTTAGAGGAACAGACTTGACGACATAATATTGCTCTGTTACTATTGAGAAATTTTAGTCCAGTTTTTTTTTAAATTTTTTTTTCTTTAGCTTAGTTTGGTTTGATATATTGTTTATAATTTTTCTTATTGTTTTGGGGATTTTTTTTCTCTCTTTTATATTTTATAATAAATCTTTTTCTTTTATATTATATTCATTCACTAACAGATCGTTGGATTTACAGATTTTTTTATACTTTATTGTTCTTTATGATTATCCATGTCATGATTGTTCTCCTGATCTCTTTGTATTACATGTATAAACATTGATATATTAATCTGTATTAATTTGAAAACTAATAAAAAGATTGAAAAAGAAAGAAAGAAAATACATGTTCTGATGTTCTAGTGTTAAACGATACAAGGACCTTTGGGTAAACACCTTTCACTGCTTCAAGGCATCACAAACTGCTTCACAGTTACTGAAGTACTTATGAGCCCTCTGTACTTTAACCACTCTCTCCAAGTTTACCAACCTTCGGTCACCCTTTGTCAGATTTTAAATTAATGGTGCCTCATTACTCCAGTCAAATAAACAGAATGGCCTCATTTAAGGCACCTAGATCCTTCCTACTACTGAAAACGTCTATTAAAGCTGGTCTGAGCTTTCCATACTTCAGTGAAAATGAATTCTAAAATGCTTTTATCGATGCACCATAGAAAGCATCCTATCTGGATGCATCACAGCTAGGTACGGCAACTGCTCTGCCCAGGACTGCAAGAAACTGCAGAGAGTTGTGTAGAAGATACAGGAGCCCGAGGGCACATACCACCAGACTTAAGGACAGCTTCTACCCCACTGTGATAAGACTATTGAACGGTTCCCTTATACAATGAGATGGACTTTGACCTCACGATCTACCTTATTGTGACCTTGCACCTTATTGCGACCTTGCACCTTATTGCACTGCACTTTCTCTGTAGCTGTGACACTTTACTCTGTACTGTTATTGTTTTTACCTGTACTACATCAATGCACTTTGTACTAACTCAATGTAACTGCACTGTGTAATGAATTGATCTGTATGATTGGTATGCAAGACAAGTTTTTCACTGTACCTCGGTGCAAGTGACAATAATAAACCAATACCAGTGTCACTCCAAAGTAGGGCACACTGCTGAGAGGGGAGGCAGGGTCTTCGTCCCACTCTGGAGTCATGATCACAAAATCTAGTCAGTCCCATACTGCAGCAGTTTCTTCCCAACAGGTTTTACCAAGTAAGCTGCCTACTGTCAAAATGCTATCAGCAGCTTGTGAATGTTGTGTAACATTGATTAAAGGGTCCCAGTCGTCAGGTAGCATCATGGCTGTTATAAAGAAAGGTGCCTGTTGAGATAACAGCTGGTGAGAATCGAGCACAAGCAAGCACTTTGCACTGTTACATTCTTCCTTGTTCCCACCAGCCAGTCTCTCCCTTGTACCCTCCCCGCGTCCTCAGCCCTCTACTCTACTCCCTATATACTCATGACTCTAACTCCATCTACAAGTTTGCAGATGATACCACTGTTGTAGGCCGTATCTCAAACAGCAATGAGTCGGAGTACAGGAAGGAGATAGAGAGCTTAGTGGAATGGTGTCATGACAACAACCTTGCCC